>NC_133158.1:44910000-45252500 GCF_040802235.1 Manis javanica | reverse complement strand
CGCCAGGCGGGCAAGTTGGGGCAGATCACAGGGCCGTGGGGGCCAGGCCAGGGGGGCCCACGGAGCCTGGGAGTCTGGCTACAAGCTGTAGGGCTGCTCCACACTCCCCACAGGGCCCTGCTGTGTGAGGGTGTTGTCAAGGGTCAGGTCGAGACTTGGTCCCCCAGGCGGCCGTGAGCCAAAACAAAGGCCGCGCCAACCCAGGCCAGGTGGCCCGGCCCCTGGAGCGGTCATAAGAGGGAGGGAGTGCCCTCCTAGACTGCTGCCATCAGGCAACTGGAATCCCCGCTGATTTCAGTGTCTGTCTCCCCACCCTTCCCCTCGCAGCCTTCCTGTCCCGCGCCTGCCCCTGGCTCTGGGTCAGCTCTGTCTTCCTCTCAGGGGTCGGAGCCCTGCACCTTGCTGACACTCAGGCCTGCCCAGGCCCCTCGAGCATCTGTTTTCTCTGCCTGGATTGTTCAATCAGAAGGTCGCTGGATCAGTGCATTTCTCCACCAAGGCCAGGAATCCTGGTGCCTTTGAAAGCCAAATGTGCTTTTTCAAAAGATGACCTTTGGCAAGGAACAATTTGTTCCTTTTCCTATGGCCTTAACAAGATATTAGGGAAGTGAGCAGAACAGCCAGGGCAAGAAGTGGAAGTAAACTTCGAGGGGAATCAAACAAGACTCACAAGGCTCAAATTTTAAGCAATACACATGAATGAATGTGCTGCTTTTCTTTCTTGCAGGAGTGGCCAGGGGGCCTGCCTGCAGGCTGAATGCCTCCCAGTACAGTAAGATACGTCCCACGACGGGGTCCCCAGCCACATAGACCCATGTCACAGCAGTCATGATCAAACACGCACACTGCAGGGCAAAGACCACTCTGAGGCAGCCTCCTGCTCTGCCAGTCCGTCACTTTCTGTGTAAGAAAGCATCCGACATGCAGAAATGGCTGGCATGATGTCTTCAACAGGTCAGTAAACTGCAGTACAGAACAATAAACTGCACAGTCAGCATGTCAAACTCTCATGGAAGAATCGCCTTCATTTAAAGACAAGCCCAAGACAGAGCCTGCCTTTCCCATTGGGTCCTCCTTTGCAGACCCCTATCCTGCTAATAAGGTTTCCTGTAATCACACCACTGGCCTAGGTGTCTGCTTTTCATCAGAAGCAGAAGCGTCGGCCCTTTTGCACTGGGGCCAGCTGGTCGGGATGCCTGGGGGAGGAGCTGTCAGTGACAAGCGGCAATCTCATTCCCTAATTACAGTGCCCGTGCTAAGGGCTCAGGGGACGCCCCGCATAACTGGGATGAAAAGTCTAACACAGCCCTGTCTGGAGATTTTCCACATTCACCTAAACCAGGGCCCGGGAATTAAAGTGTCTCTGACATTACGTTGCCATCAAATCTCCTGCACACCATTTGCAAAATGAAAATGATCCTCAGAACAAAATCTGTCTCCGTCTGAAACCTGCAAGGAACATCAAAAGCGGCTGAGTGACAGAGGTTTCCGTTAAATCCTACTGAAGAAAAGAGAGCCTCCAGGGGGAAAGGGGCGGACAGGAGCCCAGCACTGGGCAGAGCGCGGCTTACAGTTTCCCAACCATGATTTGGCATGCAGACTTTAGAAAACCCAAATCTAGACCTGTGTTATCATAGCCCCACTACTGTCCCCAACTCAAGTCTCAGACATCTAGAAGAATCTTTGCGCCACAGTGGGGGCACCAGCATCACTGAGCGGGAGCCAACACAGCACGATAGCCCCAGATTGGCCCTGGGCTTCTCTGCAGCAGGCCCCGCTCCATCATTCTTGCTGTAAGCTGACCCAGCACAACATAGGAAGGCATTGCGTGTCAGTTATCCTGAGGGAAAGGACAGGGTCAAAAGTCAGCCCAAGAGGAAATTTGGCCTCAGCACCCGAGGCCTCCCATCTTTGTCTCCAGGAAACCCTTCCAATAAATCAGATATTAGTGCCATGAACTCTGAGCGCCTCTCCACCTCTGAACTTGTCCAATGACACCAGCAAACACTTGGAGTCACTTACGCCTCAGGTACCCAAGAGAGGCCAGAGTGAGCGAGAGAAGGAACAGCTTTGCAAGGTCCTGGTGGACATTTCACGGGCGCATTTACTCACTGTTGGCATCTTTATGGCTTCCCCCCGAAGACGATCACTACGGTAATGGATGGCTTTGCCTTTAGCTGTTCAAAAAACAAAAAGGCTTTAAAAAGGTTTTTTTTATGTAAATCTCTTTCAAGCTTCACCTCAGTCATCTCAGGGAAAAATTCTCAATTGTATTGACCGGGTCTTTTCAAATAGATTGACTGTCATAAAGTTTTCTAAGTTAGACCCAAAAATCATGAAGCATGTAGTCCTTGCCAGAGCAAACACGGGCTTTCTGAAAAGAAGCTGACTTTTCCAGAAGGCTCTGAGGATCTCTGTTACATTGCTTCGGCTTTATAGAGGGGGACCAACAGCCATCTACTGCTCATAAAAAACTATTTTCCTTGATAACCTGGGGACTGGCCCCACCCCGCAAGGAGGTCCCCCAGCCCTTCAGAAGGGCTCCTGAGGAACCCATCAGGATGGAACGCCTGCCTCTCAGGTATGGGGTGACAGAGTTTTTTCACATGCCCACAGCCCCTAGCAAGCTCCACACCTTCCCTTAGTCATTCTCTCATTCATTTATGCATGCAACCTTTACTGAAACTCACTCTGGGCCAGGCACTATGCTAAGTGCTAAATGTATTTAATACAGGGTTGTACCAGTCAGGGTCCTGACCTCACAGGAAAATCTGCTGAACAATATAGGAGACCCTGCTTTAGACCAGGGGTCGGCAACTACAGCCCAGGGCCAGATCCAGCCTGATACCTATTTTTGTATATACCTCAAGCCTAGTTGTTACATTTTTAAGTGGTTAGAAAAAAGAAAAAGAAAAACAATGTTTCATGACAGTCTAAAATATTATGAAAGTCAAATCTCAGTGCCTGGAATAGTTTTACTGGGACACACTCATGGTCAGTGGCTTACATATCTGTGGCTGCTTTTCTTTTTACAGCAGCAGAGCTGACAGCTGCAGCAGAGCCCACATGGGCTGCAGAGCCTGAACATTTACCCTCTGGCTTTTTTACAGAAGGCATTTGCCAACCCCTACTCTGGACTGTCCAACAGTATAACATTAAAACATGTGCCCTCCAGAGAAATGTTAGGAAATAAACTTACCCTCTATGATACCATCCTGGTGGACACATACCTTTATGCAGTTGTCCAAACCCACAGAATAAAACACACCAGGAATGAACATCAGAGTCTCGGGATGATAAAGCTGTAGGTTCGCAGATTGTTAACACACATACCACCGTGGTGGGGGTGCTGACAGTGGGCAAGACTGCGGGGCCAGGCAGGGAGGTAGCGTGTGGGTATACAGGAAATCTTTGTACATTCTGCTCTATTTTGCTGCAAACCTGAAACTGCTTTAAAAAATAGTCTATTAAACAGGCACAGTTGCAGGGGGGCCATCAGGTGAGAAATTGGGGATCAACAGAGGTGAGGCTTAGAACCTCACCCCCCCTGTTTTGAGAGAAATCTTCTGCATCCGTGGATGTTTTGTTGCCCTTGTCTAGCTTGGATTAATACTTAGGCTATAGGCACAGACCTGATCATCTACATTTGCCCTCTTACAGCACTAAATTATGTTTTCTACCTTAATCTTGCATCTACCTACCACTTCAGCATTTTATTTAAAAAAGGAGGGAGAATTGCGGGATCCACATATAAATCAAGTATAAAAATAAAATGAATAATCATATCTGACTTGATTGTTTATAGTTCATGATGTGTGATCAAAACCGAAAGTTTCTGTGATATGACTGCCCTTGCACTGTTCACCATGTAAGAACTTGTTCACCATGTAAGACCTTGTTTGTTATGCTTCAGAAGATTGGAGACTGTTGAGAATTAGGCTTGGAGTTGATTAATGATTGTGCATTGAGTCCCCTATACAGAATTTTATTGTTGTTAACAACCATTTGATCAATAAATGTGAGAGATGCCCTCTCAAAATAAATAAATAAATAAATAATAAACTTTTTTTTAAAAAAAGCACATAGTATATTACCATGTGTGTCAGAGACAAGAAATGCGTGTGTGTGCGTCTGTATGCATATTGACATATATGCATAAAATATCTCTGGAAGGAATGATTGCAGTTGATGGCCCACAGAGAAGAGAATAGGATGGTTAGAGGCTTCACGGTAAAGGGACAACCTTTTGCAGTTTATTGATTTTTGAACCATGTGAATATATTAACCTTTTTTTTATTAAAATTATTGAGAAGTAACTTCTTTAAAAAAATGTGCTCGCTCATTCTGTGTTTCTTCTTCTGTCCACTCACCACTCTGGGAGCAGGAAGCATGTCCTATATTTCTCTGTCTTTGGCACAACCTGGCACAGTTCTAAGCACAAATATCTCTGTGGTGGCTTCCCTGCCAAACATCTAGTATTCGTTAGGAGGTGGCATTTTTCAAGGCCATTAGGAGGCACACGGAGAATGGCAGCTTCAAGAATATGTCAGGGAAACAAAGCCACTCATTACTCAGCACAGGCGAGGAGAGGTCTGGGGCATGGAAAACTCCCAGTGCTGGTGGGACACTGGCCCCTTGTACACAGCACCTTGATCATTTTTCTCTAGGAAAGAAATTTAAACTACATGATTGAATTACATAATGTATTATCTTCAGAGCATTCCACACTGTCGGGTGGCGATCACAGTGGTACCCCAGTCTGCAGTTGCTTTGAAGAATAAATAAGAGCCATTGAAAGAGATCATTAAACGAAAACTGTTCTGAGCGCAGGTAAGACAACTTCTGAGCGCGTTCCCATCAGGCCCACCCCTACCACTGGGAGGGCCTACAAACCACAAGCCTAAATATTCTAAAGTTATGAAGTTGAAAAACTGTTAGAACATGTTCTGGCCTTCCACCTTGATAAATATACCTCGTAAGCACCCGGAAAACCCAGGTTGAATTTAAAATCTCCGACTCCCAGGAGCTCCAGAATACGGTGGCCTGGGAGGAGCTGGCCCCCAACCCACCAACCCACAGCCCGCCCACCTGCTCTGAGCTGCCTCCCGCCTGGTCCTCTCTCCCCAGATCTGTCCCCCCTCCCCTGCTCTGTCCTCCCTCCCCTGCTCTGTCCTCCCTCCCCAGCTCTGTCCTCCCTCCCCTGCTCTGTCCTCCCTCCCCAGCTCTGTCCCCCCTCCCCACCTCTGACCCCCTCCCCAGCTCTGTCCCCCCTCCCCAGCTCTGTCTTCCCTTCCCAGCTCTGTCTTCCCTCCCCAGCTCTGTCCTCCATCCCCAGCTCTGTCCCCCCTGCTCTGTCCCTCCCACCCAGCTCTGTCCTCCCTCTCCTGCTCTGTCCTCCCTCCTGCTCTGTCCTCCCTCCCCTGCTCTGTCCCCCCTCCCCTGCTCTGTCCTCCCTCCCCAGCTCTGTCCTCCCTCCCCAGCTCTGTCCCCCCTCCCCAGCTCTGTTCTCCCCTCTGCTCTGTCCCCACCCCCTGCTCTGTCCCACCTCTGGGCACTTGTGGAAGTCCAGCTCACCTGGGCATCCCCCATCAGCCTCACAGACCACCATCCCACAGCCGCCCCCATGGCCTCAGAGTGCACAGCCTGCCACATGTCCCCCTTGGGGGTGCGTGCCCTGGGAGAAGCAGTCTGGGGACAACTAGGGGAGGAATTCCAGAGTCCCCAGTACCTGGAGCTTGGCAAAGAAGGGGGTCATGGGTCAGCCCCACAGACTTCTGGTCCTTCAGGAGGCCAAGGTGGGGCTTTTCTTGTCCAGGCCTCAGGGCAGAGCTGACTCTGACCGAAGCTCAGTGATTTGTGTTCAGAACAATCAAAATGACAGCAGCTACCTGGAGAGTGCTCTCAAAGTGCTGTACAGAGACTGATAAAGCTGGGACTGCTTTCTAAGGACAATGAACCCCTTCCTGCTCCTCCATGGAAAGGGTCTCTCTGCACAGGGCCTTAACATCCTGCTCTTCCCCAAGAGAGCAGAGGGCAGGTGCGCCGGTCCTGGGAACCACCAGCATGCTCCGCGAGAAGAGACTGTCTAAACAGGTGTCCAAGAATCCTCGCAGTGGTGGTGAGAGGAAAATACTTGGAAGGATTTAAGGAAATAAAGGCATCTGCTTAAAGAGCAGCTTTGATGGAAGCAACAAGGGACAGGTGGCGAGAAAAAAGATGAGTGAAGCACACAGGTGGGCAGCAGGGCATCTAGCGAGGATGCCCCGAGGGTCCTGGCTCCTGACCAAGGCGTGTGCAAGTCGCTTCTCCTTAGAATCCCGGCACAGAGATGCCACGGGTACCCGGCATGGCCTATGGGCTCTCTGAGCCTTTTGTCTCCCAACAGAATGACTGCAAAACCCAGCCTGTTACGGCATGTGGGTGAGTGTGATGGGACAAGACACAAGTTTCCTTCAGGGCCCAGGGACATGGAACAATGGCATCTAGTAACCCGATGGCCATGGGTGACAACATGCAAACTGCTTTGATGAGGACGAGGAGCTGGATAAAGAAGCTACTAATAAACTTTCCCCAGACACCAGCCCCAGCTTGGGCCACACGCTTTCCCCAAGCCTCCCCTGCTGAGGGATGCCCACTCCTGCCTCCGTCCCCGGCCCGGCGCCTTGTCTGGAGGTCTTGCCCATTCTGGGACAAGCTTGTTCATATGTCCAACCACTGCCCCTGCATCCTCAGCCCCTCATCTGGCCCACGTCCCACAGTGCCCACCGGGCACCACCTCCCACCAGATTCTTTCCTTCCCGCCACGTGTACAAGGCAACAAGGGGTAACTCCAGCTGCCCCGTGACTGTGACATCGACACTGAGAAGCTCTGGTCTGAGCTAAGAAACCTTATCAATATGCATAGTGACACGCACAAGGGGAACGCGCTAAAATAAACCCATGTAAAGTACAAACACAGGTTGGCTATTCGTGCTGCAGGTGCTTGCAGATGTTTATAAACACAGCCAAGGAAAAGTAAACTTCATGGCCCTTGGTCACTGAGGTGAGCAGGGACACTCCCCACTGGGCTTTGTTTTTTAACTTTGCCATTAAATGCTAGCATCCTTGGGTGCATGACTGATGGCAGATTTCATGCTGAGTATGTTCTTACATTCCCCAAATTATAATTTCTATGTTGAATCAGAAATCATTCATTCAGAAACATCCCTTATTGGCCCAGAGAAAGAAAATGCACTGCCCAAGAACACAGAGCCTGGGCAGTGCCCGACATGGGTGGGGGAGGGCACTGAAGAAGGACATGGCAGCCATGACACTACACAGCCAGTGTCCCCGGGCCAGCAACGTGAGCTACCTAGAGGCACACGGCTCCTGCAACATTTAAAAAGAAGTAAGAAATAAAGCTATTACATGAATACAGTCAACTGATCTTGCCATCCACCAAGAAGACAGATGAGATGGGGGAAGAAACAGTAACGCTGATTCATTTACCCCAGGCCTCCTGGATTCGCCATCCAAATAGTACATTCTGGATGCACAAGCTGACGAGGCAGTCCAAAAAGGGAAGAGAAAAAGGGACACCCTTGGACAAAACTTCAGTGGCCAAGCTGACAGGCAGACTGTATGCACGTCTGTGTGGGTTGAAATCTGTTTCCTCTGGGTTCAATGGATTATTAGAGTACCCAAAGTTTTCCCAGACACCTCAGACGAGTGTGCCACAGCAGTTAAGCTGCCTGCCATCTGCAAAAGGCTTGGCTTAAGATTTACTGGAGTTAAATATATTTTGGAAAGAGAAAACTAAGACTTACAATGTTTTTCATATCGGTCCGGCTCAGCAGCAGGAGGCCTTGGAGATGCTTACGGGTTCTCCCGAAGGAACGGGTTAGCGTGGGCATGCTGATGGCCCGGAACTGAAGAGCAGTCTGAGAACGGGCCATTCCCTAAGAAACACTTCACCTAATTTGGGATTGGCACACTTGAAACTTCACTGGGAAACCAAGCCAAGCAGCTGAGATGAATGCGCTGTATCATCTTCCCAAATGGCAAGTTATTTTCAGAAAACCAGACTCAAATATTAACTGAATTTCACACTCCCAGTTTCTTTAAAGTAAAAGTATCTGAAATGATGACAGTAAAACCTGAGGTTTTAAAGTCCTGAGTGTCTGCAGCGTCTTATCCTCTCTTAGCAAAATGTCCTGGCTGACCCGGCGTGTTCACGGGAAGGGAGGAGGACGGTTTGTCCATCTCCCGGCTGCACAGGTGTCGGGAAATAGTAACACGATTTTTACTGCCCATCTTTAGCTCAGAGTTACTTTTTATTCTTTCTTGAGAAAAACAAATTTCAGGAAGCAAAAAAGGCATAGCTGAATTTTATCCCCTGAACAAGGAGTCAAAAATCATTGTGTCTTCCTCATTTTTCTGCAGCAGTGAATGACAGGAGGATTTTCTCTTCTTCCAGAAGGAGTGTACTAGCAAACCAGCCCTCAAGAGGAGAATTAAAATCCTGATTTGTAACATTTGCTAATTTCCATGGTGTGATATTACTTATAATGATATTTATTTAATATTATTATTATTGTCCACACCATGTATTACTCAAGCAACATATGTAGATAATTTTATAAGGCACTGATAAAATTCCAGCAGGACAGACAATAGAAAAGGTCTCTGCGATTAAGCATGTCACAGTTGAACCAAAGGGGGGAGAAAACAATAATAAAGAACTCCTAAAAACATCAGCTTGGAATATTCTCTCTGCTCTAGACAAAACTTTTTAACAGTCATCACATCCAAGAGTGCCCAGGCCACACAACTAAGATGGTGCCAGGAACTGAACCATGTGGTTTGGGGATGATGGAAGAGAACAAAGTATGTTTAGCAAGAAGAAAAGGAGATACAGATTAACATGAAGTACTTTATAAACCGAAGCGCTTCCAAGAGGGTTGTCACTTGGAAAAGGAATTAGGAGTGACTTCCTTTTGTCCCAAAGACACAAACTAGGTGTATCCCAGGCACTGGACGGGTGTTTGAACTGGACACGGGAATCCATTCTGTGCGCCTTTAGATTTCTCAGTAAGCATACAGTATGAGTAAAAGGGTGTTCTCCTGGAGATGGCCTCATTTTACCTATTTAGACAATCTGAGGAGTGACAGAGAGTCAGTGGTAACATGCTACTGGAGTTCCACAAGCCACCTTGGACTTATTACGGCAGGTACGAGGGAGACCCAGTGAGCCCACTGGGGATGGCTCAGAGCAAATTTGTTCCATTCCTAGGGAAATGTCTTGGTAAATATTCTATATATTGAGTCACAACCCACCAAAAAGCATTCAAAGATCCTATAACATAGCTCTAAGAAGAACAATGGTTTCCTCTCTGGGGGTCGTTAAATGTTGTCACAGATTCAAGAAGCTCCCAGATGTGGCAGACACTCCCCCGTGCACACTGTCCCTCTCCTCCCACCCAGCCACCTGCCTCCCGAGGCTTGCACTTGCCCAGGAGCATAGCAGGCAGGGCCGCAGACTCTGGACCATGATCCACTGACAGTGGATTCTCTCTTCTCTCTCACAAATGACTATTGCTTAGTAGGTATCAAGTGTCCTCCACCAACTAACCTGCAGACCTCATAGTCAAACTGAAGACCTTCCAGGTAGTGTTTTTAAGCTGTCAACGGCATCCCTGGTCTTAGGATAATTGTGCAGACGTTGGACATTCCTCTGAATTGACGCTGAATTTACCTTTGACCAGGCCAGCTCAGCCAGGCAGCAGTCCTTTCCACATTCCCTCACCCTCCCCACATGGCCATCCCCTGTGTGTTGGGGGGGCCCCCTCTGGGGAGTCAGATCCTGGCCAGTGAGTGCGGGTGGCCCAGCCTGCCTGGGGTGGCACAGCCCTGGCTGGGAACTGTCCCTCCAAGTGCCGTGCCTCAGGGCCTCCTGGTGGCACTTACTCCTGCTGATCTCATGCTGGGAGGTGGCCCCTGTACTCGAGGGTTCAGGGTTCTGTGAGTGTCGTGTCTTCTCCTCTCAAAGATGACAGATGTGACACCCTAGAGCTTCGGGAGCTCTCGGCCCTTTGGGGCAACAGGGGGTGAGTGAAAAATGAAATCCCACTGGGAAGGTATTGAATGGTCTCCAAATAACACAGTGGGGCCCAACACAGAAAACCGGAGTGTTTTCTATGCACACAACTGTGAACCCACAGCCAGCTGCAGGGGGAAAACAGCAAGTCCATACCACATTTGCCCCTGGACAAGGTTTGCAGTCTCTCTGGATGTGGGCATCTGGAGGTGGTGGCAACTTGCTCAGCAGGATGGAGGAGCAGGAATGAGCCCCCACTGGGGCTGAGGTGCTATCAAGTAATCCAAATACTATCCCTACCCCTCTACCCCAGGAGGGGTGCATTCCAGCCTCTGAGGCAGGGGAGCTGTCAGAAAGTCACTTGGCTTCAGGGGAGAGGGGGAGGCTTTCTGCCAGCCTCACCCTGCCACCATCCCCAGCTGCAGTGTGCCTCGCATGCCCCTGAGGAGTGTCTCTGTGCTTCTCCTACAAAAGGCTTACCCCAGGCTCAGGGCACGGGAACTTCCTCCCTCAAGTCTGGAAAGTCCAGCACAGGGGCCTCTGGGAATGCTCTGTGCATGGCATGGCAGCACGTGGGCCCGTGGGCCCCTCCCCCACTACAGAAAGCCTCAGGGTCTTACCATCCTCAGCTCCTTGGTGGCCCCTGCCAAGGGCATGGACTGAGGATGAACTCTAGAGGCCAGGGGCCTACTTGCCACTCACCATGTCAGGCCCACTGCAAGGCCCTCATGCAGGCGTCATCCCCTCCACCAAGCAGTTTGTCCCAGAGACTCTTAGTCCCTGGGCTCCCAGGTACTCCCATCCCAACTACGTGTCTGCTGCATTTGAGTTTTTAATGAGTACTGCTTGTGATGGTTAATTTCATGTGTCATCTTGGCTGGGCCATAGTGTACAACTGTGTGGTCCAACACCAGTCTAGATGTGGCCATGAAGGTAATTTTTATATGTGATTAACTTTTAAATCAGCAGACTTTGAGTTAAGCAGATTTCCCTCTGCAGTGTGGGCGGGCCTCATCCAATCAGTTGAAGAGGAGAGCCTGAGCTCCCTCAAGGAAGAAGGAATCCTGCCTCCAGGCTGTCTTCAGACTCCAGAGGCACCGTAACTCCTCCCTGGGTCTCCAGCCTGCCCCCTGCCCTGCAGATTTTAGGTTTGTAGATTTTAGATAGATTAGATAGATAGCTGATGAAGGCGTAGAGATAAGGCCAAACATATGCATTTGCTATTTGTTCTGGTTCTCTGGAGAACCTGATATACACGCGAGACATACAGGCTCCACATAATGCTCTCTGGGGAGTAAGTCCCGAAGAGGCAGAAGCTGAGTTCCTGTGACCTCAATGAGCCCCATGGCCTGCCACAAAACAGATCCTCAATAAACACATGTTGGACAGACAGAGCTGCAGCCTGGGCCCAGACAGGGTGAGGTGCAGGAAACTGGAAGTGCAGGCTGACAGTCCTGAGCAGAAGGCCTCCCTGAGAGTTGCATCCCAGGCACCTGGGCCGCCTCACGCGTGCTCTGCAGTGAGAAGCCACTGGTCTACTTAGACACACAATGGCCCTCTCCACGCCTGGCACCCACGCCCCAGGGGGTCAAGTGCCTGGTACCATCCAAAGCTCCTGAGGAGCTCACTTGCCGTGAATGAGGTCTGGGAATCATCTGCAAATTTCAGTTGACCGTGCTCTCCCTGGAGAATCAGAACCTTCCAGAATCCTGCGCCTAACACTGTTTTGCCCAGAGGCTGGTGCTCCCTTCCGACAGCCAAAGGCCCCCCGAGCAGGCGGAGTCTATGAGCACACGGAGCACAGGCCTCACCCAGCCTTTCCAGCAATAACAGGTCCCATGAGGGGGGAGGCCTGGCTTCCTCTGCCCCAGGTTCACCCCATCCTGGGAGTACTCGCTGTTTCCTGCTAATCTGGGAGGCAACACCCCTCTTGGGTTCCAGGAATGAAACTTAAAACGTGTGAACACGTTGGGTGGCGATGCGAACCCCGGTGGGCAGCTCACTGCCCTCCACAGCGCCTCCCTTCTCCACACAGGCTTGGTGGCTCTTGGCTTTCCCTGTGAAACCCCAGCCCTGCTGTCCCTGGGGCCTTGAACGCTGGTTCTTCTTGAAGCCACAGCAACTCCCACCCCACAGGGTTCAGGCAAAAGCACGGAGTCAGGAGCAACACATGCGGGGGGGCCTTCCCTAGCCTCCGGCGGACCCCCGCGCAGCCTCCTCACTGCCCAGCGGCCCCTCCTCCCACCCCTCCCCTGCACCCGCCAGAGGGCGCCAAAGGGCAAACGCTTCTCGCTTTTCGGTTACTCAGACATTTGCGTGCATCTCAGAGCACAAGAGGCGACCAATGGAGCTCTTGGTTTATTTCAAAGAGTTTTGTGCCTCCACGTGACGTGTAAAGTACAGGGGCTACCAGGTCTCCCAGAGGACGCACCACTAAGATGAACAGGTGAAAGAGGCGGTTGGTAGGTCTAAGCGCCCCTGCAATGCTGGCAGGGCCATGAGAAACCCACAGGGCACAGGCCATCAGGCAGGGTGAGCGGCATGCGCTGGGGTGCCGCGCAGGTGGGGGGCTTGGTCCCAGGCCAGCTGGGCAGGTTCTCTCCACTCGTGGCCCATCCTGTCCCACAGAGAAAATGGGGCAGAAACCTCCCAGGTCCCCCACTGTACTCCCACTGCTCAGCTGAGGCCCACAGGCTGCCATACAGGGTGCTCAGGACCCCGTAAAACAGAGACCGCAGAAGGAAGCAGCTGCTGTGCACACCCACAGCCAGGAGCCCGCGCCCCCGCTGCCCCGCCCACCTTAACTCACCCGCACTGTGGGGAGGCAGCCTCGGCAGCTCTGGAGCTGAGCCCGGAGCCAAGCAGCAACCCCAACCCCCTCCCCGGGGCACTAGTCGTAGGCTGGCTTCCCCAAGAAGAGAAGCACCTGGAAGTGAGGGCGGACTGGGAGTAGGAGCCAAGGCTGCCAAGCCCTACCCGCTGGAAGCTTCCATCCTCCTAAACCTCACCCCCAAGGACCCTAAGTAGGCCTAGCTTTTCATCCATCCCCCAGGGAGACACCATCAGCTGCTGAAGGCAGCAAGGAGATAAGAACTAGGAAGAATGTGAAATTTCAATTCTTCCAAAATCAAAAGTGGATGGCTGATGTTATTAACCTACTTGGGCCACTCTAACAAAGGACCACAAACGCGATGGCCTAAACAACAGAAATTTAATCTCTCACAATTCTAGAAGTCCATGATCAAGGGGTCAGCAGGGCCATGCTCTATCTGAAGGCTCTCGGAGAGTATCTGTCCCAGGCCTCTCTCAGCCTCCAGGGGCTGCTGGCTGCCCTTGGTGTCGTTGGCTTGTAGACGCATAGCTTCAATCTCACACAGTGTCTCCCCTTCCGTGAGTCTTGCTTCTTCTCTTCTTCTTATAAAGATAACAGTGACACTGAGTTAGGGCCACCCTACTCCACGGCGACCTCATCTTAACTGATTGCATCTGCAGGAACCCCCACGCACTTCAAATAGGGTCACATTCACAGGTCCCGGGGCTATGACTTCAACATATCTTTTTAGGAGACATAATTCAACCCATAACACCTACAAAAGGACAAAAGGTAGATTTTCATTGGGGCTGTCAGTGAGAATGGGTCCAAGACAACAACAGAGTAATGCCTCAAATATTTTAAGGGAAAGCATTTTTAACATAAAACAGTACACTAATTAAATTATTACTTAACATAAGAAACATTATTCTCATATATACATGGTTTCAAAGAATTTACTCCTCAAAGCTCTCCTCGAGAAGAAACTCCAGAAGAAAGCAAAAAAGATATAAGTAGGAATCAGTATAGAATTCAGCCAAAGGAAAAAAAATGTGGTCAAAATTAGCAACGAGTCCTCTCAAAATTAGCAACTAAGTCCAATTCTTAGCGCCAGGCCAGGTTCCCAGAAGCAGAGCCTGAGACAGGGGTTCTTGTAAAGGGGATTTACAGAGGGGCTCAGGAGAAGCAGCTTGAGGGAACAGGACCAGGCAGGGAGGGTGTGGACGGCTAGAACCCAACTCTAATCAGCTCACCAGTAGTCAGTCACCAGCTAAAGACCACCCAGGATGGGGACAGACCACAGGGGACTGGGAGCTACCAGCAGGCAGTGTTCTCCAGCCCCTGGAGGGACCCAGTGGAGTACCAGCAGTGTCTAATGTGAACATAAAGCCCAGATGAAACCACAGTGAGCTGGTGAGGGGCGTGGAGGTGCAGGAAGGAGCAGGAGGGGGAAGGGGGGCACAGGGAGCCGAGATAAAGCTGAGCAGGGCCTGATAATTAGGGGTTACAGGCAAAGGGGTCAAGTTAGGATACAGAGCTTTAGAACTAGCTGCAGCAGGAAGGTTATGAGCCAGTCGTCTGGGCCCTTCGGGGCATCTCCTGAACCTTTGTCAGCAAGCTGCAGGGGCCGCCCTGCTTGTGTGGACAGTGAGGGAGGCTGTGCACGAAGCACGGAGGGGACTGTTGGAGAAAGGGAAGGTTCCTGTGGCCAGGATCCTCCCCTGGCCTTGGTCGGCTAGCTCACTGCACACGTGAGCAATGCATCATTATTAACTCTATATAAAGAGCTCCGCCAAGTGCTCTGGGCAACACGGTGGCACAGCTGCAAGGCTGCAGGAGAGCAGAGCAAAGGCTAGAGTGGTGGCAGCACCAAGAACAGAGGCCTAGAGTCAAAGACCCACTTGCTGCAGGCAGACTCGCTCTGAGTTAACAAGATTTTAGTGATTGCATGGAAATAAAGTTCGGTATAACCTCCCCAAGAGCATTTCTACTGTCATTTCTTCGGTCACACTGAGTCCATAGTGAACTTGCCCAGGGTTGAAACCCATTGGCAAGACAGGACACACACACATACACATACACCCAATGGGATGGTTCAGGAGTATGGACCCCTAGGTGGGCATTCTCCCCATCCGTGGTCCAGACAGCCACGTCAGCCCCAAGGCCACCTGCTCCCTCACCTGAGGACCACCCTGAGGGCATAAGGACTGCAAAGACCTCCTTTTCAATGCTTCCTAAGACATGGTCATTTTTAAGAAGGCTTAAAAGTATTCATGCTCTTAGACACAACAATTCCACTTCCAGAAACTTCTACCTCCAGAAACAGGTACTCAGATTTGTGTGTGCAGAAGTCCATCATAACACTATTTATAATACTTAAACAAAACCAGCCTGCATATCCAATCACAGGAGCTTGCTTAAACAGATCACAGCAGGCACGTGGGGAGCCAGCAGAGCTGGGGGCAGCCTGGCCTCCCAGGTCTGTGGAGGCCCAATGCAGCCTGAGTCTGTCCTGGCTCCGGGACCAGCAGGTGCCCCCCCCCACCCCCCAGCCCTGTGATGCCAACATGCTCAGTTCCATTTTCTCATTTGTAACATAAGGACAAAAATAATACCTTCCAGTTTCAGTCCCGTTAGGGGACTAGAAAATCTGGACAGAATTCAAGCAACAGCGGCTGGAGAGCTCTGAACAGAAAACAGCAGCAGGTGCATGAACCGAGGGAAAGGCCGGAATTCAAACGACCGCCAAACGGGTGGGGAGTCACACCCATTTCTTTTTCCCACCAGCTGCTTGAACTCAACCAGCCCCAAACCCTGAGAGAACCGCCAGAAACCTCAGCGGGCAGGGAGGGGGCTCCTGACGCCCAGAGAGCAGGAAAAAGCCCCGAGGACTTCCTCTTCCCTCTTCTCCGTTCTCTGGGCCGGTCCCCAAGCAGGCCCATGTCCGGGACAGAAATGAGGGCTGCAGGGGCCTCCACCCTGGGGGGGAGAACCCTATAAAACACACCCCCCTCAGAGCTTTGCAGAGGCTGCCCCCACCTGCCTGCAGAGCCCTGCCCCCATGCCCGCCGGCCCCCACCCAGCTCCGAGGTCCCTGGGCAAGTGCACCTAGTGGCAGACTTCCCTGCCTTCCTATCGAAATCCGAAGTCACTACCCCACTGCCACCCAGAGATTCTTGATTCTGGATGTACCCCTGGGAGCATTCACTGTCCCCATTCACTGGATTCCCATTCACCTGGTCCCCAGTGGGCCCTGGGTGTTGCTGAAGCTCCACAGGAGCTTCCCAGGTCCATCCCCTCGCTCTCCACCCGTGGGTGCTTAGCACCAGCTGCCATATCTTATCATTGCTGACTTGTGTATTATCTGTCCTCCCCGCCCAAATGTGAACTCTTTGGAGACACTTAGCCATGTCCATTTGATTTTCCTCTGTAGCCCCAAGGCCAGAAGAGGGCTGGGACCCAGGGGGCACTTTTAAACTGGTGTTCAGT
Organism: Manis javanica; assembly: GCF_040802235.1. Lineage (NCBI taxonomy): Eukaryota > Metazoa > Chordata > Mammalia > Pholidota > Manidae > Manis > Manis javanica. The sequence continues at coordinate 45,236,124 of NC_133158.1, read as the reverse complement.
GAATCAATACAGGGGTTGTTGGGATTTTTAAACAAGCATTTATTGCCTTGATGATGAAAAGTTAGTATAAAATAAAGTTATTAATCTCAGTTAGGAACACTAAAATAATAAAATCCAATATTAAGTGGTCATTGGGAAATCGAGGCATTTCTGCATTCCCACAGTACTGCAAAAGTAAACTGTTCAGGGCAAACTGGCCACATGTGATGCAATTTATAAAGGTAGTCGCACTTTTTGCTAAGACTCCAATGCAGTAATGAAATAAAGGGGAGGGAGACTGGATTAAAATGCTACAGCAGTGGAGTTTTAGAGCAGTGTGGATAAAGTGAAGGTTCCTGTGGCCAGGATTCCCACCTGGCCCTGGTTGGCTAACTCACTACACACGTGTGCGCAATTGGTTGCTATTGACTCTATATAAAGAGCCCTGCCCAGTGCTCTGGGTGACATGGGGGCACAGCTGCAAGGCTGCAGGAGAGCAGAGCAGAGGCCCAGACCAGCTTGCTGCCTGCAGACTCGCTCTGAGTGGACGGGATTCTAGTGACTGACCTGCCGCTGTGGGAATAAAGTTGGGTGTAACCCTTTCACCCCAAGAACATTTTACTGTCATTTCTTTGGTCACACTGAATCCATAGTGAACTTGCCCGGGGCTGAAACCCACTGGCAAGACAAGCAGGACACTGTCCTGCGTGACACCACTAAGGTGCGGACTGTCGCTATGCACTTACCGCAGCCACCAGGGTGAACCCTAAGAAACCACGGACCTGTGTTAACAATAACGTCTCAGTGTTGGCTCCTCAACTATAATGAGGGTAGCACATGAATACAAGATGCTAACAGGCATTTTTGCAGGGAGCACAGCGGCCCCTAAGAACTCTTCCCTTTCTGCTCATTTTCCTGTAAACCAATATTAACTCTATTAACTAGTAATTTTTAAAAATCTAAGCTACAGCACTGTTTATAACCATGACCACTGGTAACACCTTGAGAACCTCACAACGGAGACACGAGGGGGCAAGATGGAATGACGATGCTGGCTTCAGCAAACACAGTTCAGAAGCTTTCACCTCACACGTGCCGTTTCACTTTAGACTCCAAACCCAACCCCCGGAGGGAGGTGCGGTTGCCACCCCACTAGGGCAGAGAGATAGGAGGCCCCTGAGGGTCCCTGCCACCTTGGGGGCCCAGACCAGGGTCCATGAGCTCTCCCTGCACATCACCTCACACAGCAAAGGGACCTGAGAGGATGGTGCCCCCGGATGGGACGCCAGGTCCTGCTGGGCAATGGAGTATGAGCAGTGAGCACAGCAGAACTCAAGGGCAGTATCCCGGCAAGTGCTGGCAGACATTCTGAAGTTACAGAGGTTAGCAGAGTTTAATATTTGTCAGCTGACTGAGGTCTACTAAGTTGGCCGAGCTTCTAACTGTCACCTTTGAAGAGACCCAAGGCTCAGGGTCCTGGAAGGGGTCTTTGCCAGAATGCCCTGACTCACCAGTGGCTCCTGTGCTGTCTTTTCTTCCCTGGGGTGCATTTCCTCAAGGGACTGGCCTTCAGGTACAGGGGCAGGATTCGAACTCAGCCCCCACCCCCTGCCCACACGCCTTCCTTCCAGGCAGGCACTACAGACCCTGCAGCCTTAGATGAACACTGAATAACAGCAACAGTTTGCCAGTCAGAAGGGCTTATTAAAAATGACTCAGCCCCCAGCAGGGAAGCTGCCTGGTGACTCAGGCATGCCTGGCTCTCCTGAGCAGTCCGCGGGCGGCCAGCATGGGTGCCTATGGAAGGCTGTTGTGCTCCCCAGGTGACCAGGGAGAAGGAAAGAGCTGAGGGAGGGTGGCTCCTGGCACTGGCCAGTGCTGCCCACCCTCACGACTAGCAGGGCAGGCAGAAAGATGCAGTCACACAGGGGTGACCACAGTGACATCAAGGGTTAGCATTATCCCCATTTTAAAGAGTACGTAGAGCACAGCACAGGGATTACACTCAATGATACTGTAATAACCTGGCAGGTGACAGGTGGCAACTCCACCTACCACAGTAAACATTTCATAAAGTAACTGCTAAATCACTCTATTGTACACCTGAAACTAATATAATATTGTATGCTGACTATACTTCAATTTTTGTTGTTGTTGTTGTTGAGAGGGCATCTCTCATATTTATTGATCAAATGGTTAACAACAATAAAATTCTGTATAGGGGACTCAATGCACAATCATTAATCAACCCCAAGCTTAATTCTCAACAGTCTCCAATCTTCTGAAGCATTACGAACAAGTTCTTACATGGTGAACAAGTTCTTACATAGTGAATAAGTTCTTACATGGTGAATAGTGCAAGGGCAGTCATATCACAGAAACTTTCGGTTTTGATCACGCATCATGAACTATAAACAATCAAGTCAGATATGATTATTCATTTGATTTTTATACTTGATTTATATGTGAATCCCACATTTCTCCCTTATTATTATTATTATTATTATTTAATAAAATGCTGAAGTGGTAGGTAGATGCAAGATAAAGGTAGAAAACATAATTTAGTGCTGTAAGAGGGCAAATGTAGATGATCAGGTCTGTGCCTATAGCCTAAGTATTAATCCAAGCTAGACAAGGGCAACAAAACATCCAAAGATGTGGAAGATTTCTCTCAAAACAGGGGGTGTGAGGTTCTAAGCCTCACCTCTGTTGATCCCCAATTTCTCACCTGATGGCCCCCCTGCGACTGTGCCTGTCTTAGGTTGTTCCTCCCTTGAGGAATCTTACCCGTCTCTGGCTAACCAGTCATCTTCTGGGGCCATACAGGGAAATATAAAGTTGGTAAGTGAGAGAAAAGCAATATTCTTTGAAAAGGTTACCTTTTTACTTCTTTGCAGATTTATGCCCTATGTATACTTCAATTTTTAAAAAAATAAAAATATTTGCAATGAAAAAATAAAAAAAAAGAAGTTGTCTCAGAGGTCCAGAGTGGTTCAGTGAGTTCCTCAGGGCCACAGGCTATCGAGCACAGAAGCTCAGAGCCACATCTCCCTCCGAGAGGCCATCAGGACCACCCGTCTTGTTGGAGACCATGATGTGAAGCTGGACAAGGGCTGGGGTGCAGCCCTCCCAAGCCGTGGGTGCAAGGAGACAGTCATCTTCACAATCTTCAAAGACTTGTGTACTTCATTTTAAGAAAATGGAAGCAGTGGTGGAGTGCGGGGAGGGGGAAAGAAAACGGAAGACCTTGTTCCTGGCGAATTGAGCACATGGCCATTCTCCATGCACACCAGTCAGCCAGTCTACCAAAATTAAAGGCATCAGAGAGGCAGAGGACTCGCCCAAATTTATAGTCAAAGGTGTGATGTAACCCAAGAATCGCCGGAAGGTTCCGACCAGCATGGGCTCGTCGTGGTCAGCAAAGGGGGGACGTTTTCCCACCCATATTCCAACGGCTGCTATCCCCCAAATCATTCCCCAAAAATGGTATCAGACCTTTTAAAACCCGCATACACTCACACACGCACCAGATCTGTGCTCCAGGGAGAGCGTGTCCGACCTGCGGCCCCGTCCACGCGCAGAGCCGCCCGCTTGGCCCCCACCCGTCGGGGCGGCAATCGCCTGGCCAAGTGTCTGTCCCACCGGGAAACAACTCACCGGAAAATGCTAAAATGGAAACTCTAATTAAAGAAATCTGACCTTTGGTTCCTCAAATAATCTGGGGACAAAAATATGATACTGAGTCCTTTGCTGGGCATATTTATGCTACTTTTCCATTTGAAAAAGCATCAACAAAGGAAAAGGAAACACTAGTGCTAAGGAACAATTCCTGTTCGAAGAGTCGTCCCTTCTGGAGGGCCCTGCGCAGACCCATAACCCGCCAGCCACGGAAGAGGTGCCACAGGAAATGAGCATGTGCACCTAAGGGTGGGGGTGGGGTGGGGGTGGGGGCCCAGCCTTCCAGAACGTCCCCACCCCTGTGGAGGCAGCTAGAAACCCCCAGAGGGTGAGGGGCCTACAGCCACCGAGGAGCCCAGGCAGCAGAGAGCCGCTCCTACGGCCCCGGTGGAGCCCTGTCGCAGCCCTGCGCCCCGGCTTGCGTCACCGTGCCCGGCTCGCACACCCTCTCGCAGCTCTCTGCCGCAGCATGCACATGCTATATAAATTCTGTTCATGTGTTTAAATTATTTCCGCTTCAGAAAAGGGACAAGTAGAGGCTGGGGACAGGGCGGAAGCACATGTGCTTCACGCTGCGTATCCTTCTGTGTCTTTCGAATTTGTACTTGAAAACATTAATTTGTGTGTGTGTCCTGTGGGTAAACTGTTTACTTTTAACAGGTTTTGGCACAACTTCCTAATCTCCAGAAAGAACCCACTCTCCTTCAGGGGCACACCATCCACACCCGCACGCACACAGGCACACACACGGGTGCATCTGTCAGGCCAGTGTCTCTCCCCAGCCCTGGCCCCGAGCTCCTCCCACAGCATGCCAGCGCCCAGGTGCCCGACAGGACCCAGCTTGCAGAGCAGGTCAGGGTCGGGTCACCAGGAGCCTGCAGTCGGACTGGGCCAGCTGAGCCTCTAAAGCTCCGGGACTCGCCGCCACCTGGAGGCTCCTCTGCTGCACTCCTGAGGTGGAGGGGCTGCCGGGGAGCTGGCACCCTGGACGGCGGCGGGGGGTGCCTGGGCCTGCGAGTGCCAGGGAGGAGCGCGTCTCCGTGAGGACTGGCAGGCCTGGGGCTGCCAGGCCGCTAGTCAGCGGAAGTGCTCACGCCCCCCAACTCTGCTACTCCACCCTTTTTATAGAATCCATCCCTTACACACACGCGCACACACACAGGCATATATACAGATGTACTTTTGTTCTAATTATAAAAGTAAAGCATTTGAGAAGATGCTCAACTTCATTAGCCATCAGAAAATGCCATCTGCAATCATGCACACCCACCAGAATGCTAATACGAGTGATGCCAGGTGTCGGGGACATTGCGGCACAGCTGGGACACTTACGCCCAGTGGCAGGGGTGTCACCGACCAGTCACGTGGGGAATGATTTGGAGACCATCCCAGGTGAGCACATGTAGCCTTTGGCCTTGCGGCATCACGCCTGGCATGTGCCCAACACACATATGGACACAAAGCCCCTGCCTACACACATGGGGGAGGGTCACAACACGTGGGCAGGCTTGGAGGAAGATCATGGAGCCCGGGCTGCTGCCCAGGGCAGTGGTCCACCACGCGGGCAGCCCCTCCAGCCACCGCCATCTAAGCATTACTTCTCAACCAGGGACAACTGTCTCCTGGGGACATCTGGCTACATCTGGAGACATTTTCGATTGGCACAACTGGGGCAGTGGTGCTCCGTCCCAGGGATGGAGGCCAGCACTGCTGTTTCCACGCCCCACAGCGTGCAGGGCGGCCCCCACCATGAAGGAGTCTCCTAGGAGATGTCACTGGCGTGAGGTCGAGAAACCCTGACTTACATACTTGACTGGCAAGCAGTGGTGTGAATTATTACTGCTCATAAAGGGTGTTTTAGCTAAAAATTCATAATCAAAAACCCTGTGTAGAGGAGAACTCTGTTATCATGTAAATGTATTCCGTTCAGTATTGAAAAGAACAGAATTGCATAACAAAAATGTCAAAGAATGAGACTGCGTATTTTCTGAGCCTTAAATGCATCTTTTAACACTTCCTTTGTCAGCCCGGGGGAGCCCCTCTGTTCCCCAGAGAACACGATGATCCTTCTCCTCGCGACCTTTCGGGATTTGTGAGTGCACCCCCATCCAAACACTGTGCTGTGAACCCTTTCAAGGAAGCGAAAATACATTTCTACATATTCCTTTCTCCCCTAAGGGTACTGCCTTGTTTAACATTCCTTTTCCCTAATTGGGTAATTTAATTATTTTTAACTATGAGATTGATGGTTAAAAGGTCAACATAGTCAAAATGAACTAGTCATATGATCTCTCATAGTTGACATTAGCCATGAAAATTGTTTCTATCCACTATGGATTTATGAAGCACTTACTTAATGTTGCATAGAATAGAATTTACTGGCTGCCATGGGAGGCACAAAAGGAGAAGACACAGTCTCCACAAATGACAAGTTCTGTGTATTCAGTTTCTGCCAAATGCTTTCGAGATTGTGGCTCTATCTGGCGCTTTACAAACACTGAGGGCTCTGGCTCTTTTAATAACTGTTTTATTTATTAATGCAGTTCATTCAAGTACAATCCAACTACATTTCTAAATTTACTCTGGCTGTTCTTCTTTTGAAGAAATATCATCCTTTGAAAAAACAGAGTTTTATAGAAGAAACCAAAACCCAACAACTCAAAATACCCCAGCAGAAACTAACAGGAGGGATGAGTATGACCCTCAAGGGTGGCCCCAGGCGAACTGGGGGGCTCAATGCAGGAGGAAGTCCCATCTAGTCATCAACAATTTGCTTTCAGTTTTAAAAGGCAGGCACACTATCAACTAAAATCCCAAACAGTGCCAGAAGCTGCCAGCACCAGAGGAGGTCTCCTTCTCCTTGGACTTCCCATCTCCCATTGTCTCAGATTTTGGGGTGTCCTTCCAGAAATACTTCACGCACACAACCAACTCTTTATAAACTGGGCCTGTGCTATATACACATTGTTTTTTCAAGTTTTTTTTCTATTGTGGTAAAAATACACATAACAAAATATACCACCTTAACCATTTTTAAGTGCACAACCCAGAGCCATTAAGCACGTTCACATTACCATGTGACCATCGCCCCCACCCATCTACAGAGCTCCTTTTGTCTTACAAAACAGAAACTGTCCCCGTTAAATAATAATTCCTCCCTCTCCCCTTCCTCTCCCCTCCCCCTGCTTTCTGTCTGTGTGAAGTGACTATTCTAGGCACCTCACGTCAGGGGCATCACACAGTGTTTGTCTTTTTTGTGACTGGCCTGTTGCATTTCATGTAATGTTCCTAAGGTTCACCCATGGCACAGAATCTCCTTTCTGTTCAAGGCTGAGTAAACATTCTGTTGTATGAATAGACCACACTTGGCCTATCCAAGCTCCTGCCCAGGGACACTTGGGTTCCTACCACCTGTAAATAATGCTGCTATGAACACGATGTACAAATAGCCCTTTGAGACCCTGCTTCCGATTCCTTTGGTGATACACTCAGAAGTGGGACCACTGGACCCTATGCTCATTCTGTTTAATGTTTTGAGGAACTGTTTCCACAGGGGCTGTACCATTTTACGCTCCCACCCACAGTGCCGAAGGGATTCAGGGTCCCCACATCATAACCAACACTTGTTATTATGGTGTTTTTATAGTAGCCGTCCCAATGGTGTGAGGTGGTATCCTGATTTTGATTTGCATTTCCTTATTGACCTCATGATTACTGTTGGTAAGCATCTTTGCATGGGCTTTTTGGCCATTTGCATATTTTTTTCACCTTCTGTGGGTTAGAATTTAGTCATATGGCAACACCTAACTGCAGGAAGCCTAGGAGATGCAAGGCATTAACTGTGCATTAGCTATCTATTCTGCCTAACAACATGACCACTAAATTTAGTGGCTTATAACTAAACATTTCTTTCCCCACTGTGTCTGTGGGTCAGGAGCGTGGGCACAACTTTAGTGGGTCCCCTGCAAGGCTGCAGTGAAGGCCTTGGCCAGGGTGCTTCTCATCTGAAGCTCAGCTAGGGAAAGGTCTGCTTCCAAGCTCACTCTGGTTGCTGGAAGAATTCGGTTCCTTGAGGTTGTAGAACGGGAGGCTTCAGTTTCCTGCTGGCTATCCCTCAAAGAGAAGCTCCCCTCAGCTCCTAGAAGCCACCCTCAGTTCCTGGTCATATGGGATTTCCTCAAAGCCAGTGATAGAGAGAGACCCCAGCGATGGGTGCTGCAACCTTATCCAGATAATCAGATGCACATAAGTGCGTATGTCCTGTTCCCTTTGCCATATTCTGTTGGAAGAAATCACATGTCCTGCTCACACTTAAGAGAGGGGACTAAATAACGGCAGGAGCCAGGGATTGTGGGCACTGCCAAGGACTCTGTTGTGACTCCCTACAATTCCATGTCAGTGGAACAAAGAAATAGATTTCAGAGGACAACTAGCTACCAGCTTCCACCACAATGTTGCAAATATTTTTCTTAGCAGTGGAAAATCACTAGGTTGCAGATTGACTTCATATTTTCATTTGATGGTCATTTTGTGGTTGGTTATTTTAAATTTGTTTATGGTATTCTTAACATACAGAAGCTTTTGATTTTTGTGGAGTCAGGTTTACCAATATTTCTCTTTACAGCTTCTGAATTTTGTCCTTTTTTATGTCATGTCATGAAAGACTTCCCCCTCCAAGGTTATATAAAATCCTTGCACAATTCCCCTAAGACAACAACATATTATCATGGCTAAGCATCCCATTCGGGGGGAACTTTTTCTTCACAACCAGGGCAATGTGGTGATATAAACGATTTTGCTGCCGACTTGCTTGAAAAGCTACTTGTTCACAATTTTGCTAATCAGTGACTTTTTAAGGGGAAGAAGTGGGATTTCAGCAGTTACCACCCTTTAGGACATAATTCTTAGTATGGCTCTAAGATAAGCAAGAAAGTTTCATGGGAAGCTCTTTTGTGGATGCAAAATCAGCATCACTCACATGTAGTCGATGATACACTTTATTCCATTTCTTCTTGGCCTTTCTTGAACAGGGCACAACATTTTGTGGTCTCATATGTTTATCCTCAGATGTCACTCTGCTGCTGTGTGTTTCCCTCCAAATACGAAATTGTGGTTGTGTTCAACAGGATCCACTCACTGTAAGTCACCTACCTCGCAAACAGAAGCCAGATCACTGAGAAAGGTCAATGAAACAGTGTTCTTCTTTTCCCTCAGCAAGTATTTTGTGCACCACCAAATATTAGCCAAGCACCCTATGCCACGTGGGTAGGGTGCACCCTATGCAAAAACTTGCCACCATCAAAGGAAGGCCATATTTAGATTCTACAGATTCTACCCTTGTGATGATAATGTCCCACTATTCTTCAGATGTCCAAGTAGCCGTGAGACCTTCAAACATGGCAACACCCAGTATTTTGCCAGATCCAGAGCTGATGTCCCTAAGTGTGTGTGCAGTAGATACAAATCTCTGCTGATAAATGCAGATGTGTGAGAAATGTAACTGTTCATTCCTCCGTAGCACCTCATGATTTCCGCCCTTGCCCTATCAATGCAGGAACTGAAGGCAGTCAAATCTGGGTCCCCTCGGCTTTCCTGAGTTGCAGAGACCAAGGGGACCTGTGGAGGTCCGAGGTGCTGGGGAGCACCTGAGGGGAGGGGTCATTTGTTGGTGCTTCACCCGCTGGCCTGACCTCTTCCCCGTCAGGCCTGCCCAGTCATCCCATCATCCCATTTTCCCCGCCTCCAGCCCCCGCCTGTCTCTCCTCCACCCGCCTCCCCTCTCAGTTCTTTCTCAAGCTGCTGAGCTGACTCCAGTTTTTTCCTTTCTGCTATCCCAGCCTTGACCTGAGACCACAAGAAACCTACCCAAGTGAAAGGTCAGAAGGCAAAAAGGCAGCACCCAGCCTGCCTAGACCCCTGGTGGGGGGGGCACGGGCACCACTTCTCGTGACCAGCTTGGTCCACTTACTGCTATGAAACGGCCTTTGTTTCAAGATCTGTGGCCAATAAATACCCTCCATTACCTGTCCAGCGCCCACTCTGCACACGTGCTCGCTCACGCTCACTCACACACATGCGCACACTCACAGCCCTTGCCCAGTGCTGGGGCAGCCAGGGGCAGCCTTGCCCTTTGCTGTCCAGAGGTGGCTGCACACGGATGCTCCCCGCAGGGTCTCCTAGAAAACCTCTTGCTTTCCTGCGCAAAGGGGACAGCCTTGGCTGGCAGCACCTTGCCTCCCTGCCCTGTGCCTCTTCCTCCTGCCTCAGTCTGAGGGTACCTCCTAGAGACGGCGCTGTCTCTGCAAATACGAGGGAGTAACGCAGCCAGCTGTGGGGGGCGGCACCGCGGGAGGGATGGAAGCAGAGCCCCTGCAGCGGGCCGCGCCTCCCCACCCGGGCTGCTTGGTGAGTAGGACTGCTCGGTTATTCAGCATGAAAAGGAAGCCAGCTATCCAATCGCAAAAGCCATAGGGGGACCGTAACTGCATGTGACTGAGTGAAGGAAGTCAGTCTGAAAAGGCTGTACACTGTATGATTCCCACTCGGTCACACTCTGGAAAAGGCAAAGCTATGGAGGCAGGAGATCAGTGGTCGCCCAGGCTTGACCAGAGTTGAGGGGTGTGAACAGGTGGAGCACAGAGGATTTGCAGGGCAGAGAACCTACCCTGTAGGTACCGTAATGGTGGATACAGGTCATTATACACCTGAACCCTGAGAATGTTCAGCTCCAGGAGTGACCCTGATGTAAACTCTGGTCTCAGGGTAATAACGACATGTCACTGTAGGTGCACTAATCAGAACAAATGCATCACAGGGAGAGGCGGGTGCTGGTAGTGGGGGAGACTGCAGAGGTGTATGGGAAACTTCTGTATCTTCTGATAGATTTTGCCATGAACCTAAAACTGCTCTTAAAAGTAGTCTATTAATTTAAATGCATACACACAGACACACAAATATGATGACTATTCAGGCAGCCAGATGCACTTCCTACTGACACAATTGGTAGCTGGCCTTCTGTGCCCACCTCCACCCATCGAGAACTCACCTTCCCAGACTGGGGTCTGGGAAACAACCTGCCTGAGCCCTGGGCATGCTGGCCCCCCGGCTCCCTCTCCTCCTCCTGGCCACAGGGCAGCCCAGCGGGCTTGCGGACAGAAGTGGGGCGTTGAGCCGGCCAGGTGCAGGCCCGAGGGGCCAGACAGCTCCCAGCCCAGCCTGGCTCTCCTGTGGCCAGGCTAGTTCAAGATGACCCTGGACTCAGGCCCCAGCTACAGTCTGGACCCTCCAGCTGGTGGGCTGCCCACACCTGGACCCACCAGCCAGGAGACGCTCCACCAAGTCACACAGCCTCAGGTAGGGGACCACAGGCTCCGGATGGCAGGATAGGGCCTCTTGAAGCCACCTGTGGGTCCCCAGGTCTTGAGACTGCACCTGGCACCAGAGAGAGATTCCCCTGGTGTTTGTGAAACAATCCTAAGCCCCTACTGAAAGCCTGCCAGGGCCTCAGACCAGACGAGAGGGCTCTCAGCAGGCCAAAAGGGAAACACCAGAGCACAGGGGGACCTGTCACCTTCCTTATTGAATGTGGATTCAGCTCCTGAGTCAGAAGAGGACCTGGCGGCTGCAAACACAGGCTAGTGCAAGGGTGAAACTGCCTGGAAGGAAGCCCAATAGACGCAGACAATTTATTGTTCCCAAGAGGGCACCTGGGGGGCCAGCCTCGTCAGAGGTGGCCGCCGAGAGCATGTGGGGTCACATATGGAAACCATATCAGGGGCGAAGAACCAGGCATCTGGAATCGCAGCCCAGTCAGGGACTGCACAATTAACAGAGGCAGGAAGCCTTGTTAACATGCCCACCGCTAGGGCAGCACGTGCAGCCTAGGGGCTGGGCACCAAGAAACTACCTCACATTCCAGCCACTTTTAGGTAAGATGCCTTAAAAAGCAGCAGTGGAGAAATAAACCCATGTGCTTTCAGTTTAAATAAATGTCATGATGAAACAGGACAGACCCACATGGGTGGGGATGTGAAAGGGCCAGGATGTTGCAGCCTGAATTTGGAACAGGTTGGGGCAGACAAGGGCAATTGGTAGCGTGATCCAGGAGAGCCCTCAGCAGTCCCTTAGTGAAAATGCCCATTCAAAAGAAACTGAGGCAACAACCCGAACATTCAAAACAACGCATGTTGAGTTTCCAAATCAATCAGCTTCCCCATAGATCAATTCTCCTTGAGAACAAAACCTCGGGAACCTTAAGAATATCACGATCTCCAGGGCTGAATGTCCCAGCACTACTGATAAGGAAAAGCATCTTCCAGGAAGGATCGCTTTATCTTTGGTTAATAACTAGCTAGAGTCACAAGAGAAGGAAAAAAAAATCCTAAAAATCTATTTAAAATCAGTCAACAGACATTTTTAAAGGTCTGGTGTATGTAGATTTCTCTGGTATGTTTTTAATTGTTCCTGGGTCCTCAAAGAAAGAGCAAAGGGTATTATTGATATCTGTACCCATTTTAGAACAAGCGGATTATAAATTCCAGGTTCACCAGCCGCAGTAAAGAATTTTGTGGTGCAATACTCCCCCCTTGTGGCCTATTTTTATATAATGATTTCTGCGAGTTAACCTCCAGAAAAGGACAAAGCTGCCAGCAATAAACATCATACATTTTTCACCCCAGTTAACTCCCTTGTACGCTTGGAGGAAGCACGCAGATGCGGTACCACTTCTAAGTGAAGAGAAACTTGATTTAAGAACATCGTCGTCAAATATTCACGATGGGGTTCCCAGGAAGTCTTAAAATGTGGGCCACTGATGTGGTGAAAAAGGCCTCACTTCCATACCGGTGCTTTTTAATTTTTTTAACATCCTCCATGAACTACAAATGCTCAAGGGAGATAAGGTGTAAATTCCTTCTAGCCCTTGTAACTTACCTGCCGGGTTTTTTGCAGGAAGGAGAGACTGCTGTGCAAAACATTTCCAGTGACTTTGAAGATCGTCTGCAAAGAGATCCCCAAGGACCTTCCCCGACGGATTGTGGTCTGTAATCTCTGGCTCCATCCCACACTGCTCTTAATCCTCATCCTCAGCAAACATTTGTCCAAGTCAACAGGACCCTAGTAATCATCCACCCTAAGCCAAGGATTGCTGCGGCTCCACGGCCTCACTCCTCAGCGGGGTCCTCCCGGGACCACCAGCCACACCACCAGGGACCTCGCGAGAGAGACGCAGAACGGCAACCCCACCCCACCTGGGATTTCAAGCCGCGTTTTGCCCAGAGCCCCATGTGGTTCACATTAGCGTTTGAGACGCTCTGCGGCAGTTCTCAGACTGGAGCAAGCATCACAATCAGGTGGAGGGCGTGTTAGAATGCAGACAGCTGGGCCTCACGCCGGGGTGTCTGGCTCAGGGGATCCAGGTGAGCCCCGGAACGGGCACGGCTAACAAGCCCCTGGGTGAGGCTGGCCCGAGAAGCACTCTGGCTCTCAGTCTCATCTGCATGTGCCGCCATGGGGGAGTGGTACATAACCCCCGTGCCTGGGATCCCTCTCCGGAAATGATTGAAATGGGGTGCGTGGGCATTGAGCATTTGGGAAGCTCCCTGGGTGATTCTAATAAGCAGCCGAGTTTGGGAACTACTGCTCTTAGGAATAAAAAGGGAGGAATTACAAATCCTTTTCTCACCAAGTACCACTAAACTATGCGATTATTTCATGAAAATATTTTATCCGTGGTAAAGATTCTCCAGAAGCCTGCATAGATCCTACCTGACAGACAGCATAAGACAAAAAAATATGTTAGCAAACGAGGACAGCACGACGTCTGTCCAAGCCTGCAGGGCAGAGGGAGAGGGAGAGACGACGAAGCAGTTCACCTGAGCTTCAGAGAGGCTGCACTGCGAAGGCTGGGATGTCCAGGGCTGCAAGCAGACTGTTGTCAGAGATACACGAAGGCCCCACAGCCACGTGCCACGGTTGGCTTTTATCCTGAGAAAAGCCGGTAGAAGAGCTATGTCCCTTTCATGGAAATGTTAAAAAAAAAACTTCAAACCATTCCTCTGAACTCTTGTGTGTCCAAACACTGGAAAGCTGTGGTATTCACCATAGGTGGTAGATGGAGTAGAGGCTATTGGATTCTCCCAGAGGAGGACGCCGCCTCAAATCACTCACGAAAGGCGTCTCTTGATGCAACAAGCAAGAGGAATTTATTCAGGAACCAGCTAGCTGGGGTCCAAGTGTTAGCCCGACGCAGCGGGTCTCAACAAGGACCCCGAGCAGTCAAAGCCGGAGGTTTTTATAGCATTTTCTAAAAAGACAGTATTGTTCTACAAGCACGTAACAGGGTTTTTTTTCCAAGGACGCATAAATCTTCAGTTGGCGCCACATCCCGGGGGTTTCACGAGATAAGAACACCCTCAGCCATACAGTGTTTCAGCAAGATAAGCTTGGTATGTATGACTAACTGACCAAGGTTAGCTGTCTGAAGGCCGCAGCTGCCCACCACCTGGTGTTCATGATTAACTTGTTTTTCACCTTGTTTTTCAAGGGCTTTCTCAACATATTCAGAAAATGGCCTCTGGGTTTCTTAAGATGGCTGTGCTCAGGCTAACCTGCTGTCTTCACTGAATGTTTAGGTCGTACATTTCCCCACTTTCTCTTTGATCATTCCAATCATGGAATGTTCGTTTCTTCTTGCTGCGTAAGAGAGTGATACTGCTGCCTCAGCATTAGTACCTGAATGGCACTCACTCTTTCTCTAACAAAGGATATTAGCCGGTTTAAAACACAGGGACCAAAAGTGAGAAGCAATACAAGAATAAGCAGGGGTCCCGTTAGGGTGGATATCAGGGTGCAGGGATGGCCACCAGGTCTTAAGAGGGGAGGCCTTAGAAATAGACCACACTGCCTCTCCTGACTGGGAGTAGACCTGCCATGTCAGTAACCTAGGCTCATGAGGGTTAGTGTTCTGGTGGGTTGGGGTTAGTAGGAGCATTAGAGTCACTAATAACATAATTCTTCCTACACAAGCGAAGCTCAAGAGGGTTATCAGTCCGAGTTACTCGCCAATCCGAGTCCGACTGGGGCGCTTTCTTCAGATGTGAAGCGTGTACCCAGGAGGAGATGCCATCTACTTTCACGGCTGTGGGAGTGGTCAAGAGGACGATGAAGGGTCCTTTCCACCGAGGCTCAAGGTTTCCTGTTTGGTGTCGTCTTATGTAAACGGGGTCTCCCACCTGGAACTGATGAGGCACCGACAGGTCTTCCGGCCGATAGGCTTCCCGGATGGTGGCCCACACTTCTCTCTGTACAACTTCTAGGGCCCGTAACCTTTCAAGCAGAAACTTATTAGTTACACATTCAGGGGGTGCGTGGAGGTGAGCCGACTCAAGTGGAGCCGGGGCTCCAAACATTATCTCAAAGGGTGTTAGCCCAAAGCAGCCGGGAGTGTTTCGGACTCGAAATAAAGTGAAGGGAAGGAGGACCAACCAATCACACAAACCAGTCTCTATGGACAATTTAGTCAAGGTCTCTTTTAGAGTTCTATTCATCCTTTCTACCTGTCCTGAGCTCTGGGGCCTGTATGCACAATGCAATTTCCAATCTGTCCCCAGGATCTTGGCCAATCCCTGACTTACCTGGGCAACGAAAGCAGGTCCATTATCGGAACCGATTACCTTGGGGATTCCGAACCTCGGAAAAATTTCTTCAAGTATCTTTTTGGATACCGTCTGGGCTGTCTCGGTCTTGGTGGGGAAAGCCTCTGTCCATCCTGAAAAAGTATCTAAAAAAACTAAAAGGTACTTATGTCCATATTTAGCAGGCTTAATTTCAGTGAAGTCAACTTCCCAGTAAGCTCCCGGCCGATCTCCGTGAAGGCTTTTTCCACATATCATTTGATGTCTATTCACATTTACTAGTTGGCAAGGAACACAATTCTTCACCACCTCGTCTGCCATTTTTTCTAAACCAATGATATGATAAGGGGAGTGTTGAACCAGGGCTTTTAGGTTCTTGGCTCCTAAATGTGTCAATTGATGTAATTGCCTCAAATATTCTCCTGCCTCTTTCTGGGGCAGAACGTTTTTCCCATTTCCTGACTTATATGTTCCGAGGGGTGAAGATTTTTGGAACCCCAGTTTGTCCATCCGAGTGAGATCCTCAGGTGTATACTGGAAGCTCTTGATACATATTGCTTCCGGGTGCACCTGGAGGGGTAAAATGTTCATTCCCTGAGCTGCTTGTTTTGCGGCTTGGTCCGCCCTCCGGTTTCCTTGAGCTATTGGAGAGTCATCTTTCTGATGTCCAGGGCAATGTATTATCACTACTTCCTTAGGCCTATGGATGGCGTCTAACAAATCTAAAATTTCCTGTTTGTTTTTAACATCTTTCCCGGCAGAAGTTAACAGCCCTCTCTGTCTATAAATAGCCCCGTGTATATGAGCGGTGGCAAAAGCGTATCGGCTGTCAGTGTAGACGTTAAGTCTCTTACCTTCTGCCATCCTTAGAGCCTGAGTCAAGGCAACGAGTTCCACTCGCTGTGCAGAAGTGCCCGTTGGGAGTCTGCTGGCCCACACGATCCAGTCATCATCCACTACTGCAGCTCCCACCATCCTCTTACCTTCCATGATGTAACTGCTCCCATCTGTGTACCAAGTCAGGAATCCTGGTCCTTCCAGGGGCTGATCTCGTAAGTCCCGGCGGGTCCCTGTCTCCTCAGCCAGGATTTCCTGGCAGGTATGGAGTACTTCTTTCCCCAGATCAGGGAGCAGAGTAGCCGGGTTTAGGATGGCGGGCAGGGCAAATTCCACATGATCGCGATTTAGGAGCAAGATTTGGTAGTGAGTCATTCTGGCGTTTGACATCCATCTTTCGGGTGGTTGCCGAATTACACTTTCCAGCGCATGTGGAGCAACTACAACAAGCTTCTGTCCCAGAGTTAGTTTATCAGAATCTTTAACTAAGAGGGCCACAGCCGCCACTACTCTCAAGCAGGCAGGCCATCCACTACTCACTGGGTCTAATTTCTTTGACAAGTAAGCGACTGGTCTCTTCCAAGGTCCCCATTGCTGGGTCAACACTCCCCGAGCCACTCCGCTCCGTTCATCCACAAAGAGGACAAATGGCTTAGTCACATCTGGCGATGCCAGAGCAGGTGCCAACAAGAGGGCTTTCTTAATATCATCAAAGGCCTGTTGTTGTTCAGGTCCCCATACAAACGGGACCACCCCTTTGGTTAGGGGATACAGAGGGGCGGCTAAGGTGACATATCCGGGTATCCACAATCTACAAAACCCTGCCGTCCCCAGAAACTCGCGAACCTGGCGTGGAGTAGTGGGAACCGGGATCTCCATCACAGTCTGCTTTTGGGCTTCAGTTAGCCACCTTTTCCCCTCTCTCAGGGAATATCCCAAATAAGTCACTTGTTGTTGACAAATCTGTGCCTTCTTGGCAGATGCCCTATACCCCAATTTAGCAAGTTCAGTCAAAAGGGCTCCAGTGGCCTCTTGGCAGGCTTCCTGAGTAGGGGCTGCTATCAGTAAGTCATCAACATATTGTAACAAAGTTACCTGTGGGTTGGAGGCTCGGTAAAAGGCCAAGTCCTGATGTAAAGCCTCGTCGAAGAGGGTGGGTGAATTCTTGAATCCTTGTGGCAAGCGAGTCCAGGTCAATTGTCCAGTAGTTCCTGTGGAGGGGTCTTTCCATTCAAAAGCAAACAGCGGTTGGCTACTCTGGTGCAGGCACAAACAAAAGAAGGCGTCTTTTAAATCTAAGACTGTATACCAGGTGTTTTCCGGGGCCAGGGAGCTTAGCAGGTTATAAGGGTTCGGCACAGTGGGATGAATGTCCTGTACCCTTTTATTAACTTCTCTTAAATCTTGCACTGGTCGATAATCTCCTGTTCCCGCTTTCTTTACAGGCAGTAAGGGAGTGTTCCATGGGGATTTACATTTTACTAATATCCCCTGCTCTATGAGCCGCTGGATATGGGTTCTAATTCCATCTTTGGCTTCTTTACTCATTGGATATTGTCTCACAGTCACTGGTAGGGCTGAGGCTTTTAATTCTATGACCACCGGGGGCTGGTTCACAGCAAGCCCCATACCCGCCGTCTCCGCCCAGGCCCTTGGAATCTGGTTGAGCCACCCCTGACTAACTCGGGAGGGTTCTGGTTCCTTAAAAAGACGGTACTCGTCTTCTAATCTAATGGTCAGGATACTTAGGCCCAAAGATTTTTTCTCCCGATTAGTCACTCGAGTGTCTTCAGCCTGAAAGGATATTTGGACCCCGACTTTGGTCAAGATGTCTCATCCTAATAGGGGTGTGGGGCATTCCGGTATGACAAGGAATGAGTGGTTTACTCATCCCACTCCTAAGTCTACTGTTCTTTGGGTAGTCCATGCATATTGTTTCTGACCTGTAGCCCCAAGCACCCAAGACTTTTTGCCAGAGAGGGGGCCCCTAGCTTGAGTCAGTACAGAATGTTGAGCACCGGTGTCCACCAGAAACTCAACGGGTTGCCCCTCCACCTTCAGGGTTACCCTAGGCTCGGGGAAGGGCTCCGAGCCCCGTCCTCCCTAATCTTCTTCCTCCAGCAGAGACAACACCTTCTTCGGAGGTCCCCGCAGTGGCTTCTTAGGGCACTCTTTCACCCAATGCCCCTTTTCTTTGCAGTATGCACATTGGTCCTTCTCTAAAGGGGTCCAGTTGCCCAGGTGCCCTGCCTTGCTAATTCTGCCACTGGAGGGCGACTGTCCCTTACCTTCTACTACTGCGGCCAAGATCCTTGCTAAATTCTTCTCATGCCTTCTATCTCTTTTTTCTTCTTTACTTTCTCTTTCCTTAACTCTTTCTCTTCCTCAGTCTCCCTCTTGTGATAAACTTTCTCAGCCTCTTTTATCAAATCTTTCAACGACAAATCTTGTAAACCTTCTAGCCTCTGAAGCTTCTTTCTAATGTTGGGTGCTGACTGCCCGATAAAAGCAAGGGCCACTGAAGCACTATGCTCCTCAGAAGTGGGACCAAAAGGAGTGTACCACCTGAAGGCTTCCATCAGGCGTTCTAAGAACACTGCGGGTGCCTCGGTGGCTCCCTGACTGAACTCTCTTACCTTGGCCAAATTGGTGGGGCATCTGGCGGCCCCACGGAGACCCGCCACCAAAGCCTGGTGATAGACGGTTAGTCGCTCCCTACCTTCTGGAGAATTAAAGTCCCAGTTGGGTCTGGTCAACGGAAAACCCCTCTCTATGTCATGAGGGAGTTGCGATGGTCATCCATCGGTCCCAGGCACGTTCTTTCGTGCCTCCAGGAGGATCCTCTCTCTTTCTTCCGTGGTGAAGAGCACCTGCAAAAGCTGCTGACAATCATCCCAAGTGGGCTGGTGAGAAAACATTAAGGACTCTATTAGCCCAGTTAGTCTTTTTGGTTCCTCTGAAAAGGGAGAGTGATTAGCTTTCCAATTATATAAGTCAGCAGAGGAAAATGGCCAATATTGCAGAGGTTGAAAAGGGGGTTCTCCCTCTTCCCCGACGATGGGAACTCCATAGGACAGGAGAGGGAAAATACCCGATGGGTCTAAGGTGGCCCCTCGGTGGCGCCAAGTTCCCTGGACAGGCCCCGGAGCCACCCCCACTGCCTCGGCATCAGGGACTGAGGGTGCCAGGGGTGGCGGCGCTGGCAGTGCTGGGGGGGCCGGGGGGGCCATAGGGGCAGGGGGAGCAGGGGGATAAGGAGGGGGATCATCAAACATAACCAAATCTTGAGTGTCAGGGTGAACTCTGGTAGTAGTTTCTTTTTCCTTGCCCTGAAGTTTGGTCTGGGCAGCTAGAACTCAAGGGCCCTTTTTCTTTTGCACCCAGGGCTTTACCCAGGGCGGTGGGTTTTCCACCAACTCTTGCCAGACTACAATGTAGGGTTGCTGATCCGGATGTCCTTGAGGCGAATCCTGGAAGACAACGGCTTTTACTGCTAATAAAGTGGGGAGATCAAAAGTCCCCTCCGAGGGCCACCCAACATTGAAGGTGGGCCATTCGGAAGTACAGAAAGTCTGCCATGGTCCCTTTTTTACTTCTACTGACAAGTTATGCACCCTCACTCTGACTTCCATCCAATGATCTAACGTCAGGCTAAGGGGGGTCGTCACTGTCTGTCCCATTGTCAGTACAACAATAATTAGGCACGTAAAAGACACAAAAAACAAAGACACACACAAATTAGACACACAGCGGCCGCTTTTCATTTTTCTCAGATTTTCAATCAGAAACCGAAATGAATCAGAGGGTTGATACTCCTGGCGCCCAAAAATCAACCCTATCTCATCAGGTTCACTTTGCCGGAAAAACAGATGAGAGGCTACCAGGCGTCCCTGGCCCTCCAATCTCCCCGAGGCGTCCCCCAGGGTTGCAGCCTGCGGCACTCCAAGTACGTCTACCGACCGCAGTCTCAACCCCTTTATGGGATCGGGACGACTGCCAGACAGAGGGTACCCTTTCAGAATTCCGACCGGTCTCACTGAAAAACAAAACAGAACACAGACAACTCAAGGCGCCACTAACCTTACCTTTTCCTCCAAGAGCAACTTCGGGAGTGAAGCGGGGTGAGCGCACAATCCCGGACGAGTCCCCAAATGTTGGATTCTCCCAGAGGAGGACACCCCCCCAAATCACTCACAAAAGGCGTCTCTTGATGCAACAAGCAAGAGGAATTTATTCAGGAACCAGCTAGCTGGGGTCCAAGTGTTAGCCCGATGCAGCGGGTCTCAACAAGGACCCCAAGCAGTCAAAGCTGGAGGTTTTTATAGCATTTTCTAAAAAGACAGTATTGTTCTACAAGCACGTAACAGGGTTTTTTTTCCAAGGATGCATAAATCTTCGGTTGGCGCCACATCCCGGGGGTTTCACGAGATAAGAACACCCTCAGCCATACAGTGTTTCAGCAAGATAAGCTTGGTATGTATGACTAACTGACCAAGGTTAGCTGTCTGAAGGCCACAGCTGCCCACCACCTGGTGTTCATGATTAACTTGTTTTTCACCTTGTTTTTCAAGGGCTTTCTCAACATATTCAGAAAATGGCCTCTGGGTTTCTTAAGATGGCTGTGCTCAGGCTAACCTGCTGTCTTCACTGAATGTTTAGGTCCTACAGGTGGTAGATGGAGTAGAGGCTAACTACAGTGTGGTCCTGGAACCTGCCTGTCTTGCCAATGGGTTTCAGGCCCAGGCAAGTTCGCTATGTTTTCAATGTGACCAAAGAAATTGACAGCAAAAGTTCTTTGGGGTGAAAGGGTTTATGATCCGGCTTGTTCTCCCAGCAGTATGTCGAGCACTAGCGTCTCTGCCTCCACCCAGAACAATGGGCCAAACTCTCTATATAGCGCAATAATAGCTTATTGTCTAAAGGTGTGGAAGTGGTAGCCTAGCAACAGGCCAGTTACATCATCAGGTGGTTTAAGTTCAGTGAGGATCCTGGCCATAGGAAGCCCAGCTTCCCCACACTCCACCACTCCAGGATTCCCGCCTTACAATCTACACACTTTCAATCTTCCGCAATGGTCCTTGTGCGAGAAAGCTGGAACACTGTAACCAGATTCCACAACAGCAACAGAGGATAACGACAACTTAGAAATAACAAAAATTAAGATACAACAAGATTTTGATACAGGGAACAAAAATTATAATAATCCTCAAGCCAGAGGGGGTTCCTAATAACAAAAATTATAATAAACCTCAAGCCAGAGGAAGTTCCCAATCCACAAAGACCTTAGGGGCAGTAAGAGACATGTTTTAATGACACCAACATAGGCAAATCTTGTCCATCAGGTAGGATACGTGCAAGAGAGTGGTCCTGTGATAGGACTGTAGCAGGAAGGGGGGTCCCTTCCATGTCTAGCATACCATAATTTTACTCCTTTCCCCGTGGGGGTTACTGAGGGGTCTATATATAGTGCTACTGGAGGTGCATGCACTGGCCATAATGATAAAACAAAACTCCCCGGTAAGATGCTCCTACGTTCTGGCCATTCAGGATATACTACTGTGACATTTGGCGGCCACTCTACTGTTATTCCAGGAATACACAGGAGGTCAGCTTGCAGGCCTTGTCCCCAAGGTGCCAGGAGAGCCAGCCATCATTGATCCATGTGCCAAAAGGTCCAAGGCCACATCCACTCAATGGAGTCTCCAGGGTTCAGTGCAGTTGGTGGTAGCAGCATAATATTATTCTGGTGGCCGACCTTGGCTTCAGTGATTCTTCCTTGGTTTGTACTTTCAGTTGTATAGGGGAGGCAACCATATGTGTTACCATGTCTACAGGCTCAGGGCTCCCTTTCAGGGTCTCCCATTCAAATGCCGTAGCACGGTCCATAAGCGGACTGACCATCCCCACAGACTATTGGTATCTGACTTTAGTCCAGATTTTAACAAGCCATTGTGCCTCTCTATCATGCCTGCTGCAGTAGGATTGTATGGCACATGAAAGTTCCATTTGATTCCCAGCTGTCATACCCATTCTTGCAGTGTATGTCCAGTGAAATGGGTTCCCTGATCACTCGCAATTACCTATGGTCGGCCATTGGCAGCAAACAGACCCTCCAGGCCTCTTTTGGTCATCTGTTGGTCTGCACAACGGGTAGGAAAAGCAACCAGAAGTCCAGGAGCTGTGTCCACACAAGTCACCACATGCTGATATCCTTTTGACATAGGTAGGGGCCCAATACAGTCTATCTGCCACCTGACGAGGGGTATAGGCCCCTTAGCTATTGTTCCATGTTGCTGTGGAACTCGGTGTAAGTCCCTTTTGGAGCACACAACACACTCCTGCCGGGCTCTACTAACTTCTTCGAAGGTCAAAAGCAAGCCCCACTGACGGGTTACAGCCCACACTGTCTTTTGCCCTGCATGCAACAAACGCTGATGTAACCATTGGACTACATCAGAGGCAGGCTTTCCTTCTAACCAACATATCTGGGCCAATTTATCTGTTTCATCATTTCCTGGGGATGCCAGTGGCAAATGACCTGTCACATGGTATAGTGTAACTATTTTAGTCTCACCACAAGCCCATAAGTCTTGCCACAATTCTTGCCCCCAAAGGGATTGGTGACCAACCAGCCAGTTGGCATGCTACCAGGTTGGTAGTCACAGGGTCAAGCCCCAATAGACACCCCAGCTGTCAGTGCAGACAATTTTAGGGGAGGGTTCCTGGCTGATCACAAGCCACACAGCCCACAACTCTGCCCATTGGCTGTTCTTCCCCTCACCATCTTCCATCCATATTGCTTCAGTCTTAGGATGGAAAGCCATGGCCCTCCATTTTGGGGGCTTCCCATGGCTGGAGCCATCTGTGTACCATGCATCTTTGGGTATAGGGGCTCTTCCTTCCCAACAGGGACTCTCTGCTACTAATGGTTCAAAAGCAAGTTCTTCCTGTTTTCACTAGTATATCTCACCGGCTCTAATAAGCATTGAAGTTCTTCACTCAAGGGGCTACTAAAGAGGGCACCACGCTGCTGTAGGTAAGCACCCCCACTTGGCTAGTGTGGGTGTTTGTGCCACACCACTCCTTGGATTTTGGATCCAGTCTCATACCCACCACAAAATGGGATAGGTGGTTATTACCTTTATCGGGGCCATTCCAGTGATGGGTTCTGCAGCCAGCAAGGCGTGATACATGGCAGCCAGTTGTTTTTCTATCAAAGTGTATTGTACCTCTGCTCCCTTCCAGAGTTGTGACCAGAATCCAATAGATTGGCAGGTTTGTTCAAGCTGCTGCCAGACACGCCAGCCATAACTGTCTTTAGTTACATGAACATCCAGCTCACAGGGCCTTGATGGGTGTATTACACTCAAGGCCTGCACCGCCTTCACTGCCCATTTTACTGTAGTTAAGGCAGATGCACAAGTCTCATCCCAGTCCCACCTGAAGCCCTTTCATACCAACCAGTATGAGGGCTTCAGAATTTGTGCCAAGTGTGGGATAAACACTCTCCAGTAGCCTAGGAGACCCAGAAACTCCTGTAGGAGTGCTACAGTTGTAGGGGTAGGAAAGGCCTGGACTTTATTTATAACTGCTTCTGATATCACTTTGATCTTATCCAACCAGATGATTCCCAAGAAGTTGACAAACAAACCAGGTCCCTGAACCTTGGTGCTGTTCACAGCCCATCCTTTCTCCTGTAAATGTTGCAGCAGTCTAGGTGCTGCACCTTCTAGATCTGATAGAGAATCAGATGTGAGCATGATATCATCAATATAATGGTACAGCCACACCGTTGGCAGTTTCTCCCATGTAGTCAAGCCCTGGGCTCCAAGTCCATGGCAGATGGTGGGGCTGTGGAGGTAGCCCTGTGGGAGGATGGTGAAACTCCATTGCCATCCTTCCCACGTGAAGGCAAACTGTTCCTGACTTTTCTGCTCAATGTCAATGGAAAAGAAGGCATTAGCAAGATCTACCACATAATGGTATGTTCCTAGTTCATGGCTGAGGGTATCCATCAAGCCAGCAATAGAGTGGACAGCAGCATGCCTAGGGGGTATGACTTTATTCAGTTCTCTGTAATCCAGTCATACACCAGGAGCCATCTGGCTTTTTTACTGGCCACACTGGGGAATTGAAAGGACTATGGGTGGGCTTCATAATACCCACCTTTTCCAGCTCCTGGAGAGTTTCTCCAATCTCTTTATGCCCTCCAGGCAGTTTGTATTGTTTGGTATTAGTCACCCACGGAAGCACAGGCAAAGCTATGGGTGGGTGCATAGCACATCCCCTCAGAACTGCCTTCACCACACGTACTCTCAGTCTGAACTCACCTGCAGTGTCTGCAACCACAGGCCCTGCAGGATATCAATCCCCAAAATATACTCAGGGATAGGAGATATATACACAGTATACTCTTTTTGGGGGTAGACACTCTATTCCCAAAGGGATCTGGGCTTGTTTCACTCTGATAGCCTTATCTCCGTATCCATCTATGATAGTGGGGGTCCTGGGGAACCGCTCAGGGTTACCATGAATCAGTGAACATTCAGCCCCTGTATCCAGAACCAGGGCACTTGTATCTTCACTGGGGACCAATGGATAGCTATTTCAACATGTGGCCTCTATTCCCTGAGTATCAGGGCAGATACCTTGACCTTCCCTCAGTCAAACTGTGTTCCCCAATCACCTTCCTATGTGGACTCAAGTGAGGCTGGCTGGCTCTCCAGCAGGAAGTCTTGCAAACACACAGGCCGGACTTGTGGCTCTATCTCTGACCTCTGCCTCTTTGGTCTTAATGGCTGGAACTGCTGCTCTGGTTTCAGCTGTTGCCATGGCTCTAGTAAGATCCCATTGGACTTCCCATCTAATTTCCTTCCATCTGTGCCTGAGTGTATTAAATCAACCCACATCTGGGTCCTCGTAACCTTCATGGGGCCCTGTAAATTCTTCTTCTGAGTAACAGGTTTTATTTCTTTCTGGATTCTCGTTGCTTCAGCATCTTCTAAGTCTGCTACTGTACGTGTCACCTCCCTATGGGATGCCGTAAGTGAGAGGAGAGAATGGCCACTAGAGACCCAAAGAGGGATGTGGGAGCCGTGTGAAGTACAGTATTTCTCATCCCAGTAGTGAAAATCTCTTCTTCTGGGCCATAATTCTCTGGACTATAGATGGCATTTCTCATGCCTAGCTCTCATAGCACCTGTTGGAGCTCAGCATGCATCTGCCATCTAACAGGAGAGGATGGTAGATCACCCGGATTGGGCAACACAGCACGAAGTGCAGCCATAAGCCAATCGAGGAGGGAGTGACTCTCTGGGGTCTGATGTGCATTCTGTAATCGCTGCCTCAAGGCGGGCTGCACTGCCAGGGAAGCCAGCTGAGCTATGCCCGAGGGCACCTATACCAAGGAAATCAGGGGGACTGGCTCTGCGTGAGTTACCCGTAAGGAGAATTCAGAACCCATGCCTACCTCACTAGGCCATTGTGGAAAACATACAGAATATGTTTGTGAAAACACTGTAAATTAGAAAGCATCCATGTGTTTTCTTATGATACAATAGACACTTAAGTCAAATAAACACAGAGCACACAAAATACAGCTGGTTGATCAATTTTAACAAAAAATATTGGGCAATTACAGCAAATACTGCATATTTCTTACCATTTTATTTTCTGAAAATTCAGAAGGGTTTTTTTGGGGAAATTGTTCAATAGCAGGAGGTTTGAAGAAGGTTGTCCAACAGACTTTGTTTCATTAATTTCTTCATTCCACAAAGTTTATTGAATGGCATCTATATGCCAACTGAAGGAATGTCTCCTTTATTCTATATAAATGTCTTTATAACAATATTCAAAATATTCTGAGGGAAATAAATACAGAAAGTTCTGCATAGAACAAGGTGGTTGATTGGGCATGTGCTTATTTTCCTCTCTTCCAAGAATCCAGTACAATGAAAGCAAAGGTTATTTAAAGGCAATAAGCCCATAGAAGTCGAGAGATGGGGGTCACAGAGGAGCCTCTCTCTGACTTAAGCCAGTACCTCTCTTGGAAGGAACAAAGCAGATACAGATGGACTTCCCTCCCTGGTAAATCCTCTAAAATAATTCTCAGGCCTATATAGAGGGATATGATTCCAGATAAAAGGTCTGAACAATACAAGAAACAGAGGCAAAGAAAGTGGTAAATCAATGGCAGATTTCAGTGAACATCAGTTATAGAAAATGGTAATAGTGGCCCCTAGGTTTTTTAATTTGTACAGATTGACCTAAAATCCCAGTGGATAATCATGTAACTAAGGAGAAGAATAAAAAGACAATGTTTTCTAAGATCTATGTATTATCTAGGAAAAGAGTAAAGGTTATAGTTAACTTTAAATGATAGTTTTGTATGTTCTAAAGTACCCACAAAATGAATAAAAGCAGGTGGTATAATTCATTTATTCTCCAGTGAATAGAAAAAAAAATGGGATGATATAAGGAAAAATGCATTCTATCCCCAAAAGGCAATAAGCAGAACATTGACAGCACAAAATAAGATGGAAGAAATAATCCACAGATAACAATTACATTAAGAGTTAATGAAGTAAATGCCTCAATTAAAAAGAAATACTCTATTTTTTTAATCCAATTGCATGCTGTTTACAAGAGACACAGGAGAAAAAATATATACCTATATATCTATATACCTCAAATACTAACCAAAAGAGAGCTGATGTCACTAATTACAATCAGATAAAATACAATTTTAGTCAAAGGCATTTCTAGAGACAGTGCCCCTCCCATGCCCTGGCTGGCCATGACTGTGCTCCCCTCTGGCTGTCTTACTATCTGTGCACTTTTCTCCAAATAGGAAGGGTGGGCTGCTCTGGCCATGTCACATTTCCCGCCCGAGATGGCTGAAAGAGGACTTTAATTAAGGTCAGACTGTGTGCCCTGTGAAGGGCAGAATCTGTTCTAAGGCCTGAGGTGTGGGTTCTCAAACCTCCCCCTGAAGGGCCTTGTATTCCTGCTGGTCCGGCTCTGCCTAATTAAGGCTCTGGATTTTTGTGACAGGTGCACACGGTAACTAAGGACATAACGCCTCACAAAAGCACCAGAAGCCAACCTAGACTTTTCTAGTGTGAGGAGGAGTAAAGGAAACCTCATTTAAAATGGAACAGAGAGCCCTAGAGGGAAGCTCTCACGCACACACCACCACGGTGCCTGCAAGCCAGCAGAACCAAGAAAATCATTCTTTTCACACAGGACACTTTACACCAGGAATTTTATATCCTACTTTTAAGATGAAGAAGGCAGCTTCCTCCCTACCCCAGCAACAATGCACCAACCACCTTGTGCAGACAGTAAGAAACTGCCCCACCTCAAACTCTTATTCTCCAGGGAACTTCTGTTCAAAACAACCTCACCCGACTTCTCCTAAAACCTAATAAAAGCTCACCTTCCCTTTTGTCTTGGGACTTGCCTGTGGTTTGCCATAGTTGGTTTGTCTGGATTGCAATTTCTGTGCTGTTCCTGAATAACCTTATCCTGCTAGTAAAATCACTGGCTATTTTATTGTAAAGTTGGCATTAATATGGATTTAAATCCCTGTTTATAAAAATATATTTTTTTAAAGAGACATACATGCAATAAACATTCTAACACACTGAATCTATAAGGTGATTGAAACACTGAACAACTTCACAAATAATTTGTGGCTTGGACCCCCGTATGACTTAGTTCTATGCTCATTTCATGAGCAGCAAAAGTGAGGTCTGAAGAGCCAGGGCCTAACTCTCCTTGCCAGTCCTTGGCATTAAAGCCTCATCTCCAAGTCCCAGTCTTTTCTGGGAGCCGGAGTGCCCCTTTGGGGATTTTTTGAGGCCCAGGCCCACTCCCCTCCCATTTCATGCCCCTGGCGTGATTTCTGCCACCCCTGCTTGCTTTCTGTCCTCAAGTTAATACAACTCTCAAACCTTGGAAAAGTTCTGTATTTCCTCTAATAGCCACATGGGGCTCCAGAGCATTTGACATGTGGCTAGAGCGACTGAAGAACCGAGGTTTTATCTCATTCTAAATATTTAAATGTAAAACCCACACATGGCTGGTGGCTCCATAGCAGACAGGCTCAGTTTTCGACCTCTGCAGGGGCCCATGGTTCATTGGAAGGGCCAGACTCATTGCAGGCAAGGGCAACCCGAAATGAACCAAATGAAGCTGCTCGTCCAGGGTGCTGCCCACACTAAATGCTTGACTCCATGGCTGGGATTGCAGCAGTAAGACCAATATTTATGACACTTTCATAAAGCAAGCAGTCCTGATGAGACACAGTGCCAGACCTCAAAGGAGCCTGTGTTTGATTCTCTGGGCAATTACATGTAACCCATTTTTTGTTTCTCTCTTCATGACTTCTTACCTCACATGCCCACCACACAGAGACACACAGAAAACCTCACACGCTCAATCCTTTGATGTTCCAGCCTCCACCATCTGCTCCTCAGCTGGTAGCCATGGTTATGAAGAGTGTGGGAGCCTGGAGCTCCTGAGAACTAGTGCTGTGTTCTGCTAATGCCTTCAAGGAGAGACTTGGCCTTGCTCCTTCCTGGACCCCAGAGACTGCAAGGCTTTCCAGGACTGGCCCCAGGCAGGATCTGCTTCTTAGGAACTACAGGAATTACAAGACTTCATTTGCTTTACAATAGACACTGGTTGTCAGCCACAAAGCAGAAGCCTTCACTCTGGGCATCAATGTATCCTGCAAATTCTCCCATAAACTGAGGGTGTGTAGGCAGTGCAGACAGGGTCTCTGGCCTCCGTGAACCTTTGGGGGTGGGAGACTGGCAACAAGCAAGTAAGCAAATAATAAATTCAAAGTAGTGATAGAGCTGTCATGAAAAATAAAGTGGGGAGGTGTGACCTAGATGGCTGCGGGGGGAGAGGGGATTGGAGATGGCTCAGGCTGCTGGAACAAAGTGCTGCGGCCTGGACAGCTGGCACCACAGTTCATTCCCTCACAGTCTCGAGGCTGGAAGTCCAAGACCAGGTGTGGCAGGGCTGGTTCCTCCCCACGCCTCTCCTAGGCACGGAGATGGCCACCCTCGCCCTGTGTCCTCACACAGTCGTCCCTCTGTGCGTGTCTGTGCCCTCATCTCCTCTTCCTTTCAGGACCCCAGGCATTTCATGAGGGCCCGTGCACACGATCCCATTTTAACTTAATCACCTGTTTATAGATCTTCTTTCCAAATACACTCACATTCTAAGGTCCTGGGGGTCAAGACTTCAACATAGGAATTTGGGGGGGGAAATAGGAAATAGCAGGGCTTTGGAGAGCATTTTTGATGGGGTGGGAGGAGAAGGGGATCACTGCAGGGGATGGATGAGGTTCAACTGATTCTGCACTTAACGCAGGACAGGAGCTATGAAAGCAGTGAGTGCAGTGTGGTTTGTGGCCAGGACCAGCGCAGGCCCTGAAGTCAATTCATTACATCCTCCCTGGGCCCCAAGGGAGAGTGCGACTCACTTCTTAGCGTTGAGAACGCCAGAGACTGTGGGCTGCAGGCTGGAAGGATTCCTCCTCCAGCGAGGGAAGTCACACAGAGGGCACACCAAAGTGCCTGGGCTGAGGTCAGGAGGACGGTCGTGCCTCTTTGCAGCCTAGAGAATCAGGGGTAGCCCCAAGCAGTGCTTCCTTTGGTTCAGTTTCCTTTCAAAATGCTTGCATTTAGGAACCATCACTAAAAATCAAAGAAAGGGGGCTTCCAGACCACCAGAGAAAGATCCAGAACATTGCTCTGAGGACCAGATAAGCACTGAGAGGGAGCAGGAAGAGTAGGGTCACCAAGAGGTGAAGAACCACAGGCTGCAGTGGGAGCTACAGTGGGCACCCCATTGGGCCTGCAGGGTCCCCTCAAGCACCAAGAAGAGCAGCCCGGTATAAATGCACGGGAGAGAATTCCCCCAACCAGGCGAAAGGGGAGTCAGCCCCACAGCTGCTACCATTTGGGGAAGGGATGCATGTCCATTTTGCTGGCTGCAGAGGACAATAAGCAATCAGAGGTGAGGTTTTTGTAGAGGAATGCAGGGAACAGGGCTGAGCCACCCAGTTTTCGTAGAAATTATGTGAGGCTAACATTCCTGGACCCTGCCCTAAGTTAGATAACTAGAAGCCAGAAACTACGTGACGCTAACATTCCTGGACCCTGCCCTAAGTTAGATAACTAGAAGTAAACGACCCTCCTGGGGTCGAAACTCGTCATAAGTCACATAGGAATGCTTGTGCAAAGGTCAGGCACCTGGTGTATCCCTGTTCTAATTTTATTGGCCAAAGTATAGAATGTGTTTCAAATTCATTGGTTGGGGTAATGTGCAGGCTCTGGTGCAATGACTGTAGAAATCCCATATAAACTATACCTAAAGTTGCTTGGGGGTCAGTAGCTCGGACTCGGCCTGTGTGTCAGGGGAGGTGCTGTCGACCCCAGCTTGCTGCCTGAATAAAGACTTTGCTTGGATTTTCATCTCCATATCCATGTGTCTTGTTCTCTGGGAAACCCCGGAGTCCTGGACCCTAACATTTGGGGGCTCATCCAGGACCCGTGTGGCTTCCCTGAGAACAAAGGACGGCTGGAGGCAAGGTCTAATTGTCCGGATGGGGCGGTGTAATTCGAAGGTCGCCCCCTCGTGTCTGCATAAATCCATTATAAAGCGGGAGTCGCCATCCTGTGTATGGTCTCGGGTTAGTGACCCCGAGTGAGAAAGTCCGGGTTGGTAGTCCCAGCCCCCGGGTTAGTGACCCTGGGTGAAGTCCAGGTGACAAATCCTGGCCTGGCGCCCGAGGAGGAAGGGATCGAGCTCGTCACCCTGCGGCAGTCCGAGTGGACGTCTTTCGGGAGAATCATGAGAGTTTTTTGAGGATCCTGAAAGTGGTGAGTGTGGTGCTCACCAGAGTGAAAGAAGGACCGGTCCAAACGAGTGTGATCAGATGTGGTGTGTGTGCTTAGTGTTATCATTAATTGTTTTATTGTGTTTTGGTTTCGGTTTATATTTCTTTCTGTGCTTTTTATTTTAAGTCTCCCTGTTCTAAGGTTCCCTGCTCTTTCCGTTCCTCCTCTCTGCCACTAAATCATTCCCGCGGGCACGGGTCGGGCAATTAAGAGCCATTAGGGCACCTGCCGCTAGAAGACTCCCGTGACAGGATAAGGGGGTCACAGCCGCGAATCCCAGATAAATTCGCGTCCCCACAGAAGAAAAACTGTGCAACAATAGGCACCCGTTCACAAGCACATACACCAGTCATCTTCTTAGAGTGGCATCTCTAACTTTTACCCTTGTCTTCCTTGTATTTTTCACTATAGGCCAGACTCAGGCTACTCCTAAAAGTCTGATCCTTTCCCACTTTCTGAAGGTTAGGAAACAGGCCCTGAATATGGGTTTTAACATCGAGAAAGGTAGGCTCGATGCTTTTTGCTCGGCCGAGTGGCCTTCCTTTGGAGTAGGCTGGCCGACCCAGGGGTCTCTTTCCATGGACCTTATTGACAAGGTCAAAACCGTTATCTCCCGGCCAAACCCTGAGGGCCACCCTGACCAACTTCCCTATATTCTTGTTTGGGAAAATTTGGCTAAGAATCCCCCTTCCTGTCTGAGGCCCTTTTTGGTGGAGAAACCTCACACTGACCCACCAAGAGCCTCCGTCCTAGTTACCCAGGAAGATTTAAAGTACCCTAATCACAGGGCCAAAAACCCGAGTGTGCCGCCTGTCCTCCCTGACAGTTCTCCTCTTTACCCCCTTCTGCCGATTGAGCAGCCACCCCTGTATGAGGAAGAGAGGGGTGAAGCTGCTGGGAGGATAGAAAACGAGGCTGGGGAACCCAGCGGGTACCAGGCAGCCGCAGCTTCCCCAGACTCTTCAGCAGAGGGAGGCAGGAGGCCAGAAAGAGCTTCCCCACACTCCCCCGCCCTGGCCCCACACTGGGCGCCAGGTAGAGCAGGAGGAATGCAGTTAAGGCCTCAGGGGGCCAGGGAACAAGAAGGGGAGGCTCCCTCCTCCACCTCAGGAGCAGTGCCGGTTCTGCCTGTGCGTGCCATCGGTACAGGCATCGCTCAACAATATCAATACTAGCCCTTTTCATCTAGTGACCTCTATAATTGGAGGACTCAGAACCCTCCCTTCTCAGAGGACCCCAAGTGTCTTATAGGTCTGGTGGAGTCCATTATGTTTGCCCATCGTCCCTCATGGGACGACTGCCAGCAATTGCTCCGCACTCTCTTCACGACGGAAGAGCGAGAGCGTATCCTCAATGAGGCCAGGAGAAATGTCCTCAGAGAGAATGGAAGACCCACTACCCTCCAGCCCATCATCGACGAGGCATTCCCACTTACGCGCCCGGATTGGGACTTCGGGACTGCAGAAGGTAGGGAGCTTCTCCGGGTCTACCGCCAGACTCTGATGACCGGTCTCCGGGCGGCCGCCAGACGGCCCACTAACTTAGCTAAGGTAAAAATTATTGTTCAGAGAGAAATGGAAAGCCCAGCCGCATATCTGGAAAGGCTGTTTGACGCTTACAGGCAGTATACCCCCATAAACCCGGAAGCAGAGGAACATAGATCAGCTGTAGTCCTCTCATTCATCAACCAGGCAGCCCCCGATATCCGGAGAAAACTCCACAAGCAGGAGGACCTGAGGGAGATCTCTATTAGGGAACTGCTGCCACAGGTGGAGAAGGTCTTCAATGCTAGGGAAACTCTGGAGGATAGAGAGGAAAGGCTGAGGAAAGAGAAATGGGTAATGCAGGAGAAAAATAGGAAGGAAGACAGAGAATTTCAGAAGAGGGAGAACAAGAAGCAGAGGGAGGAGATGGCCAAGATATTCCTGGCCGGGGTGAAGGAGGGCCCTAGGCCACCTCAAGGAACAGGACCCTGCCAATCCCGACTAGGACGAGATCAATGCGCCCTGTGTAAGAGATATAGACATTAGAAGAGGGAGTGCCCCCAAAGGGGGGAACAAGGAGGAGGGAACCCCGTTAAAACGCTGCATCTAGGAGAGGAGGATTGACGGGGACGGGGCTCGGCACCCATCCCCGAGTCCTGGGTAACCCTGTGCATGGAGGGGACTCCCATTGGGTTCATGGTAGATACTGAGGCACAATATTCAGTTCTCAACCAAGCCCACAGTCCCCTGAACCCAGGACGCACAAGTATAGTCCAGGGAGCGACAGGGTCCAAGAAATGTGCCTGGACCACTAGCAGAAAAGTGGACCTAGGAAGGCATCAGGTCTCTCACTCATTTCTGGTCATACCTGAGAGCCCCGCACCATTGTTAAGTAGAGACTTACTAACCAAGGTTGGGGCACGCATTCATTTTGAACCCAAAGGAATAAAAATCATGAACAAAAAAGGGCAGCCCCTACACCGGCGCATGTGTTAACTCTGTCCATGGCCGACGAGCATCATCTGTTTCAGGCAGATCAAGAAAAGGGGGGCCAGGGAGAAATGGACTCTTGGTTGCAGAAGTTCCCTTCCACATGGGCCGAGACCGGAAGAATTGG
This sequence comes from Manis javanica, assembly GCF_040802235.1. Lineage (NCBI taxonomy): Eukaryota > Metazoa > Chordata > Mammalia > Pholidota > Manidae > Manis > Manis javanica. Next base: position 45,202,478 of record NC_133158.1, on the reverse strand, counting down.
TCTCGCTAAACATCTATCCCCAGTCGTTGTTCAACTCAAAGCCGCAGCTCTACCCATCCAGGTCCGGCAATATCCAATGCCGGAAGAGACTAAGAAAGAGATAGCACCCCATATCCATAGACTGTTAGAGACAGGAATCCTTAAAACCTGCCAATCTACATGGAATATGCCCCTGCTTCCAGTGAGGAAGCCTGGCAGTAGAGATTACAGACCGGTGCAAGACTTGCGAAAGGTCAATGAGAGGGTAGAAGACATCCATCCTACAGTGCCCAACCCTTATACCCTACTCAGCCACCTGCCACCTATGCATGTGCGGTATACTACTCTGGACCTGAAAGACGCCTTCTTTAGTATCCCACTCTCTTAAGTTAGTCAGCCTTTGTTTGCCTTTGAGTGGCAAGAGCCGGGGGGTGGTGGGGGAAGAAAAGGGCAGCTTACCTGGACTAGACTACCACAGGGCTTCAAGAACTCTCCCACTTTATTCAATGAAGCCCTAAGCCAGGACCTGGAGCCCTTTCGCAGGAGCCACCCCCACGTGACACTGCTGCAGTATGTAGATGACCTGTTGCTGGCCATGGAAACCCATGAGGGGTGCGAAGAAGCCACGGGGAACTTGCTGGCTGAACTGGGCGAACTGGGATATCAAACCAGTGCCAAGAAAGCCCACATCTGTCAGAGGTCAGTGGTCTGCTTGGGGTACAAAATATCTAATAAGGCCAGGTGGCTAACGCAGGCCATGAAACAAACTATCCTGACTATCCCCGTCCCTTCCTCACCCCGGAGAGTGAGGGAATTTCTTGGCTCAGCCAGGTTTTGCAGGCTCTGGATTCCAGGGTACACAGAAATAGCCCGACCGCTATATGAAGCGACCAAAGAAGGGCCGGGCTGGCAATGGACTCAGGAACAACAAGAGGCTTTTGACAGACTAAAAGAAGCTCTCCTCCGGGCCCCCGCCCTATCTCTGCCAGACCCAGAAAAACCCTTTATCCTGTTTATAGATGAAAAGAAGGGAGTAGCTAAAGGAGTCCTGGCTCAGCAGCTGGGCCCATGGAAAAGACCTGTGGCCTATTTGTCCAAGCGGCTAGACCCAGTGGCCTCCGGGTGGCCACCTTGTCTGCGTATCCTAGCAGCTATCGCTCTACTGGTAAAGGAGGCAGACTAGCTGACTTTTAGCCAGAACCTGAGAGTAACAGCCCCACATACCGTGGAGGGGATCCTCAAGCATCCTCCAGGAAAATAGATGATGAACGCAAGACTCACCCACTACCAAGGGCTCCTACTAGATTCTCCACAAATCGCCTTCTCTGACCCGGTAACCCTAAATCCTGCCACCCTTCTTCCAGACCCAGATCTGTTGACCCCCACCCACGACTGTAGAGACATCCTTTCCGAAATTATCCAAGTGCGAGCAGACCTGAAAGACACACCGTTACCAAACTGTGAGCTAAATTGGTATATGGATGAGAGCAGCTTTGTACAGGAGGGGGTCAGGAGAGCAGGGGCAACAGTAGTAACCCATGAAGGGGAAGTTGTCTGGAGCACAGCTCTGCCCCCTGGCGCCTCAGCACAGAAGGTGGAACTTATTGCTCTAGCTGAGGCCCTGGAAAGAGCAGAAGGCAAGCAGGCCAACATTTACACAGATAGCAGATATGCCTTTGGCACTGTCCATGTCCACGGTGCCATCTACTGAGAAAGAAGATTCTGTTCCGCGGAAGGGAAGGGACTGAGGAATCTGCAAGTAGTCCAAAGACTACTAGCTGCTGTCGAAAAACCCAAAGCGGTAGCAGTTATACATGTACCGGGCCACCAATCAAGGAAGACACCTGAGGACATTGGCAACAGCCATGCTGATGCGGAAGCTAAGAGAGCAGCCCTCTCGGACTCCCTTGTACTTGCAGCCCTTGAAATACCCATACCTGAACTGCCCGCCTTGCCACCCAAACCTGAGTATTCCCCCCAGGATTTTGAGTAAATTAGGAAACAAGTATCGAGAGAAGTGTCTGGGGAGGGAAACTAGAGTAGAGACCAAGAAGGTAGGTTGATCCTGCCAGAAGCATTAGGACAGTACATGCTTGCTAATCTGTGTAAGTCCATCCATCTAGGCTGGAAAAAGCTGCTCAGCCTTTTTCAGTCTGCGCAGTTGGTGTTTCCCCACCAAAATGAGGCAGCTCGTCAGATCACAAAAGAATGCAGTAGCTGTGCAATGCTAAGACCAGCCCCAAGAGGGCTGCACCTGGCAGGTACCCGGGAAAGGGGGAGGGCTCCAGAGAGGAACTGAGAAATAGACTTCACTGAAGTAAAACCAGGAAAGTATAGATATAAGTATTTGCTGGTTATGGTAGATACCTTCTCTGGGTGGGTGGAGGCTTTTCCAACCAAGTATGAGACTAGCCAGGTAGTAGCAAAAAGATTAATTGAAGAAATCATCCCCAAGTATGGAGTCCCTGAAGCTATAGATTCCCATAACGGCCCGGCTTTCGTAAGCAAAATCCTACAAGGATTAGCCGAGCTTTGGGAATAGATTGGAAGTTACACTGTGCTTATAACCCACAAAGCTCTGGGCAAGTAGAAAGAATGAATCGGACCCTAAAGGAGACCCTTTCTAAATTGGTATTAGAGACTGGCGGGGACTGGGTGACCCTCCTTCCCTTAGCCATCTTCCGCGCTTAGAACTCCCCCTATGTACATGGTTTAACTCCATTTGAGATAATGTACGGGGCTCCTCCACCCATAATTCAGCGAGTGCAGCTTCCTGGTGCAGAGAACCCGGCCCCTGACTATCTGAATGTGTTGCAGGCTCTTGCCAAAGTGCAGCAGGAAATCTGGCCCCTGATCAGAGCATATTACGAGGGTGGGAAAATTCTGAGCGCGGAACATGGCATAGTCCCAGGGGATAGGGTATGGGTCAAAAGACACCAAGTAAGGACTCTTGAACCCAGGTGGAAAGGACCTTACGTTGTATTGTTTACCACCCCCACTGCTCTCAAGGTTGACGGTATCACTCCTTGGGTACATCACACCCACGTTCAGAAAATCCTGCCTCACAAAAACCCGAGTGATCATGAAGAAGAGTGGAAAGTGCAGCAGCATCCTGCGAATCCCCTGAAAATACACCTAAGCCAAAGATGAAGGGGATCCTGCTGATAAGTGCCTTCGTATAGACTCTTGAGGAAGCTACATCAGTGAAGCTGATTCCAGGGCCCGCAAGAAAACCGGGTTCGGGTCTCTCTGGGTTAGGTAACCCCTTATGAGAAATAGTGCAGGCATTCGCAGAGACTCTGAACCACACCACTCCCTCCCTCACCGATCCCTGTTGGTTATGCTATCCAGGTTCACCCCCCTTCTATGAGGCAATCGGGATAAATGTCTCCTACACCATTAATGACTCCTATCCCACTTATTAGGACAGGGGGCCGAGGGGACTTACAATCGCTCAGGTCTCAGTTGCGGGAACGTGTGTGAGCTCAGTCCCGATAGTCCGGAGCCGGTTATGCTCGTCCTACATGTACAATACATGGAAGCAGGACAAGTGGATTATACCCTCCTCGGGTTGGTGGCTCTGTTTAAAGACAGGCCTCACCCCGGCCATATCCACCTCTGTGTTTAATGCTAACAGTGAGTTTTGTGTGCTTGTGGCCATTCTACCACGCCTAGTATATCGTTCTCATGAGACCCTCCTTTCTTATTGAGAAGAATAGCCAAACCCCCACAGGGAAAAAAGGGAAGTTATTACCGTCTTGGCCATTGGGGCCCTTTTTGCCCTAGGGATGGCAGGGGCTGGCACAGGGGTCGCAGCCCTTGTAACTCGAGAACAGGGGCTCACAGCTCTGAGGCGGGCTGTCGACAAGGACCTAGAACAACTTCGACAGACAATATCAGACTTAGAACAATCTCTTACCTCCTTAGCTGAGGTGGTCCTACAAAACAGAAGGGGCCTGGACCTCCTGTTCTTAAAAGGTGGACTGTGTGCGGCCTTAACGGAAGAGTGTTGCTTCTATGTAGACAAAACAGGTGCAGTCAGAGATTCCCTGGCCAAACTAAAGAAAGATCTAGAGAAGAGGCGTAAAGAATATGACAGTAGCGAAAGCTGGTTTGACTCTTGGTTCAAATACAAACCTTGGTTCGCTACCCTACTCTCGGCTGTTACAGGGCCACTGGTCATCCTGCTGTTATTGCTTATGATTGGTCCATGCATAGTAAATAGGCTGCTTAAGTTTGTGCGGGAAAAAGTTAATGCCGTCCAACTTCTGGTCCTTCAACAGAAATATCAGGCCCTGGATGCTGCTGTAGAAGATAACTCAGTTTAATCAAGAAAAGGGGGGAATGTAGAGGAATGCAGGGAACAGGGCTGAGCCACCCAGTTTTCGTAGAAACTACGTGAGGCTAACATTCCTGGACCCTGCCCTAAGTTAGATAACTAGAAGTAAACGACCCCCCTGGGGTCAAAACTCATCATAAGTCACATAGGAATGCTCGTGCAAAGGTCAGGCACCTGGTGTATCCCTGTTCCAATTTTATTGGCCAAAGTATAGAATGTGTTTCAAATTCATTGGTTGGGGTAATGTGCAGGCTCTGGTGCAATGACTGTAGAAATCCCATATAAACCATACCTAAAGTTGCTTGGGGGTCGACAGCTCGGACTCAGCCTGCGTGTCAGGGGAAGTGCTGTCAATCCCAGCTTGCTGGCTGAATAAAGACTTTGCTTGGATTTTCATCTCCATGTCTGTGTCTTGTTCTCTGGGAAACCCCGGAGTCCTAGACCCTAACAGTTTTCAAGGCCCCAGTGGAAGCCTAAAACCAACTGTCATCCTCACATCCATAGGTTTCAGCAGGAAGAACAGAGCTGTTCAGAATCACCACCTGGAGTGGCAACTGCTGTGTTCAGCAACACCCACTTCCTTCTACACAGGCACAGAGTGGCCCACATTCCCATCCTCCTCTGCACTGGGGAGACACATGCCTGTGCCTGGCCAATGGAAGGAGGGCAGAACTGATCCACGGCCACCACAGGAGAATGTAGAATGGCTTCCAGGACTCCTCACCCTGCTTCCTGCCCTTGGGTAGTCTCCTGTCACACTCCTGCTTTGGCCATAGGAACAGGAGCAGTAATTTAAATAAACACTTGCTCCTTGGGCTTGCCCTCCCTTGTCGCTGGGAACGCTTCTGCACCATGTAATCAAGCCCAGGCTAGCCTGCTGGAGGAAGAGACCACGGGGAGAGAGGCCCAGCCACACTCATCCCCGACCCTCCAGCCCAGATTAGGACCATCACCCAGCAAGTCCACAAAACCATAAGACACAATATATGCTTATAGCTTTAAACTACTAAGTTCAGGGTGCTTTGTTAAGCAGCAGAATCTAACATAGCCTTAAGAACCTCCTGCACAGTCCCCCAGGTTTGCTCTTTCCCCACCTCCCAGCCAAAGGGAAAGGGCTTCCCCGACCTCCCAGCTGACAGGAAAGGTCTCTGAGGATTACAGATGGAGGACTCAAAAAACGGAAGGAGCCTGGTCCCTGAGTGACCGTGTGGAGCACAGTGTTCCCCACCCTCCCTCAACTCATATAGGACCATAATAGGTACAAAAACTAAACTTGTGTCAAGGGCCTGAGGTATGATGGAAAGAGCAGACAGGATCTATTACATAAACCATGGTAGGGCAGGTTAGATTTTCTTTTTTAACAGCTTGATTGAAGCTTTATTTATATACTAGAAAAATTAACCCACTTTAAATGTTTAATTCAATGAGTTCTGATAAGTGTATACTCTACTGTCATACAACAAGGCATCAAGTTTTAGAACTTTCATTACAGTAAAAATTTCCATCATGCCCATAAGCATTCAGTCCAGATCCCCACCCTGCCTCAGGCAACCTCTAGTCTGCTCTCTGCCTCTGTAGTTTGACCGTCTCTAGAATTTAATAAAAATAGACTCATACAGTGTGTAGTCTTTTATGTCTGGCTCCTTCCACTTGACTACTGCTTTCTAGATTCAGCCATGTTATTGCATGTATTGACAATGTGTTCTCTCTCAATTGCTGAGCAGTAAGCCATCATATGGATATGTAACGTTCTGTCTGATGACGCACCAGCTAATGGACATTGGGGTTATATTCACTTTCTGGCTATGATGAATAATGCTGCTATAAACATTCACAGATGAGTCTTTTTGTGGATATATGTTTTCCCTACTCTTGGATAGATACCTAGGAGTGGAGTTGTGGGATCATATGGTAAGGTTAATGTTTATGGTATGTTTAACTTCATAAGAAACTACAAAACTGTTTATCCAACCATTTTGCATTCTCACTAGCAGTGTTTGAGGGTTCCAGTTGTTCCACATCCTTGCCAACACTTCATATTTTAATTCATTTTAATCTTAGCTATTCTACTAGGTTTGTAGGAGCTTCTCATCTGTGGTCTTAATTTGCATTCCCTAAAGACCAGTGACGTTAAGCTTATGTTTGTGTATATTTGGCCATTCATTTACCTTCTTTTGTGAAGTATTTCTTCAATTTATTTGCCCACTTTTTATTGAATTGTTTTTCTTATTAAGTTGTAAAAGTCCTTCATATAATTTAGTGAATTACCTTGGCTTCTTTCTCAAAAATCAGTTGACCATATATGTGTGTATCTAGTTTCAAACATTCTGTTCAGTCCATTTGATCTATGTATTTGACCTTATGCTGATTCCTAAATCTTGAAATCAAGTCATTTATATCCTCCAACTTTCTTCTCTTTCACAATTGTTTTAGGTATTCTTTGTTTCCCTATATGAATTTTAAAATCAGCTTATAGTTCCTACAGAAAGTCCTGTGGGGATTTTTATTGGGATTGTGTTGAGTCTATAGATAAATTTGGGCTTAAGTGACATCTTAATACTGAGTTGTTCAGATCATATTATCTCCATTTATTTAGGTCTTCTTTAATTTCTTTCATTAATTTGTTTTTAGTGCTTTACCTAAGTATTACAATATACATCTTTTATTTATCACCATCTATTTCAAATTAACACTGACTTCCAGTAAACTGTTGGGACTTTGCATTTGTTTAGTTCCATTCCCTTTTGTGCTATTTTTGGTGTCATTCTTGTCATATATATTAATCTCTCTCTATATATTAAATCCAAACAATTCATAGTTATAGTTTTTGCTTTATATAAGCATATGTCTTTTAAGAAATTACAATAAAAATTTTATGTACATATATAATCGCTGCATGTTTCCATTTTAGGTGTTCTTCACTCCTTCCTGTGTATCTGAGTTACCATCCAGCTACTATCTTACATCAGTTCTCTTCAGTGGTTCTTTCAGCACATCGCTAGCAATGAATTCTCTGCTTTATTTTCTGTATTTTAATCTAGAAACAGCTCTACTTTTGTCTCCAGTTTTGAAAGAAAGTTTCATTGGTTTTAGTTTTTTTCCTTTTCAGCACTTTGATATGTCATTAAATAGAACAGGAAGCCACTGTTCTTTTACAGGAAGTACAGCAAATTCAGAAAGTCTCTTGGGGTTTCCATGTGTATTGGCTTCTACTGTTTCTGTGAAAAGTTAAAATAAACCTTATTCTTTGTTCCCTGCATATGATGCAATATTTTTCTTTTGTTCCTTTAAAAGTGCTTTCTTTACCTTTGGCCTTTAGCAGTTTGACTATGAGAGGTTTTTCTTTCTTCTTTAGATAATTTCTATCATTCTACCAATATCAGTGATTCTTTCTCCTGACATCTCAAATAAGCTCATGCCATGAACTTTTCATTTCAGTTAGTATACTGTTAAGCTCTAGAATTTCTTTTTTTTGCTTTTTTTCCTCATTTCTGTTGAGATTCCTTGTTTGCTCATTGTAAGCATATTTTCCTTGAATTCCTTGAAAGTATTTTTTAATAGCTTTGAGGTCTGTCTGCTAGATGCAATGTCTAAGTCTATGCAGAGTCAGTTTCTCTTGACTGGTTTCTCCTCTCCTCTCCTCCCTGAGTTTGGGAATACTTTACCTTTTCTTTGCTGTCAATTTTTTATTTAAAACCAGCTATTGTAGGCAATATGACATGGCAATTCTAGATTCTGCTTTGTTCTGAGGGTTGTTGGTTTTAGTACAGTTAACTTACCTGGACTCAACCTGCAAATCCATCTCACTTTCAAGGATAGCCATTGATAACTCTGCTTTTTTTCTCTTTCTCTCTTTAGTCAGGCTCCTAGGTGTTTTCCCTTCACCTGCATAGTGTTGTAGTCAGGCAATTCTTTGGTAAGAGATTATGATCTGACACTTTAAGCCAGGAACTCTTCTACCCCCTGCTGAATAAATTCTATGTGGATTGATGGATGTTTTCAAATATGTAAGTGAGGGTATATGGAGCCTGGAGGTATAATGAAGCCATTAATTTATTAATTTCAATAAATTCACAAGCCTTCCAGGCTTTCAGTTTTTGCTCTACCTCTTATGGTTCTGGTGTGCCTACATAGTTTAACAGTCAGCCAGGGATGTGTGGAGAGTTTACTATCTATGTTCTTTAGCTTTATCATTTCCAAAAATATCACCCTTAAATTTCTATTTGCTCTGTCAACTTCCAGATAAAATCTATTTTATATAGGTGGTAAAGTTACAGTTATTCACCAACCAATCTGGGTGATGGGTGTAAGTCCAAAGAGAGGAAATCCTGGGGCAAAATACCTCTAAAAACCGAAATCAGTCAAAGGGAGAAATAAAGTTTAAAACCCATTTATTGCTTACAAACTGCAGTCCAGGGCTGTCTCTCTCCTCTGTTCCTAAAGAAGCCAGCAAGCAAACCAGCCCCTCCCTTTAAACTCTCAGGTTCAGACACACACTTGTTGCCCAGGTAATTAGCCATTGACATGGAGATGAACTTCTCTCCACTCCTGAGGATATGCAAATGCACTAAAGCCAGGTGAGATATTCTGGAAGTGTTACAGTTTTACCCACATGGGGATTCCTCTAGGCAGGAAAACCATAAACTCATCATTCTATCCAATGCAGCAGTGTTCATAGTTTTCACTCTATCCAATGTAGCAGTTTCATTTCAGATGGATCAGGATTGACTCCACCTAAATCCCATAACACACAGGGTATTTCTTGGTCCTGTTAGAAAGGGGGAAGGTCTAAGTGGAGGCTAAGGAGTTTTCTCAAGTTTTTGCCTATGTTTGGCCATTTTCCAATGGCCTGAAATGATTGTCCTTGGTAATTTTGTCAATACCTCCTCATACCACCACTACTACAAATAGCCTTTAGACTTTATCCTAAATGGAACAGGAAACCACTAAAAGGACTCAAGCTACCAAGTGGTATTGAGACAGGTATAGATGTAGTCAGTCAGAGTAGGGTGAGGGCCTCTGGAGGGAGCAGGGCGGGATATTTGCAGTCAGAGCAATGCAACTGCATGCAAGGAAACCCCCCTGCTAAAACTCTATGTTAAACATTGAGCTCTAGAATCATTCTTAAGTAAAATTAGTTAATGTTCCCCAGATAAAAAGGGTAACACATGTTTTATTATGCTAACCATTTATAATCATGTGTAAGGTTCTCTTTAGCATACTAAAAGGCCCAGGCCTATGTGCTGTCTTTCTCCTTCAGATCTGATGAAGTGATTTTGCAAACTGGGCAACTAATTTAGCAAGTAAGCCCAGGCATAAACAACACAGTAAAAGGCAGGAAGAATTCCACCTTAAAGATAAGATTGCATTTTAATACCCAGGAAGTTAAGATGTTAGAAATTCTTAACTTACTCTTTAACAAACAATACCTCAGCCCACCTTGGGAGCTGAGCAGGTGGCCTTGTTTCATATGCTCCCAGACCTAAATGCTGGTATCTCAGAGAGAAATTATCAGAGGAAGTTACTTGTGTTAAATTAATTCTAAATATTCAGGGATCACTTAAGACCACACCCCTAAGTTTTTTCATGTTCTTGAAGAATCCTCAGCTGCCTGTAAAACCCCCTAGACAACGCACCACTAGGGACTCTCTTGCCTCCACCTGGCGTGAGCCGGGAGCCGGGAGCTCTGTCCTTTCACTGTATCTCTAAGTAAAAGCCTGTACCTTGCTCTCCTACCTTGACTGTTCATGAAGCTCATCCTTCGGCTCCGCAAACAAGAACCCCAGCATCAGTATGAATCAGCTCTATATTGTTAAATTCTCACTCGACTGCTTTGTGGGAAATCAACTGGTGGAAAGAGTTCCAGTTAGGATACATTTAGTAGCAGGTCAAAAGAAACAACAAGATTAGCTAAAACAATGAAAGAGATTTGTTGTGAAATAACAGAAAAGTCCAGAGGTGGGACAATGCATTTTGGGACAGATATTCATGATGTCTTCAGAACTGCAGTTCTGTTTCTCTGAGATGTCACTGGATCTGTCTCAAGCCCTCATGGTAGTGAAATCTTTCAGGAGCCTCCAGGCTCCATTTACCTTCATTTATATCCAAGGAGAGATACATTCTCTTTCCTCAACCATTGAACAAAAGCCCTGAGCATCCCTCTGATTGGACCAATACTCTCACTACTAAACTAATCATGACCCAAAGAATGCAACATGCAGATTGGCTGCGATGGATTAGGACTGACTCCACCCAAATCCCATAACAAACAGGGTATTTCTTGGTCCTGTTAGAAAGGGGGAAGATCTAAGTGGAGACTAAGGAGGCAGCCAACAAGGCCTGCTCCAGGGCACAAGAGTGGAGTGGCCCTGATTCCACTCTTCATTGCCAGATGTATTAGTCAGCCCAGGCTACCATAACAAAATACTACATACTATATGGCTTAAACAACAGACATTTATTTTCTTACAGTTCTAGAGGCTAGAAGTCCAATATCAAGGTACTATCAGGTGGGTTTTGGTGAGATCTCTCTCCTCTTGGTGATGCTGGGGTTCTTGTTCACGAAGCCGAAGAATGTGCTTCACAAGGTAGGAGAGCAAGGTGCAGGCTTTTATTTAGAAATAGAGTGAGAGAATAGAGCTCCTGGCTCATGGCAGGAGGGGACAAGAGAGCCCATGATGGTGCACTGTCTAGGGGTTTTATAGGCAATTGAGGATTTTTCGAGAACATCAAAAAAAGACTTAGGGGTGTGGACTTGTACCACCTGCCCTTGTCTTCAAGGTGGGCTGGGTCACAGTCTGAATGCCAGGGCTGACAGCAGAGTCACGGGTTATGCTGAGATACCCTTGGGGAACACTCAAACATTCCAGGCCAAGTTGCTCCTGGCCCTTTTGACCTTTAACTGATCTCACTGAAGATATTCTTAGGTATCTTTCCCTAGAGAATGTGTGACCTTGACTTTGCAAAATGCTTAACAGAGTTTCAATGGGGACTTCTTTGCCCATTGTTACATTGCTCTGACTGTAAATATTCTGCCCTGCTTTTCCCTCACCCTACTCTGACTACACCCATGGTCCCTGTCTCACTGGCTTATAGAAGGCCACCATCTCCCTGTGTCCTCTCATGGCCTTTTCTCTGCACATGTGTGGGGAGAGTGAGCTCTGGTGTCTCCCTTTCTTATAAGGACACCAGTTTCAGTTAAGAGTTAGGACGCTACCCGTATCCACTTATTTAACTTTAATTATCCTTAGAAGCCTAACCTCCAAGTACAGCCACATAGGAGTTTGGGGCTTCAGCAAATGAACCTGAGGCAAGAGGACTGGGGTACATGATTCAGTCCTTAACACCAGAAGAGGGTGAGTGAGGCTTTGGGTCTCCTCAGCTCTGGCCAGCAGAGCTGCAGAAGACCAAGAGTGACAATGAACTTTAGCCCGGAGTTCTGCAGTGGACGACAGGCCAGCCTGGCAGGGAAAGGAGGAAAGGAGAGCCACAGAACCCAGCAATCCATTCAATTAAATATTCCACTCAGCTAAGTTTGAAGACCTGGGAAAATAAATCTCTCATGGCTAATGAAGAGATTAAGATAGTGGTCGTCAGCTGTGACACAAATGCAGTGACCATGGCCCAAGAACTGTGCTTTTAAGCTCCAAAGAAGCTGTAAGTCAGGGAGCATGGTAACTGACAGTGCAAAATAAAACCATATCTAAAAACATAAGTCTATTTTTCACCCAGGGAAGGAGTGGTGAACAGACGGATTCGCCCTCCTGCAATGCCGTGCTGGTGTGAGGCCCACGGGCTGCCCCCCACGCCACAGCCTCCTGTGATCCTCTCTCTTCACCTTACTCCCGTTTCTTCCCATGTGCTGAGTACAGGATCAGCCTCCCCTGACCACCCAGACGTCTCTCTGCACTCCTTGTCCAGGCCTGCCCTGCAGGGCAATGGTTCGACCTCCTTGTTGTGGACTGAATGTTTTAGCCCTGACCCCCAGTTCATATCCTGAAACTCTAACCCCCATGTGATCATATCCGGAGGTGGGGCCTTTGAGAGGCACTTAGGTAATGAGGGTGGAGCCCTCGTGGTGGAATTAGAGCCACGAGAAGAACAGACATGAGAAAGCTTGCTCCCTGTCTGCTGTGTGAGGACACAAGGAGAAGGTGGCAGGTGCAAGCTGTTGGATTCTCTCAGAGGAGGACGCTGCCCCAAATCACTCACGGAAGGCGTCTCTTGATGCAACAAGCAAGAGGAATTTATTCAGGAACCAGCTAGCTGGGTCCAAGTGTCAGCCCGACGCAGCGGGTCTCAACAAGGACCTCGAGCACTCAGAGCCAAGGGCTTATATAACATTTTCAAAGCACTTAACTCATAGTAATTTTCCACAGCTATACATTATTCTTGCAAGACATACATCCTGGGGTTAAGCAAGGGCAGGATAAGACTACTCCTCAATGGTTAGGGAGGTTCTGCACTGTTGGCAGCCGCGCTCAGAAAATAGCGCCCAATGCAGGGCAGCCGGAAGGCCCCGAACTTCCTAATGACAAATCATCCCACACCACTAAACTACATGCTAATTGCGCCTTGGCATAAGGACCAATGAGACCCACCAAATTGTTATGCTAATAAGGCATATGGAGCCGCACCAACCAGGTCAGAGCATGAGAACTATATAAGCAAGCCTCTCCTTCCCCTCTGGGTCCTGCCCAACTCATTTGTTTCACAAAGAGCTGAAGAATAAAGCTTTCTGCAGAAGAATCCTGCTGTTGTTGCGTGCTGTTCTTGCCGGCGAGGACGGGGCACGCGACAAGTGGTGCCAAATCCCGGGAACCAGAACATCACCGGCACAGGGAGGACCCTTCAGACATCTGGAGAGGATTCAGAACTGCAGGTCACAAGAAAGCCCGGAGGGGTAAGTTCCGAGAGGCCCCTGCTTTTTAGGATGATGGTTGATGGTTCTCTGTAAATAAGGAGGCACCATGGGGAATGCACCGTCATTAGTCACGGCGCTGCAGACAGCTCTCAAAGAGTGAAACTTGAAGGTCTCCAGCAAAGTCTTAGGATCTTTTGTGAAGGAGATAGACCGTGTGGCCCCTTGGTTCATTTGTTCAGGGTCCCTCTCAATCCCGAGCTGGGACAAATGGGGAAAGATCTTGATAGAGAGGAGGAGGAGGGTAGCCTGAGGGGAGGCACCAGGCCCCTCTGGAAACTGATTAGAGCTTGTCTGCAAGATGAGAGATGTGAAAAGGTAATAAAAGAAGGTCAGAGAGCATTGACAGATATCCAAGAGAGCATGTCAGAAACGGAACGGGAAACAGAGAGCGCGCGTGGCCGAAAAAAGGCCACAAAAACGAAAGTAAAGAAACCCCAGAGTGAGGGAGAAAGCCCGCCTAGGGCAAAAGCGAAAGAGCCCCGAGAAGCGAGCGACGATCGCCTCGGAGAAAATAGTAAATACCCCTGGAAAGAGTTGAGGGACCTCCAACTCTCCAATAGGGAATCTGAGGAGGAATTAACGTCCGCAGAGGAAGGGGAAGAAAATAAAACCGCAGAGTGCAGAAGTAAGGGAACCAGCAAAGTTGAAAAGCGGACCAAGGAAAAAATGAAAGCAGGGTGTCCCCCGACGCCCGTTGCCCCGCCACCTTACGTGAGTGGCGCACTCTCCTTTTGCCACCCAGATACTCTTCAGGCAATTAGACAAATGTTTCCTGTATTTGAGGATAACGGTGTACGCTCTCACCAACCCCTGAGTCATAAACAAGTTAAAGACTTAGCGGAATCCGTCCGAGCGTATGGGGTCAGTGCCAACTATACCATAGCACAAGTTGAGAGATTAACAGAGACAGCCATGACACCCGCAGACTGGCAATATGTAACTAAGGCATGCCTTTCTAGTATGGGGCAATACATAGAATGGAAGGCATTGTGGCATGATATCAGTATGACCCAGGCACGCGCAAATGCGGCCGAAGGACAGCCTGCGTGGTCATATGATATGCTGACGGGCCAAGGACAGTGGGTAGCCAACCAGACCGCCTTCCCCTTACAGGTATACGCACAAATAAACACGTGCACCGCCAAGGCATGGAAAGCCCTCACCAACAAAGGAGAAGTATCAGGCAATTTGACAAAAATTATTCAGGGGCCGAGCGAGCCATTTTCTGACTTTGTCGCTCGTATGATGGAGGCCGCAGGCAGAATATTTGGAGATCAGGAACAAGCAATGCCCCTAGTGGAGCAATTAGTATTTGAACAATGTACCAAGGAATGCAGACAGGCGATAACACCCTGGAAACAAAAAGGGATACACGCCTGGTTGAAAGCCTGTAGAGAAATAGGAGGGCCACTCACCAATGCGGGCCTAGCCGCGGCCATATTACAGAGCCACAAACAAGCCAGGATCACTAACAGAAGTATCAAATGCTTTCAATGCGGGAAATTAGGACATATAAAGAGAGAGTGTAGGAGCCCAGCTTCAGAACAAACAACCCAAAAGACCCCTGGGTTGTGCCCTAAGTGTAAGAAAGGCAGGCATTGGGCCAATGAGTGCTGGTCTATTAAAGATATAGAAGGGAAACCCTTAGAACTGCCAAAAAACGCCCAGAGGGGCCCCCGTCACCAGGGCCCGCAAATATATGGGGCAACCAGCACGCAAGTGTCATTCGGGAACAACCAGGCCCCCCAAGGAGAGCCACTTCAGGTTCCGCGGGATTGGACATCCGTGCCACCACCAGAATAGTGTTGACTCCACAGATGGGAGTTCAGCCTATCCCTTCAGACTTTAAAGGCCCCCTACCACCAAATACCCTTGGGTTACTCCTAGGGCGCTCTTCTGCTGCATTGAAAGGCCTGGTACTTCATCCCGGAGTCATAGATCAAGATTATGAAGGACAGGTAAAAATCATGTGTTCGGCCCCTAGAGGAATCTACCCTATATCTCCGGGAGACCGCATAGCCCAGCTCTTAGTTTTACCTAGTCTCCACGCCAATTATCCTGCTACCAACACGGAGAGGGGAGAAAGGGGCTTCGGCTCCTCTGACTGGGATTCAGCCTTCATAGTATTAGATTTAGCAGACAGACCAAAATTAACTCTTCAAATAGAGGGAAAGAGCTTTGAGGGAATCCTAGACACTGGAGCAGATAAAAGTATTATCTCTGCAACCTGGTGGCCCTCCAAGTGGCCTGTGACCCAATCCTCACATTCATTACAAGGTTTAGGATATGAGTCAAGCCCTTCAATTAGTGCCAAACCATTGAAATGGCTAGCCCCTGAAGGACAAGAGGGTACAGTCACCCCTTATGTACTCCCTCTACCGGTCAATTTATGGGGGAGGGATGTCATGAGAGACTTAGGCCTCAAACTCATTAATGAATACTCCACCCCCGCCCAAGGCATGATGATGGACATGGGATACATCCCTGGCAAGGGGCTGGGGAAACACCAACAGGGACGCATAGAGCCCATCCTGCCCAAAGTAAAGAATGACCGTCACGGCCTGGGTTTTTCATAGGGGCCATTGAAGATGCCATGCCCATACCTTGGCTCACAGAGGAGGCCGTATGGGTTCCTCAGTGGCCCCTATCCTCTGAAAAATTAGAAGCAGCTCATTGCTTAGTGCAAGAGCAGCTCCAAGTGGGACACCTAGAACCCTCTGTGTCCCCATGGAACACACCCATATTTGTAATCAGGAAAAAGTCAGGATCATGGAGGTTGCTTCATGATCTGAGAGCAGTAAATGCTCAAATGAGAATGCTTGGACCCGTACAACGGGGACTGCCACTCCTCTCTGCCTTACCCAAAGAATGGAAAGTGCTCATAATAGATATTAAAGATTGTTTCTTTTCTATACCTCTAAGCTCCAAGGACAGGGAAAGATTTGCTTTTACTTTGCCAGCTATTAACCATGAACAACCGATGCCAGATTTCAGTGGAAGGTCCTCCCTCAAGGAATGGCAAATAGCCCCACCATATGTCAACTGTACGTTCAGCGAGCGCTAGACCCAATTCGTAAGACCTATCCCACGCTAAAGATCATCCATTACATGGATGACATCCTTCTTTGCTCCCCACAAACCAGCGGAAATAGAAGAAGCATATATAGATCTCACTAGATCCCTAGAAAATTGGAGACTGAATATAGCAAGCGAGAAGGTCCAAAAATCTAGTGTTAGCAAATTCCTAGGAGCAACCATTTACACAGATGTAATTTGCCCCCAAAAGCTTGAGATAAGACATAATCAATTGCGAAATTTGAATGACTTCCAAAAACTCCTAGGGGATATTAATTGGTTGCGCCCATACTTAAAGATACCCACCACTGAGTTGACACCACTGCTTAAAATCCTAGAAGGAGACCCACAACTAACGTCACCGCGCTCCCTCACACCTGAGGCATTACAAGCCATTCGCAAAGTGGAACAGGCTTTGATGACAGCACAGCTAAATAGGGTTCAATTGAATGAACCCTTTGAGTTGTGTGTCCTTCCCACCCCAGAGCTGCCAACAGCAGTCTTATGGCAGCACGGCCCACTGATCTGGATTCATCCCCAAGCCTCTCAGGCTAGGACAATAGAGTACTATCCGGCAGCCGTGGCCAAACTTGCTTTGAGAGGAGTAAAAACCTCCATGACACATTTCGGAGAGGCTCCAGCTAAAATTATAACCCCTTACAGCGTAGAACAGATACAAGTATTATGTGCTATGAACGATGATTGGGCCATACTTGCTTACAGTTTCTCAGGAACCTTTGATAATCATTTCCCTAAACATCCCCTCATCAACTTCGCCAAAAATCATCTCTTAGTATTTCCTCGGGTCACTAGCCTAACCCCGCTGCCTCATGGAAAAACAGTTTACACGGACGGGTCTAAGACAGGCACAGGTGCCTACGTCCATGATGGCAAAGTTGTGACAAAAGGCTACACGCCTGACACTCCACAAATAGTGGAATGTCGCATAGTCTTAGAGGTCCTACAAATCTTTCCTGAACCTTTAAATATTGTGTCTGACTCCTGTTATGTAGTTAATGCAGTCAAATCTCTAGAAGTGGCCGGGCTAATCAAAGCGTCCAGCCCAGTAGCCACTTTGTTCAAACAGATACAATCAGCACTACTTCATAGACAATCTCCTTTGTATATAACTCATATCAGCACATTCAGGCCTTCCCGGGCCTATGACTCAAGGCAACCACCTGGCAGACCTCGCAACCAGAAATATAGCTTTTCCCCTGCTAGACCCTATCACCACAGCTTCAAAATTCCACACACAATTTCATGTCACTGCCGAAACGCTGCGCAAGCGGTTTAGCATAACCAGGGCCGAAGCTAGGAACATTGTCCTTAGCTGCCAACATTGCTGCAGCTTCCTTCCCGCACCTCATGTTGGGATCAACCCCAGAGGTATTAGGCCTTTACAAGTCTGGCAAATGGATGTGACGCATTTTTCACCTTTTGGGAAACTTAAATACGTACACGTATCCGT
Source organism: Manis javanica (assembly GCF_040802235.1). NCBI lineage: Eukaryota > Metazoa > Chordata > Mammalia > Pholidota > Manidae > Manis > Manis javanica. The sequence continues at coordinate 45,184,691 of NC_133158.1, read as the reverse complement.
GGATACTTGTTCAGGAGTCATCTTTGCCTCCCCATTGTCAGGAGAGAAAGCTTCCCATGTCATCCAGCACTGCCTTGAAGCTTGGAGCGCATGGGGGTTACCACAGATTCTGAAAACAGATAATGGCCCAGCCTATACCTCTACAAAATTTGCTCAATTTTGTCATCACATGGGGATAAAACATATCACTGGCCTTCCCTACAACCCACAGGGTCAAGGGATTGTGGAACGCGCGAACCGCACGCTCAAATCCTATTTACTTAAACAAAAAGGGGGAATTGAAGATATACCCCCCACACCAAAAACTGCCATAGCCCTAGCACTTTTCACTATAAATTTTTTAAATCTGGATGCTCAAGGCCATACAGCAGCGGATCGCCATAATCAGTGGCCAAAAGACCCACAAGAACTAGTAAAATGGAAGGACGTGTTATCTAACCAATGGAAGGGCCCGGATCCAATCATAATCAGATCCAGGGGAGCTGTGTGTGTTTTCCCCCAGGGTGAAGAAAATCCCTTCTGGATCCCGGAGCGCCTAACGAGGAAAGTCCTAAACAAAGGAGATGACTTCGCTGTACCTCCTGACCCTGCTCCTGACACTGGAGACCCCGACTCAGGGAGTATTGAGATGGGGAATCCTGTCTGCCTTTCCTAAGCCTATGCCTGTCCGTTTCAATGCAGCCGTTTTTCCCCGCTTTTTCGCCACCAACTCTAGTATGAACTTGCCCTACCTAGAAAAGGACACCCTAACAGCCCCGTTGGGAGAAAACCGATCCTTCGTAACTAATGGGTCATTATGCTTCACCACTCAGAATCTAGCTGGCTGTATCTCCCTGAAACGGAGGAAATACGGATGGTTCAGTGACATAATTCTAGAGGCCAGTGGCCTCCCCGTTATGTCAGCTAAATTTGAAGGGCCTAATAAGGAAGGGAGCCCGCCCTATAAGAACATGACTATCCACTAGATGGTTCTCTGGATCAATGGCACATTTGTACACTCTCCCAGGAACAATTCCACCGACAGGCCTCGTCAACCCAAATATGCCTCCCATTGTGTGGGCGACTATGAGGGAGAGCTGTGGCCCTGGACTGACTGTCAGTCAACTGTAGTAACGTGGGCAACTGAGAGGCAGGAGTTTACCATCTCCCCAGATATGGAGGGACGGCCAGCCAATGAGGCTTGGTGGCCAGTAAAGGTGCTCGAAGGCGAGTTTCGTCAGCAGCTGAGTATGAACCCCTTCCATAAATGGATGCTGTGTGGAGTCAATGGCTCGTGTACCAACCTCTCCCCCTTTTCCGCCCTCCAGGGTGGGGGAATCGGTGTAAAAAATATCACCTTTTGGTGCGAGAACAACCACACGCGCGCACACTGGAACATGACCATGACCCATAACAACGAGAACTACACGTGTTCAGCAAAATCAGGTCCAGAGTCACCTAATTCCCTTTTTCCACCTTCTCCAGTATGCGTATACCCCCCATTTCTGTTTATTTTATCCAATAGTAGCTTTGACTCCTGCTCCAATGAAACCTGCTTTCTGTCTCAGTGTTGGGATGCGTGTAACTTTACCAATGCTTTGGTAGTCCGCATCCCCCGTTGGGTCCCTGTTCCCGTAGACGCCCCTAACACCATGACTCTGTTTCGAGAAAGGCGCGATTTCGGCGTTACAGCCGCCATAGTGCTCCTGATCTCCGCGACCGCGGTCGCAGCCACCGCCGCTGGTATAGCTTTAGACACCTCCATCAAATCGGCTACAGAGCTCAATAACCTTGCAACCTCAGTAGCTTCTGCCCTGGACCAACAGTCCACACTTGATGGCAAACTGAAAGGAGGAATAATGATCCTCAATCAACACATAGATCTCGTGGAGGAACAAATGGAGGTGCTCTGGCAAATGGCCCAATTGGGATGTGAGCGGAAATATCGTGCCCTCTGCATCACTAGCATTCAATATGAAAATTTTACACGGGCAGCTAATCTGTCACGAGACCTGTCCCAGTATCTTTCAGGAAACTGGTCCCAAGACTTCGATGGGACACTAGAAGAGCTGCGGCGAGAAATTATCCACATCAACTCCACCCGTCTAGATATCTCCGTAGCGGAAGGACTCTCTTCCTGGTTCCTCAGAGCTCTCTCCCACGTCAAGGAGTGGGCGGGCATGGCTGGGATGGGCGTGTTCCTGCTTGGAGGTCTCATGCTCTTACTCTGGTTGTTATGCAGACTCCGCAACCAACATAAGCAGGACAAGGTGATCCTTGCTCAAGCCCTAATGGCGATAGACGTTGGCGCCTCTCCCCAAGTGTGGCTCAATATGCTTAAGAAGGAAGCTCAGCTTTAGCTTGAGGTAGCTCTTGCACCCTGAGCCCATGTGGCACTGCACCAGGCCTGAGTACCTCAATGCTTAATCACAGCTTTCTTTAAGAAGCTCATGGTGCAAGAGGGTTGAGAAAAAAGGTCCAAACCCTTTGTACCAAGCGGTCCCAACGCCAGCCAGAGGATGCGAGGCAAAGCACTGCAAGAGGTCTTGGACCCCTCTGAGAGGCATGCCTGACTGCATAGGGGTAGATGCCCAGAACCCCTCTCCAAAAAGGGGGCATCAGGAAGTATGATGGAGGTCAGGCCTCTGTCTCCGCCTCTGCTGGCAAGTTCTGCCTTGAGCTTCTGTTAGACAAAAAAGGGGGAGATGTTGGCAGCCGCGCTCAGAAAATAGCGCCCAATGCAGGGCAGCCGGAAGGCCCCGAACTTCCTAATGACAAATCATCCCACACCACTAAACTACATGCTAATTGCGCCTTGGCATAAGGACCAATGAGACCCACCAAATTGTTATGCTAATAAGGCATATGGAGCCGCACCAACCAGGTCAGAGCATGAGAACTATATAAGCAAGCCTCTCCTTCCCCTCTGGGTCCTGCCCAACTCATTTGTTTCACAAAGAGCTGAAGAATAAAGCTTTCTGCAGAAGAATCCTGCTGTTGTTGCGTGCTGTTCTTGCCGGCGAGGACGGGGCATGCGACACTGCACGATAAGCTTGGTATGTAAGATTAACTGACCAAGGTTAGCTGACCAAGGGTCACAGCTGCCCACCACCCAGTGCTCATGATTAACTTGTTTTTCAAGGCCTTACCCAGGCCCAGTTTTTTTTTCTTCCTGAGTCACACCCTCAGAAAATGGTTTCTAGGTTTCTAAGATTGCTATGCTTATGCTAATTTACTAATCTTACTAATGCTTAGATTCTACAAAGCCAGGAAGAGTCTCATCAAGAACCGCATCAGCTGGTTCCCAACTCCCAGTCTGCAGGACTGTAAGCAGCTCATGTCTGCTGTGTAAGCCCCCCTTCTGTGGCAGTTTGTTACAGCAGCCTGAGCTGGGACTCTCGACACCCCAGTCCTCAAGATACAGAACCATCACCCTGAGAGATGCCCACCCAACAGGAGCCTCTTTCTCTGGCTACCTCTAAGCCAGGTAGAGTTGATTCTCATTATTCATGGTGGCTATAAAGTCTCTTGGGACATTGAATTAGTGAGGACTGAACAGTCACTCCTGGGGAGATATGAGCTCCTGGAGAGTATCTACATATCGCACATAGATTATAACCTTTAATCCTAAAACTCAGCCAGGTAGATTCCATTTTCCTTATTTTAAAAAAGAGAAGCAAGATTCAAAAGTGCTAAGGGAGCCTCCTGAGGCCATCCTGTTAGCAGGGGCCAGAGCTGGGATTCGGCACCACCTGACCCTCCTGGGGCCGCCTGCTCCGGCCTGCTCCGCCCAGCCCCATCGGCATGCTCCAGTCGTCTCTCGGACCCAGGCCCCAAGGAGAGGACGCTGCTGCGTCAGCTGCAGCTGGAAGCAGGGGCATCAGGCCACTCAGATATTTTGCCACTCTGCCCCGGCCCACATGAATGACCAAAAAGTACTCAAAGTATGATTTGGGACTTCCAAGTAAATTTTAGAAAATAGGTGAACTCACAAATATAGAATCTCCAGATAATGAGGGCTGACTGACTGTGATTTTCTGTTCCTGTAGCAGGAGGAGCCTGGACAAGCGAGCCCTGTGAGGACTTCTGTAGGTGGGACTGTGCTTGTACTGCTCATTCAGAACCAGGACTGGGGCTCAGATCCAGGCGCCCACTAGGTGGGCTCCTTGCTGATCACAAACTCCATGTCTCCTTTGCCCTTCACAGCATCCTGAGCGCTTGGAAATAAGTACCTGCTTAACAGTGGCTAGAGGGAGATGAATGGCCAGATCAGAATTAGTACTGTAACTTGGGTATTATGAAGATTAAACAAAAGATTTGATGGGCTACCTGGACATACAGTCTGAGATGAGACCCAAGCCAGACACATTTTAAAGTGAAACAGTATGGATTGTTTTTATAATTCATTGGTTGTTGTGGCTAAAATTCTGCTTACACACTGTGGGAATCACCTTGCCTTCCTCCTGTCTCTGTGAGATAATGGCCTCTGGCTCAGGGTCCTAGCTTTTACCTGAAGTGGGTAGAAATCACCTTTGATTGGCTGCGAGTTCCAGGCAGCCTTCCAGGACTGAGTTTTCATCTTCTCATTTTTTAAGATATCTTTGCTCCTGCCACTGAGTTCTCCAAAATCCTGACCGAGCGGTGCCCACCCTCAGAGGTCTTGTCTAGTGGTGACATGTGCACACGTCTCTGTTTCTAGACAGGCTCCATGGAAATCCAGAGGTAAGGTAGTGTGCAGCTGAGCAGGTGGAAGTGGCTTTGGAAAAGGCAGCACATGGCTGGGTTTTGAAGAAAACAGGGAGATAAAGTGAGAAAGATAAATTAGATTTAGACCAAGGAGACTGAATGGGGAACAGATATTTGGAGTTTATCTGATAAACAACAGGAATTGCAGGATTCCCAAGTTCAAGGGGTACGTGTCCTTTCTCTGGCTATGGAAGGAGAAATGGGGAATGAAAGCTGATGAAAAGCCCAGTGTGGGGATGAAATGAGCCTTCTGCTCACCTGAGACCAAATTGTCTAGGACAAGGCTAATGTGAGAACAGGTGATGGATTGATTGGGGTGGTGAGGCCTGGTGGGCTGGGGCAGCTGGGCTGCATCACACGGGAGCACAGAGAGGATGATGGCTCAGAAACAGCAGTACTGAAGGCTGGTGGGCCCTGGAGTGGGGGAGTAAGTGTCTTGATGTAAGGGTGGCACCCCATCCTGATGGCTGCCCTGCACACAACAGCTTAGGGGATCAACCCAGAAGCTGCTCCCTCCACGTGCTGCTAACTGCACAGACGGTGGAGACAGACATGGCAACCAGGAAGCACGAAAAGGCTCTGTCCTCATGGCAGGACCCGTGCCACTTGCCTGTGACCCCCACATTTGCCCTAGGCCATCCCGAGGGCCACCCCTCCCATGGCGGTTTAGAGATTAATCCAGAGGCTGCTTGCTGTGCGCGGTTAACCAGCACAACAGCAGAGACATGCACCATGACCGAAAAACAGGAAGGGACTTTGTCCTCCCAGCTGACACCCACGCCACTTGACTGCAAACAATATTGTTCTGTTTGGATTGGTCACATAGTTCTCTTAATATTCTTTAATTCCTAGAGATCCATTTACTTGTCTCTGCCTCAGCCTCTCTGTATTTCTGTTCTGTGATTTCTATTTCATTAACAGTCTCTTCCACCTCACCCAGTCTGCTCTTAAATCCTTCCATTGTTTGTTTCATTTTTGTTATCTCCCTCCAGAATTCGTCCCTTTGCTTTTGCATATTCATCTGTGGATCTGTCGGCATGCTTCTGACTTTTATTTTGAATTCTTTTTCAGGAAGATTGGTGATTTCGGTGTTACCAGGCCCTCTCTCTGCTGTTTGAGGGATTTTGGACTGAACAAGATTCTTCTGCATTTTCATGATAGAAGTTATTGCTGGTGAGTGGCATGTGTGTCAGCTGGAAGACCAAAGTCCCTTCCTGCTAGCTGGTCACCTTGCCTGTCTCCACTACCTGTGCTGGGCAACTGCACACAGGGAGCAGCCTCTGGGTTAATCCCCTGAGCTGCTGTGGGTCAGGCGCCCCTGGGGATGGCCCAGGCCTCTGGTGGGGGTTGCAGGCAAGCAGCACATGTTCACCCTGAGAATAAAGCCCCTTTGTGCCTTCCGGATTCTGTGTCAGTCTCCACTGTCTGCACCGGGTAGCTGCGTGCTGGCAGCAGCCTCTGTGTCTGGCCCTATTAGTTGTGCACTGTATGTATACAGAGAAGACTGTATGGTTGCTGTGGGCAGGGCTGCTCCCTGGCTGCTCTGCAGCAATGGCTCGTCAGCCGGTTTGCTTTTAGGGCCAGCAGGGGAGAATGAACGGCAGGCTGCTCACCGTGAGGGGCTTCGGAGCTGTGTTGGCACCAGGGGGTTAGGGCACCTGAAGTTCCTTAAAGTTCCCAGCCTGCTGGGCTGAAGTGTGCCAAGACAATTCTGTCCACTTATTAAACCCTTGTCCCTTTAAGACTTTTAAGTGCCTGCTTTTCTGTTGTCCCAGGGCAGCTGTCTGTCTCGACCTGTTTGCAGTCTTAGTCTCAGATTATGCTTTTCCAATCCTCTAATATCCTGTACACCATGCAATGTGTGTCTGTGCTCCATGCAGATTACTAGGGCTGGTTATTTATCAGTCCTGTGTTTCCACTCCCTCCCCACTGGTGAGCTGAGGTGGGGGGAGTGCTCAGGTCCTGCCGGGTCATGGCTTTGCATTTTACCCTTTTCTGTGAGATGTTGAGCTCTTGCAAATGTAGATGTAGTCTGGCTGTTATATTGTATCATCTGGTCTCTCTTTTAGGAATAGTTGTATTTGCTGTGTTTTCAAAATATATATGGTTTTGGGAGATTTCTACCACCCAACTCATGCCGTCATCTTGAGAATCTCCAGAAATGTTTTTGTGGGTACAAATGTTTTCTAAATAGAAAAAATTTCATCTCTTAGAAGTCCAAATGTTCATGTGAAATTGCAATAATAATTGCATGAAGTTTTTTATCCTTTTCTCAGGACACCTGTAAAATGCACTGCAGATCTGAGACTTAGGTAAATCCTTCTATTATTATTGAAATAAATACACTTTGAGCTATTTTATTATCAATAGTATTTAATATTGGTCTCATGACAGACATGAATAGATGAACAATCTCACATTTAATATTGCAAGATTGAGGGATGGCCAATTGATGAATACTCAGTGTTGCACCAGCACTCTTGCCACTGACAACACGCAGCAGACCTTCTGAGTGATCACCAGTGGTGCTTGGCAACCCAAGACACAGGTTTTCTGTAATAAACATCCAAGGCCCACATTGACTGAGTGGAGGCGCCGGCCATTCAGAGCACTCACACAGCAGGACCACGTGGACTGTGGAGTCCAGCGGTGAGGCGTTGGACATGCTGTGGACCCAGCAGCTCCTGGCTGGGCCCCACCAGGCTCAGTCAGAGGTACTGACATTCCCAGAAGACAGGATTCCAAAGGCCATCTTGCTGTCCAGAGAGCAATTCAGCTGCCAGTTCTGTGATTTTCAAAGTATTACCCTTTGCTCCCCACTTCACTGCACACCTGCAGAGGTCCTTTGCCTAACAAATGTCTGAGCCATGGCCCATGTGGCCTCCAAGTTCCTTCCCAGGATGGCCCCCGAGTCTAGGACCTAGACTCTTCTCTGCCCAGCCTCTCGCCCATACTTTTCAAACTGGTGCAGCAGGAAACAGACTTTTGGGTTCAGACAAGCGGGATGAGTGTCAGGAAAGTCACTCCAGAGCAGAGAGCCCACCCATCCACAGGAGCTGTGCCAGGATGTACCAGCAGAGCTTGGAGAGACCCCAGCCCAACAGCCTCACCTGATGTCACTCTGCTGTGGCCTAAGACTGCTGGTCTGCACCCAGGTCCACAGCAGTGACAAGATGTGGCACTGGTGAGGCCAGGAACTGGGTTCTCCTGGTCTGCTTCCCTCTCTGCAAGGCCAAGCCCAGTCTCCAGTGGCTGCTGGATTTCCTGTCTTCTGGGTGCTTCCAGCCACAGAGCCCCAAGCCTAGCCTCCCAGCATTGGGCAGGGTAGGTCTGTAGGAAAAGCAAAGAGGCAGTACAGAACCGGGCCTGAACCCACCTGCCCAGGTCTGACCCTATCAGACTCCACCTCTGCAGGCCTGGGCCTTGGTGTCCTCATTTGTAAAATGGGCTCTCCCAGGCCTGTCAGGAATGACACGCAATAAGCCTGTCTAGGCAACGTCACGCACACTGTGGGGGTTAAGTCCCCTTCCCTGGTGGTCTGTCGCAGGAGCTGCTCCTCGGGGTGGTATTCAGGCCAAAGGGGACTAAACACACCTACAAAGGGCAACAGGATGGAAAGGGAGGGCAGGGATGAGTTCTGTTTGTCCTTTTCCTAATAAGCAAAACTGCCATTCCTGGCATTTATGTTCTCATTTCACACGAGTAACTACACTGAACTGGCTTCACTGAAACCCCTGCCCTCCATTCCCTCTCACAGATCCATTGCCCTGCATCGAGTCAGCACAGATACATTTGCAGGGAACTCAGGCCCACCTTCGCAAGACATGCTTTGCAAGAGAGGCTCTGCCAGGCAACCAAAACTGGGCTCATTCCTAGAGTCAGGGAGGTTGGCACTATTTGCCCAGTGGATTTCAGCATTGTACAGCCAATGACTACATGTCCTAGTCTTCGTCTTCTCAAATGGAAACATTTCTTGCAGGTATCCTGAGTGTGTAGAGAGCACACAACTTGTCTTTTCAGTTTGTAGGTTTTGTTGAGGATGCATCTAGACCCAATATAAATCATAAGGTCCTGGACTTCAGGCCTGGTATCACAACTGGATGAGTCTTTGGGTGTCCTAGGACTGGCAGACACTGTTTTGCATGTAGGAGGGGCATGAAAATTACAGACGAAGGACAGGCTGAGACCCTCTGATTGACTGTATTGAAGGCCCCAATTTGTCATTGCCCCCATGCATACCTTCTGGTGGTCCTGCCCCTGATACTGCCTCTGAATGTGACCACTGGGACCACAGCAAACTTGATACAGACTTGAAAAGTCACTTGCAAGTTTGTTTCCTCTCTGCTCCTCTGCAATCACCATGAGAAATGCCTGGGTAGGTATGAGAACAGACCCAGGCTTGCCTACTGAGGAACAAGAGGAGCACGTCAGAGAGCCAAGACCATCCTAGACCAGCCAACTCCCGTCAGACATGAGCCTAGACGCAGGAGGCAAGACCAGCTGAGCACGGCGAGCAAGCCTGCAGACTCAGGGAGATGGGTGTGGCTGCTTTAAGTCTGCAAGCTGAGGTGTGGATATCAGGCAGTAATTGGTAAGTGAGAAGATAGGTAATCATTCTTCTTGTGAGCCTGCATACTTCGGCCTTAAAATTCAGGCCCTCTAGCTTTTTATGTCTTTTCAATCTCACAACTGATGGGGCTCTTTGAATTTACAGAATCAAGTCTTTCTCCAGTTAGGAAGAATCTGTTGTCATTAACTACCATTTCTGAGCTGCTCTCCTCTCCGGGAAATTCAGTTACCCATGTACAAGTGTCATTTTGTGTTCTCTGCCTATTTCTGTCCTTCCGCATATAAGGACCTCCCCGGTCCTCTACATAACTGCTATTATGTACTGTAATATATGTATATTATACATACTTTGGATTTCATACTGTATTTATTCTGCTCTTTGCTACTGTACAAAGCTGCTTTCCATTCTTTTTCTTTCAAAACCCTTTTTTATTCAATTAAAATTTCCTTTCAGCTAGCTTCATCTCATACATTCTCATCATACTCTTGAAAAATCCAAATTTCCTGAATTTTTTAAAATAGATGTTTCTGGTATTTCTCAATAGAAATACTTCTGTATTTTAATGCTGTTTCTTTCTTTATATGGCCAGTTCTCTTGCTAGGTTCCATTATGTTGTTTCAGCTACTCCCCTTTGAATGGGACACCTACAAATGGTGTCATGTCTGCTCATAAGGTGTGTGGTTCTCCTAGCTCTTCGTTCCTGATGAGAAACTTCTCCCCTAGCCATTCCATCCTGGCCTTTATATTGTCAAGAATTGTGGTTCTCGTACTGGCACGAGTTCTGCGAAGGAATGGCGGAGTGACTGTAACTCCACCCTGGCTGCACCACCACGACTGGCTCTCTGGAATATGTTTACACAGGGGTGTGTACATAAAAATATCATTCTATAATTCATCAAAAGCATTTTTATATTTTTATTCTTACAACTACCCAACCAACTACTCAGCAGAGAGAATCTTCCTTACTAAGCAGATGAAAAACTGAAACCCGAGAGAAATAACACTTACTGCATACTTTCTAGTGTATTTTCTAGTTTTATTTGCAGTTTACAGCTAAGCAAACTGGGGCCCTGGGAGCTTTAAGGCATCTGCCCACAGTCACTAGCCTGTAACAGCTGGCCTGAGATTTGAACACAGCCAGTTCCTCTCCAGGAGTGCTCTTCCTCACTTAGCACATGAACCCGCAGCTCAGGGAAGGCTCCAGCTCCAGGCTCCATGCCAATGCCCTGGAAGTGTACATTTGACAAGGAAAATGTTTCCATTTCTAGCCTCGGGCACATTTACACGCCCTGTGCAAGGATCTCAGCTGCTGACTGTGTGAAGGATACCAAGTTTACTCAACCAGAAGGCAACTGGCAGAATATCCTGTCCCCACCCCCAACCATGACCAAGAACAGTAAATGAACTGAATCTGGAAGACATAAATGGTAAGTTGTCTACATCTGTAATATATAAAAGATTCAGTAACTAAAAAGGAAGAAAAAGAAGAGTTAAGTATTTCTCAACTCCACTATTTTAAAATTCTCACTATGCAACTTAGTTTATAGTTTAGTGATATGGCTACTCAGAGTTCATGATTCCAGTCACATTCTAATGATAACAATACAGGAGAGCTGGTGACACGAATACAGTTAACCTTGCAAAAGAGCCCAGAAAGTCTGCATGAAGAAGCTATGCATCACATATTACTGAAAAGTAGTAAAATGCCAGTGTCTTTTTGCTTCATTAGGAGCAAACATGTAACTTTGTTACCTTACCAATTGTTACCTTACAAAACAAAAACATTGAAGATCTCATAAAGAAGACTTTCCACATATTAAGAATCACCAACAAATCAACTTTCAAAAAGCATACAGAATTTTTGCACCAAAGTAACTATAGTTAACCATATTAATAAAACCTATTATCTGTGGGTCTTTTAACATTTAACTGTATTACCTTAAATTATTCAAGTAAAACAATACTCCCACCTAGTGGATAAATAATAATATCTGGCTTATTTGTGAATAGTACCACCATCAAAAAGGAACTATACCATGAATTTAAAATAAGTTTATTCTGTTTTTAACAGCCTCAAAATACTCCCTTGAAAATGAGTAACCCATAAAATAGTGCACACTGCTCCCCTTAAAGGAATGGGTGGGTAATATACTTTACAAAACAGTCTTGGCATCATGTATAAATGTTACTCTGAATTTCATCTGTTGTCATCAATTTCTTCAGTATCTCTGTGCTCTGGGGAATATCCTGGAAGAAGAGAAAAAGGCTGTTAATACAGTGATTTTGAGAATTCAGTTAGAAGCACCATACACACCCCAGGCCCTATGCTCTCGAGACACAAACAAAGCACACACCCAATGGAAAGGCCTGGCTTCCATCTCCTCTTCCAGGAGATAAATACCTGAGCATTTCAGCATGTCTGTAGGTGAGACATCTCAGCATGTCCTCCCCCTGCCACAACTCTCTGATGTTTCCTCAGGGCCCCAAAGGCAGGCTAAGGCCCTCAGACAGCCACAACACTGCAGCTCCCACTGTGGCAACAGCATGCTCACTGCTGTTCCCTCACTCATTCTCCTAATCCTGCCCACCTCTGAACTCACACGCTTCCCTCCGTGTACTTCTACCTATGACCATTCATCCACCTCTCAACCCAGCCCAGCACCAGCCTCTCGCAGATTAACCTCGCCCCCGCCCCTCCCAGCACACAGCTGGGTCTTCCGCATCAGCCTGGCCCAATCCCTACCTCATGCCACCTCTGGGCCTCAGCACGAACGCGGCTCTGGACGCCCTGCAGCAGGGACCACCTACCACTGTGGGGTCCACAGTAGGCCCCCAAGAGAATGCCGTCCTGTTGACCACATACCACTGCGAGATTGACAAGAACTATGAACTAACTCAAGATGACTACATTTTGTCGCGAAGAAAACAGCACTCAGCCACAAATTATAACGTTTATGAAAAGGTTAAGAAAGTTTTCTAAATTTCCCCTTCAAATAATATTCTTAAAAGCTGAAAGCAACTTAAACTCTGACAGATGATTTACAATTCCCAGAACAAGTCCCAGTACGTCTGGGACAAAGCGTGCCATACGACACCATGAGCACCATGGCCATGGACCTGCTCACAACACAGTGACTAGTTAACCACAGAAGCAAATGAACTATTAGTTATTATATACTCTGAATATAAAATAACTTAACTTGTCAGAAAAATCATCCACTACTCTGGCTCATCTGAAACATATACTTGATTTGTGCTAAATTAGCTTCAGTTTTACTAATTCAACAAATGGCTGAGAGCCTCCTTCTACATGCCAGGTATGTGATTAATTGGGGATACCAAAATGGTAAAAAGTGGTCCATTCCCACAGAGCTGACTATTTAGCAAGCAAACTGATTCACGAGGCCTATGAAATGAGCTAACTCCAACAGAACTTACCAGAAAAGCTGTCCCAACACTAATGGCCATTCCAGAATAAAAGTTTCTACTGTGGAACAATGTTACAACTGCTTTCCCTTTAAGGAACACATTCTTAACTAGGAATTCATGGACTTTTAGCAAATCTCTTAGAGAAAGGAAAGAAGTTCCCAAACTACCTGGAATTACAGGCAAAACTCCATATGTTCCACTATGTATTTTCTGGGAAAGGAGCCCTAAGACATTATACAAACTGAGGCCAGGGAAAGGTCTAGCTCATCTTCAGGCACCCAGGCCCACCCAAGATTAACTGAATAAATGTTATGATAATCTGAGCCATACTGTGCTCAAAAAATGCCTTCTCAAAAATTAAACCTTCCAATTAATTATAGAAGGTTCTGTAACAGTAAAATCACCTTTCTACATAGCCATCTGGGATTTGTATCAGTGCATTGCACCAATCAATTATCAACAAAACACTCCCCAAGTTACAAAAGCATATCTAGGAGAATGACAGCCAAATTCAAACTGCCAAACCAGCAAGCTTTATTTTGAGAAATAAAGGACCTCTAAGTGTTGCTTAGGTTTTAATTAATACCATGTATTTATATTTCGTAGTAAGTTTGTTAAAATAACTCAACACTTAAGTGAATGATTTAAACCCTTACCTTCACCAAACCTTTCAAGCTTCTGGAATAAAGTATAGGCTTAAAAGCCTCAACTGTCAAGGGATCTAACTTCATCACATCAGTGTAACACAGGTACAGAATCGCAGGGATTTGCCATACTTGGCAGTAACTCAGTACTATGAATACACAAGGGAAAAACCACTTAAGTTTTCTTTAGATGACTTTTAAATTAAACATCTCTAGATAATAAAGGCTGCTTTTAAAAGCAGTCAAGTCTATTGCCTCTTTTAATCAAAGAGCTTACTGCCACTGTGAACCAATTATAACACATTATTTTCTTTCAAAGCCAATTTATTTTCCTAAGTAATCCTTGCTTTTACTACTAGTCTTGAAAATATTGTTTACTTTGCATTTCCTTAACATACCACTGAAACACATCTTAAGTAGATATAAGATTAAAATTTTGCTGACTATAATAAAGTAATTAAATATAAATAATGTATAATAATGCAAAATATTTAGCCACTTAGTAAACTTGACATTCAAAGGAAAAAGCCTTTATTTAATAATTAATTACATATACAACATATTAACTACTGAAAAGTAAATGAATCTAGTTTTGATAGAATGCTAGGGTATAACTAGTAACTGGAATAAAAAAAAAATCAAAGCAACTCTCCAAATTCAATACCTGAAACTTCTATTTTGACAATTTAAACATACTTTACCAACTTTTCATAGACCAACAATTTACCTCTCACAGTGGCTTGCATGAGTTACCAAAGATCACAGAGCAACAGAGCTGCTTTGACAGTTTAAGAACTCTGAGCTGCTCTCGTATGGTAACTGTTAATTCAACACAGTTAAACTTAAAATTCAGACCAAATATACTATACTAACAACTACAGATATCAAAGATTAAAAGCTGGTATCAACCATCAGTAATAAACTACTTCAAAAGAGATCTCTAATAGTCAAAAGAGTAATATCAACAGAGCAGTAACAGATATACTCTCAATAGCACCTGCTGCAGGGAGATTGTGCACGATATTGGGCTGCTCCAGCAGTGAACAGCATGGAGGCTCCTTGAAATTCTGTGTTTTCAGGGCTTTCAGGAAAGGAGAATGGAGGCTGCTGGTAGGTTCTGAAGTTTTATAGTCGGTGACATGGCGACATGTGAGAATAGTTATTTGCATATTCTTCCGTGGACAAGAGCCAAAAACCTAACACAAAATTGACTTCAAATTAAATGAGATATATAACTTTGCTACAGAAAAGAAATATTTTTCTAGCTGTCTATCTAACATCATTCACAGTAATATCATTCCTCACAGGGGTGCAAGTGTCCATGGAAAAATGGCACACATGCTTTGCTGACCCCTCACTTTCTGGCTCAGTGACCTTCTCCAAGTAGCTCTGCTGATCTTTGAACTAAGAAGAGCACTATCTGTGTAAGGTTGCTGTGTGAACTGGAGCAAATATTGTCAGGAATGGCAACAGGCAGAGCAGCTGCTGGCATCCAGAGTAAACGGGTCACTGCCTAGGGGCACCCATCAGTGCTCAAGTCACTCCCTCTCCCATCCGCCAATGCCACCCACAAAGGATTCTTTGTGTGTGTGTTTCTGAGCGCGCTACTTGTAGGCTGCATTCAGACCAGCGTTGTATCAGTGAATGAAGGCAATCCCTTCCTATTCTGTAATGCATGTAGTGAAGTGTTCAAGAATACTCGTTATAAAGATGTTTGCAGGAAAGCCATTTGCAAGTAGTGTTGAGAACAGTTATATTAATGAATTGAAGAGTGACACCCATTCTTTTGGATACAGTGAAGTGATTAAATTCCCTTCTAATACAGATTATACCTAAGAATGCTACTTGAAAACTACAGACTAGTTTTGTATTAAAAAATGGAAATAACTCATTTTCTCTACTGCATGTAGTAATGTGTTCAAGAACACTTTAATGAAGAGCTTTCTAAGAATGCTGCTTGCAGGCTACATTCATAACTCAAATCAGTACAAACAATTCTTAATTCACTCAAGTTATTTCAACTATAGTCAATTTTCAATCACCTAGACCTTCTAAGTTTGTATTTCATGGATATCTAAGGACCTTACCAACTTTTAAATTCTATGGTGATGTAAACGAAAAAAGGAGTTGTTTTTTAAAGAAAAGAGTAGAGTTTAGGTCACTGCATTGAAAATATCTTATGAAAAGAAAAAATGGCTATTTCAAATAACAATAAAACTGAAGATTATACATTACATGTCATGATTTGTAAGACTAATTTCATTATATCACAATTTTGTAAATAAACACAAAAGTTAATACTATACAATCCCCAACTTAAGACACCTCACCTTAAGAATTCTTTTACTTTACATGGTGCAAAAGCAATATATATTCAGTAGAAAGTGTACTTCAAATTTTTAACTTTTCCTGGGCTAGCAACATGCAGTATGATCATCTCTTGTGATGCTGGGCGGAGGCAGTAAGCCAGAGCTCCCAGTGAGCCACGTGACCCTAAGAGCCAACAATCAGTATACCTACAACCACTCTGTACCGCACAACCTCGTTTTTCACTTTCAGTATAGTATGCAATCAATTACATACATTTACATAATAAAATTACATAATAAATTATTATAAAACAGGCCTTGTGTTAGGTGATTTTGCCCAACTGTAGCTAATATAAGCATCCTGATGTTTAAGGTAGGCTAGGCTAAACTATGGTGTTTGGTAGATTAGGAGCATTAACTGCATTTACGACTTAACAATACTTTCAACTTAAGATGGGCCTATCTGGATATAACCTCATCATGAGTCAAGGAAGACCTGTATACATCTGTTAGCAGGCGCGGTCCCATTTAAGAGATAAAACATCATTCACGAGGCCTGATTTATAGCCCTCCCTATAATACTTATACTGTGAATCCACAACACTTGGCAATTCTACGAGACTGTGTGAGATTACCAGGATCAAGTGCCTGACATGAACCAAGAGCAGGGGTAACCAAAGACTGTCCCTAGGAAGAAAATATAAATCAAAAAATCTTGTTTTGGAAATGAATAATTTAACATTTTTTTAAGTCTGGAAAAGTTTTTCCACCATATAAAAATAAAATATTTTGACATAACAGTCATCCTACATAAATGAAAAGCATAAATACAGCAGTTTCCTGCCTTTCTGAGTTCTGATAAAACCTAGGGACCCACCCCCTAGAAAAATACACATCAGTACATAACATAAAATCATGTATAAGATTATCAGAACGTTCATAGACCTTAAAAAACTCATACTCTTGTCCCCCCCTGGCTTAAGCCAGGAGCTCTGTCCTCTCACTTTCTCTCTAAATGAAAGTCTCTGCCTTGCTCTCCTAAAAAATTTAAAAAATTAAAAAACTCGTCATCTAATAAAATGCATTTAGTAAGTTTTAATAATATTTCTTAGTATGCCAATCTGGTTTAAAAGAGGTATACATCAAATTTCCTATTTCTAATGAATTTAACTGTAACACCTATACAAAAATATACTTAAGATATAAGCTGAAATATTGCTATGATGTATAAAAAAGGCTTATTTCATTTAAAAATAATATACAACTGATAAAATTACTATTCTCTAAAATCTTTAATGAGTTAAATTCTTCAGTGAAAACTGTTTTACTGTGCACTTACTACATGCACAATTTTTACACAAAACAAAAGCCTCGGGCATCAATAAACGCTGCTCCTTGCCAAAAAAAAAAAAGCCTCAACTGATTCATTCTAATGTTAAGAAAGAACGGATGTAGTACTTTGGAGTTTGGATTGAGTGGCAGCTAAGTGCCAACCCCTGAACCTGGCTCCTGCCTGACATCCCAGTGCACTTCCGGCCTGCAGGCTCAGAACATGCCCTTTTCCACCCATGCTATGACCCTGCTCTGTTTCACACTGGGGACCTTATTTCTCCTGCAAACAAACTAATAAGGGGAATGGAAAGAATGCAACTAGGTTTTATGCTTCTATGACCTACAGTCTTTTAGCACACCGATGATTATGTTTGTTAAATGAGTTTTTTATTCTCTTCTGTAACAAATTAGGATCCTACAGTATTTTAAAAAAACAAATATTTCCCCCTTCAATATGTGTCTATGTCTATTTAAGTGTAAAGACACTGAGCCCTTGAATAGCCAATCCTCACCCATCTTTGTTTCTTTCTTACCTTTTCCAGCCACTGATACTGCTGATCCTCAGCAACATAGCAACTGCACTGACAGAGGAAAACCTGGAAAATCATTCCACATTCTGTCAGGTCAAATTTTATACACACTCCAAACTGACACCATATATATATCAAGTGAAACCTAATATAACCCTTAAGTAACACTTGTTTCCCTGAACTTGCTACTGGCTTATTTTTCTTTAAATTTAAGAATCGAGCCGCTGCTGGCAGTTCCTGTCAGCATAAAGTGCACAATGACAGAGCAAGCATGGGAGCTACCAAATGAGATGCTGGGGACACTACTAGTCAAGATCACCAGCACCATCTGCATAAACCTGCGACAGCACCAGTCCTCCTGCCCTTCGGGCACCACACATTGTGAAGACCAAACTCAATTATGTACTCTGGGAAATGTAAGCATTTACAAACATTTAGGTGCCAACAGAGTAAATGACAGCAGCCTGACAGCATTCTAAAATGGAGCTGATGCCTGTGAAGCTGGAATTATTTTAGAAACCAAGTTCCAGACCACATGCTCCAAGTGAAATAATCTGCAATGCCACAATGCCATAAAAGGATGAGATTCTGGGTTATTAATACTCATGGACTGATACTACCTGTAGAAGTCAACAATGTCTCCTAGTAAAATATTGCCAGATATACTAACACTTAATTACACGAAGAAAGCACAGGAAGGGAAAAATGGGCACGGGGAGAGTGGAGAAGAAAAGGACTGGATGTGTAATTAACTGCACACATGGTTTCTCAATAATCAAGAGATAGCTGACCAATAAACAGTTCAACAAGATGTACTAAAAGAAATTTCTCCTACCTGACCTTCACAATCTAAAGTGAAACCTGTTCACTAAGGATCAAATAAGGAACATGCTTACTTTCCTTATTATTTATTTCCTGTAAGTACTGGTTGTCTATAAAAATCCTTAATAAGCTTAAATAACTTTGGATTACATGTTACAGAAACAAATTTGTAAGTATTACAGAATAAATTTTACAGTTTTCAAGGCTAACATTCGATCCTTACCTTTTGAAATAAGCAACATTATAATATTATGGAATTACTGACTGCTTCCATTGTTTGAACCCCTGCCCCTGGCCTTTGTTCAAGTGCTCAGCAGTTGTGGAATGGTACTCTGTCAGACAAGCAGATGAGGAGACATGTATGTATCACCTCCCAGCCACCTCATCTGCCTGATTTATCTCTCAAATTGCCCACCACACTGCATTAAAAGGACCCAAGATTAGGATTAGGACAAAGTGAAAGCAATGAAATCACTCTGTGTCAACCACAGAATGCCTTTCATCACTTAAAAAAAAACAGAACAAATCAGGTGAGAACGAAAGCTTGATGTCAACAGACTTGTACTTCGAATAAAGTGTTCATGTGCTCAACCAGTGTTAAGTTTCTTACACGTACCAGGCATTGGCTAAAGTGTAGCATCAAAGCAAAACTCCCTGCTTTCAGGGAGTGAACACATTTTTGCATATTTAAGAGTTGCCACATGAAATCTTTTCTGAACAAAGGCAAGGTTTGACTATCTAATGGTTACAATTTGTTTCTAACAAAGTGATTTCAGAACTTCCTAGGAACTTTACCAATACACTGTTTATATCCATGAATATTTATAAAAACAAGAGTGGTTACTACCACTATCTACAGGCACAATTCCTCAGCTCAAAAGCAGACAAAAAGGAACTTGGCATTCACATGAACATTATTACATAAGTGATGCCTAAATAACTCCACCTTAAATATACAAGTACCACATACCAAGGGATTTGATTTCAGATGATAAAACACACAGAAAGCCTCCGTGGGGGACAGATGTACAGTGTCCGTTGTTCTACACCATTCATTCCAGAGTTTAGCACAACCAACTTCTTCCCAGACTCCTGAATTCATAACAAATGATGATAAAAATGCTGTGAAAAACAATGCACATTAAGTCAGTGCTTGGTTCTGCAAGCTGTGTAATAAAAAAAACAGGTCAAGTTACTCTAGAATTTTAGAGCTAAAAGAGTCTCCAAGGCAACTGACCTTACACCACCATTCCACAGACGAGAAAACTGAGGTCTCAGGAAGCTAAAGGCGCACTCTGAGTAGAGAGCCGGGAATTTAGGATGGGTTTGCCAACAAACTTCACCACTCTTACAGAGTAACACGCCTCTGGAAAATTCTAGGCCAAGAGAACTTCATATAAACGAGCCAGTGGTGTTTTACCAAGCACCTACATGTCCTGCCAGCCCTAGGGCTGCCTTACAGAGCAGGGGACCTTAACTGGCACCCTGAATGCTCCTCGGAGCCTGTGAGCTCTAATACTGTATAGGCTTGTGCGCTGGTATGTTCATGCAGTTTTCCCTGAACTCGGTACTGTTCTAACTTTAACCTATCAAATGGATACATACAGGAAGAGACTTTAAAACTTAAGTGCTCAAAAATGTTACCGATTATTATTTTTAGTTTTCCTTATGTTCTCAAAGGAGCCTGTTAATTCAAAAACATTTAAGAACCATAGCCACAAGGGGGCCATGTACACAAGCCATCTTCAAGACCGGCCAAAACAGGCCCAGGAGCTTAAGGAAACCTGGATACCTCAACATGCCAGAACCTTGGGTCTGTAAGTTCCTAAAGCCAAGCACATATCCTTTAAATGTTATTTTTTAAGTTTATTAAAAAGAGATGCCACGTGAGCAGCAAGATTTTATTCATGATACAAAATTACTCTATCACTTCCCTTAAAAAAGCAACAGACATTTGAAATCTTTTATGATGGCAAGAAATAACTTCAGATTTTGTTCTTTCAACAAAATGTCTAGTCTAACTAATGCAAATCTACTTACCTACCGCATTATTTCCTATAGCAATTATAAACTTGGAGCAAGGATATTTTTCTAGCAGAGAAACTTCCAAGAATGTTTTTGTTTGTCTTCGAAGAAGCCGCACCTCCCTAGCACAAGAAAGAAATTAAGTCAACTTAAATAGAGTTAGTACCATATCACCATAAAAAGGATACTATAGGTATGATTTTGTAACAAGTAAAATACGTGCTTAAAAAGAACATATTTTATAATCCAAAGAAAAAAATGGATTCAGGCAATAACTAATAAATAAAACCGTATGATAGAAGTTCATGGAGAACTCTACAACAGAGATCAGGTTGTCAATCAATCTTAACATCCCTATAAGTGGGGCAACAGGGTACAGTGTGCGGTTAAGAGACAGCCAGCACCACCTTTGAAAAAGCATTCTCGCAGCAAAATACTGAACCTGAGTCTGATCAGGCCTGTGGAAGGAACTCCATTTACAGGAAATGCTGGTAATAGACACACGATAAATGACTACAAGAGTAAAAATTATCAGACAAATCTAGAGTATGGGGCACTCTACAGGACAACCAGTCTCAAAGGAGGCTGCGGTAAATGATAGAAGCTGGAAACAGAACATATAATTGCAAGGCTGGACCCTGTTATGATTCTGGTTTTGGTGTACACAAACACACTGTAAACTGTTATGTTTGAGACAACTGAATAAATTTAATCAAGAACTGGCCATTACATGGTACCAAAAAATGATTAATGTTTTTTGGGGTGATGATAACATATGTAAGAAAATGCCTATACTTTTTGATTTGCATTCTGAGAGACGTAAACGTGGAAGCCATGGAGACTGGGAGTCAGGAATGCCGAAATAAAACACATGTGGCAAAATTTTTCTGATTTTGAATTTACATGACTGGGTGGGGGTTGAAGGGTCATTTCACTATTTTCTCCAATTTTTGTGTTTGGAATTAACACTTGACTTTGAAGAGACCCACTATCCACCTGCTACTGACACTAATGCTAACTGAAATGTGGGGCGGATGACAGATAAGTTTTAGTTGTGTCCACGAACCAAACACACGACAAACGTGGGCCCGATGGCACTGCAGCCCTAGAAAGCGTTCCAGGCCCGCAGGAAACCACCCAATCAACGCTGAAGGAAGCCGGGCAGCGTCTTGAGGAACGAAATGATCCCGAGCACACTGAGCCCGAGCCCACCCCGGCCCTACCGAGACGACGGAGGCGCGCGGAACCCACGCCCAGGCCTTCACCTCTTCCGCGCCAGCTGGCGCCGCACCTCCTGGTCCTCGGGCGTCTCCCTCCGCCCCTCCGCCTCCTCCTCCTCCTCGTCCTCTGTCCCAGCTCGGCAAGGCGCACTCACCACCTCCCCGAAAAACGTGGCCGCCATGCTCTCCCGCAGCCTCTCGGCCTCCCGGAGGGCCGCAGAACAGCACCGCGCTCCGCCCCCGCCGCCACGCCCCCCGCACCGCCTCTGCGCAGGCTCCCGCGGCCCGGGTCGGGCGGTGAGAGCGAAGGCCGGATGACTACGGGCTAGAGAGGCGGGCGGAAGGGCGGGGCTGGCGGGCCTGCGGAGGACCCGGAAGGGGCTCTCGAGGGGGACCGCCCGTTGCCCGTCTCTCGCTCGTTTCCGCTGCCTTCCGGGTTGGGAGGGCTGGTGAGCTCCGTGCCGCGAGGTGCCACCGCCCAGGTAGGTGCGGCCGGCCCGGACCAGGGCGTGGATGGGCACGAAGGAGTACAGTGCTTCGCAAGCCTGTTAAACGAGCCCTTTACTCTGGCTTAGGAAGTCACACTTCAAAAGCTAATGACTGTGGCGCTCCTCTGAGACATTTTAGGAGAATGCAAAAATAGTTACTTTGTTAAAACTTGGCCATTTCTAATACAAAATTTATTTTTTGCTTTAAATAGCCTCAGTAATAAGCAAAAGTATGTAATCGTTTTTGAACTGGTTCTGTTCTTTAAGATGTGCTGGAAGACAAAATTCACAGAGCACTAGTACAAGCAGGAGAGAAAACAGGACTTTACCACACAGTTTAAATAAAAACGAAAAGATTTAGTGTTGCAATGAAACAATCCATTTCCCTAGATTAAGTTGTATTGGAAGTAGATGGCGCTGCTTACATTTTGGAACCCTCAATAAATTGTCAGTTAAATACTAATTTGGGGTTAGGGGAGCCTCTGGACATAATCAGAAAGTCTCAGAAATTGCTAGAAACATTTTGTTTTAGGATGTGGAGAAACAATGATCAACAAAAGCATTTACATGAAATCAGTATGTAGCAACTTTACACACATTACTGTAAAATAAAGGGTTGAGTTTTGAAGCAAAACAGTAAGACCAAACTGCTATCCAGTAAGTGCTTAGGAAACTTCGGGTATAAGTGAGCTAGAATATACAAGATTACCAAGGTGATATTTTAAAACTGCATTATATTCCCAGGTTAATTGGTTTTATAGAATTAAAGAATTGCAAAATAAAAGGTTGGATATCACTTTGTCTTAGTCCTTTTGCTAAATGAAACAAGGTGTCATTTTTACCAGTAAGATCCTCAATTTGATTTCACAATTATATTACGAAGAAATCATTTCTAGAAAGCTGATTAAAATGGTAAGTAGGGTAATGATAAAACATTTGGCCATATAAATCCTGCATACATTTCAGAGTTTTACAAGAATGTTAAGTTTTAAATAAATGCTTATTTCATGCAATTACAATAAATTTAGGCCAAGCACTTTTAAAAAGGCAAATATATGTTGAAATTAAATACTAAACCAAGAAAAAGATTCCATTCAGAAAGCTGATGACAATCTAAAATACTGATAGAAATGAACCCCACCACAGTAAATTATGAATTCAAAACTGAAATTTTCATTACACTGAAATTGTCAAAAAAGTTTGCATAAAATAGTCTTAACTGAGACTTAAATATTTTCATTTTATGGTATTTGTTGAAGATACAACATCACCAATAAGAAATTTCTATGAAATTAAGTGTAAATATGGGTCTGCAAATAGGTTTAAACATTTCATTCGCGATCAAAACTCAAGCCCCATGCACCTAAAAATATTAGCAGTTTATTAGGAATTTTTCCCTTCCTCACTTGTACTAATAACAGGATACTGGTATCAGTATTTCAGCCTAAAGTTTACTACAAACAGCAAAGAATACAGACTCCATAGGTTAGAAATATTCTGGCTTATGCTAAGAAAATAAAACTTTTTAAGCAGACATGCAATCACAAATTTTGCAAGTAATCTAGACATTGTCCTACCTGTATAACCAAAAAATACATGTTATATTAGTTTTTTAGTGAAAAAGAAACAGAAACCCCTTAGGCTTCTATATTTTACTTTTGCAGATTTATACATGCAAATCATATATTAATAATCACAGATAGTTTTTAAATGGAAAAACACCTGCTTCTAACAATTCATTTTTCCAATAGTATGTTGTTAGTACATTAGAAAGATTTGATGGTGCATTCATTTCATCTGGTGATCTTAATTTCAACAAATACATATTAACAATAAATTAAGCCTCATTGAAAAAAATTCTTTATAGTTTCAAGACCAGATTTTCTAATCCTAGTGGGGCCACAAATAGCCCAGATATGCTGCCATTAGAGTTTGTTGCCATGAGACTGTAATAAATTTGCTCAGTGTTCATAAAATTCTAACTTTTAAAGTGCTGTAGAGAAACAAAAGAGGATGTCACTGTGTCTCTAAAAACATGACTATTTTGATGTTAATCTTTTATTTTCTGAGTTATTAAAACTAAGACCTGCCTCATAATGAGGCACATTTTGGCATCTCAGTAAATGCTGCTACATGAAAGTAAAAATGAGGAACATAAATCGTGATAATCATATTGATCTTTCATAGAAAAGTATATATTCCCTGAATTAGTCATATCAAGGAGTCAGTCACCATTCAGTATGAATTCCAATATTATAAACAAGACACTAATGAATTTTCTCTAATTGTCTATTTCCATCACTGCACTTCAGAACTCAATCAACATCCCCACCTTTGAATCCCTGGGTCTACTAGTTTAAATTGGTTTTGACTTTTGGGGTTGCGAACTATAGAGACTGGATCTTGTTAAAGTACTTGATGCACTCAAACGTCAAATAGGCTCAAAGGCACTTCCCCTTGAAATGTGCCTATTTTCCCTCTTCATTCAGCAGTAACACCATAGTGATGGTCTGAATTTCTATACTCTAATACAGAACCCTTAAAAATTAGCATCAGATTGAAATTCTGAAATTTTTTTCAGTCTTTTGAAGTTTCTGCTATGGACCCTGTACACTTCCCATTATTTTCTCTCTAAGGAACCAAGGGATTTATTTCTTCAAGGCCCTTCCTTTCTGAAAAGGACTAATCTTATGACAGGCCATTTGTCTTTTCTTCCTGCCTCTCCATCTACAGGCTCCACAGTCTATTCCTCCTCAGAATCCTCTGTAGTGTGTGTCTGTACAAGAGCTGACTGGGAGGCAGCCTTCGTCCCACTTTGACCCACTGGATTATGGTTTTTAGGAAATTCCTCCGAAGGTGCCAACAAGGGGTTAACAGTACAGCTAGGAGCAGGAGGCAACTGCCAGTTTACTTGTGGCCCCTGATTTTCAATTCCACTTCTACATTTTCATAGTCACTATTGGGCTTTTTCTTTCCAGGATCTGAACCACCTAAACATTTTTTTTTTTTTGCTTTTATCTTCTAGCTCTTTCTCACTTTCAGAATTTATGGTTGTATCATCCTCTTTATAAGCATTCAGTAATTTTTTCTTAGCCGCAGCAGAAGCATTTCGATGGGGCAGTTTTCTGCTGCTCTTTCTAATCCAGACATTTTCTGGTTCTGAAATTGTTTCCTTTAGATTACTCATTATCTTTATTTTATTTGCAGCCACAGTAGCACAACTGCGGGGGACCTTCTCAGGTACCATTTTTGCTCTCAGAGTTTCACTAGGCATTTGCACTGCGTCCTTCAGATTATGCATACATGTTCTCATTTTTGTATTGGGTTCTCTGTCTCTAGGCACAGATTCTGAAAAATGAAAGTTCATGTAAATGCAAAAAATCTTGTAACGCAAGATTTTACTATTACATTCCTGAACAATATTCCTAAACAGTAAATTTTAGTACTCACATTACTAAGTAAAAATGATCATCAGTACTACGTTTTTGACATTGATATAACTTTCCATTTCCTAATCTACAAAAGGAAGTCTTGGAGGCTAAGTTCGCTCTCACCTGGCATATGTCAGTAGCAGACTTCAAGAATGGGTTTACATACTTACAGCTAATCTGAAAGCACTTTTAAAACCCTGAATTTTAAAAATAGAACCATACATAGCTTTCAAATTTTATTTCTAATACTCTATGTTGAACTACTTTAAAATAGCCGATAGGAGCTCTGAAATAATTTTTCAAGACCCTGAAGGAAAGGCCCTAATGACTAAGACAGAGCCTCAGCATTGATCTCAAGGTCTTTGTGAAGATTTAATTAACACCAGTATTTCCTGTAATCAAAAACACATCGGATTGGTAACTAGTAGAAACAGATTGTGTACTTTATGCAACTGAATGTTTTAATCCTTAGTTCATTTTTCTTCAAATTCTTGAGCATTTTATGTAACTGGATTTATTAAATCAGTTTCATCATTCAGGTATTTTCTGTGCCAGTTACGTGCTGGGCACACTAGAGAATCAGGATAGATTCTGAAGGTAATTTTACACATAGGAGTATAGTTGCTGCAAGGAACTACGTGCAGTGTGCCTGTGAGAACATATTCTAGAAACCAAACTTAGTCTAAGAGGCAAGGGAAGCTTCCTGTGAGGATCTGAGAGCTGGAGACTAAAGGGACACATACACAAAAGACAGCACGGAAGTGCTCTGGAGAGGGAGATCCTGTTCCAAACAGAGAGAATTTTCTGAGGGTGGCTTGAGGTCCACCCTGCTGAGCCGTGCTGAGCCACAGGTTGGGCCAGCTCCGCCTTTACCAAGGTAAGTGTCTCAAATCATTCTTACTTTTGCCAGCGTCCCAAAGCCAGATTTTCAAATTTCAAATAAAAGATTAAATAATACTCTTCTAGGGCAGAAGTACAGGATCCCCTGCTTTTTTGAAAGTTCACATTCCCTCATTTCACCTACATAAGTGTTTTTGCTAAGAAATCCAGAGAGGATTTTTGTTTTTACCACAAAAGGAAAGTGTGCAGAGTATCAGCATGGGTTTTGCAGTGAGCTTGCTGTAGAGGCAGCACATGCTGCCTGCAAAGCCATGAGCTGCTTTGTGGGTGAGCATCTGGGCATGTGTCTCAGTTGATAGAGTGCATTCATTAGCAAGTGTCCTAAAATATCAGAAAAGCCTAAGAGGTGATTTTTTGGGTCTGTGAATACAAAATAAATTTTCCATATAATTTAATGGTAGTTGCTTCACTCTGTACCATTTCAGCTTATTAAATGTTTCTTAGGAGTGCTCTTTTAGTGAGAGAAAGCTGCCATTTCTTGATGAATACATCTTAAGTTAATCAGCCTCTGAATGTTAGGATTTTATGTTTGCCATCATTGAGTCATACTGCCTAAAACTGTCTTAAAGGTACTCAAATCTTGCTGAGGAGTGTGGAGGACTCACCCCATTATATCATTTTTCACTACTAAGGACCAGAAAGTAACACTTGTCAGCTATGGTAACGGTATCTTCTGAAGCAGTAAAACTAACAACTATTTTCTTAGTTTTATGAACAGAGATATTTGCCATTCTGTCATCAAGGGCAGATAAGTACAGGTGAAAATGGCTGTTGATTGACATGTTCATTAACAACAGGGCAAGAATTTTGAGGAAAGTTGTCTCCCCTCTAAATGAATGCCCTTCATATTTTACCTTAAGTCTATGAAACTCGTTTCAAAGCCATGCTAGTGCTTTCTTCAAGACCCTATGAGTTCAACGGGTCTAGGAACTGCTTTACAAAAAGCATCCCTCCAGAAATGCATGTCCTTTTTGCCAATTGCATGATTCACATACTTTTCCACTGAAATCCTATTGCTAAATATATGGCTTGTTCAATAATTTGAGTCATCAGGCACTGCAAAAATGGCATTTCAGCAGGCAAAGCTGCTGCTGCAGCATACCTGGCCTGCCTGTAGTTGAGCTCTGTGGAGTCACACGCACATCAAGTCAGGGTAGTGAAAAGCCAGCCAAGTGGCTTCCAGTGCAATGTTTTGCCACTTAAAGAATTTTTTCCTAGGAACTTTCAAATTATGTACTAATGTCTCTGCAAACCAACCCTAGATCCAAAGTCATTCTTTAGCACATAAAGCAGTTAGGCAAATGCTATAATATAAATGTAAATGCTTAAACACATAAATGAAAAAGTAACTTTAAAAATAATTAGAAAAATTGAGGTGATGTTTTCACTTATGGTAAGATGAGTATATACTAGTTCACTCAGCTGCATCCATCTGCATGTTGAAATTAAAAATAGACAACTTGTTCATTCCCTACATCAAGCTGAATAGTATAAAATCCTATCACAACTTAAATTTTCTGTGGGACAAAAGGATTTAAGTTGCAGCACTTACTTTTTGATATAGTGATCAAGTAACCTGTATTGACAATTTAGGAACCCAGTAAATACTAAGATATTATTAACAAATGCTTACTTGCCATCTAGAGAGAGAACAGTTAGGATTCTCCAGAACAAACTGTGATCTGGCTTTTAAAAATACTTTAAGAAAAACTGAACTGAGCTAATGTCCATAGAGTATGGAAATAAGACTATTGTATACACCAACTCCAACTTGAAGCTGTATCTTTAAAGTCTTAGACCATAAAATGGGAATTTCATAAAATAAAAGCAGAATCTGAGGAAGACAGAAGAGTGATAGTGTTGGGAATTAAAAAAATAATACATACATGTAAGTCAGTGTTCATTTTATTACTGAGAACTTGGTAAATTTTCAAGTGCTTTATTCTTGAAAAAGCTAAACAGTTTTTAGAAGTATATACAGGATAATTTGGGGTTAGAGAGAAATCCAATTTGCATGTTAGGGTACACTTTTAAAACTTGGGAGGCTACTGCCCTAACAGTACATCTGTGATGACACCACTCACTACTACTGAGTCAGCGCACTGCCGCTCAAGTCCTACTGTCCCAGACGTTCTCCAACGGTCACGGCGCTGGAACAGTCCCTGAGTGCCTGAGGCACTGCTGCTCTCCAGTGTCATCAGTACAGTGCACACTTCATCGGTAGCAGTACTTCAGCACAGTGTACCTACATGACCGCCTCAAATTCTAACTCATGGATCACTACATATTCTATGATGGTCTGTGGTGAACAGAAACTTGAATGGAAGTTACAGTCTTGATTCAAAGCAATAATCTTTAGCTTCTGTATTTTAAGGATTATTCATATCATTATGATACTTCATGATCCAATATATTTTCCTAAATCCAAAATAAACTTTACATCATTGCCATAGAAGCATTAAAAATTTTTAATCTGATCAGCATGTTAATGGAGTATTAAAAACAAATTTGAGAATGGGAAAAAAAATGTCTGAATCAAAATAATACCAATATACTAGCCTATTTCACATACTTTTTAAGTACTGATATTGGTCGCTGGGGCTGGTGGATACATCAAATCCACAGAGGGGAAAGCATTTATTTCAAATCATTAGCTCTCTCACATCAGCCTTTTATCAGAGTTGGTTTCAGATGTCCTTTGTGCCTGCCTTTGACTAGAAGCAGTGAAGTAACCAAAACTCAGAAGCAAATAGCACTTATCACTGATACTCATCCCTCTTAAAAAGAATGACTTGTATAATCAAGTGTTTTCTGTAACTCACTGGGCTGAACACTTTTTATTCTTTTCTAAGGGTAGTTGGTTAACACTGAGAAGTCAACTTCCACAGTATGGCAACATCAGGTCAAGAGATTGTCAGAAATAATTCCATAACCTAGTTGTTCACTAGTTGGTCACTTTTATGGTGATGAACTTCAGTTCATCAGTTAAGCCCTCACTCAGTACATTCAATGGTGAGCACCACAGAACTCTGAACTGTTTTTGTTTTGCATCTACAGCTAATCTCACCATCATTAGGGTTTTCTCTCATCCCCAGAAAAGCTCATTGGTAAGTCACTCTTAGGATTCTAACAACATTTTGAGATGTGTATTGCCATTTTTTCCCTAACAATTCTGATAAAACCTCTATGAATTATGAATCCAAGGATCTTAGACTTAAGATGCCTAATGAACTTAAAAGATTTGTCAGAGCACTTCAAACTAACATTGGCAGGATAAAGTATCAGAATACTAGGTTTTCAATCAACTTTATTACTTTGCTAATGAAAAGCAGCAGCACCACAGACAATCCAATGACAAGCCCTTTGCAGCCTGTCTCCTGACTCCCTTCAGAGCCTCCTGGCTCAGACAACTTGTAGACCTGTATTCCGCCTGCATGTGAATGCACCACAAATGGACAGAGCTTAGGGAGCTGCTTAAGACAAGAGGCTGAGTTGCAAGGGCAAGTGGCTGCCCACAGACCTTACAGATTAACTAGCTAGCAGACTTGTAGTTTAAAAACAAAACGAACCCAAAAACATCCCACAAGCTTTTTTGTTTGTCATTAAGGAAACAAAATAAAATGTATTATACTCTACTAGTTAGTAATTGACCGAAAAACTGGTTCCTAAGTGCTAAGGTGCTAAGACTCACATGTAGTAATGAGTTAATTTAGACAGTTAAAGATTTTGTGTGGGAATGGGAGATTAAAGATGAGCCTTTTTGGCAAGTGCCAATAAAATGCTTCAGTTCACAGGTGCCCAAGGACTAAATATGGATCAACACTTAGAAAAGTAACTTCAACATATTAAAAATTAAAGGTTTCTTTAACATATTTAACCACTGACCAACAAAGGGAAAGCTAAGTAATGGTCCTTATGGAACCAATGGTAGGATGCTGCTGTCAATAGCCTGTAACTGGTTATCTCATTTCAGTTACATCACTTAAAAGCCTCTTCCTCTTTAGCAGTCCAAGCTCCCATTAAAGATTTTAATAAAGAATAAAACTTACCTTAAAGTATGTTTGTAAGCACTGGTAATTAAATTCAGTGAAACTATAAGTCTTGACAAGTGTCATCTATACTTACTTACATACTGCCAAAGAGAGAGCCTGCAGACCTGTAGGACCCAAATGTCACTGCCCCTACCAACATACCTCCATCAAATCCATAAACAATCCTTGAAAAGAGACATTTCAATTAAGAGTCTTGGTATTTTTCTACCAAATTAACATTAGGAACCATCTTGGCAGATTATGAGTGACTGGTAAAAACTTCTCTTAACTTTAAGAGTTCCCATGTATCCTTAGGCAACATCTGTAATTTCAGAAAATAGCTATAAATGTTTTTTATAAATTGTGGGAAAAGACAACACAGCCCCTCACCATTGTACATGAAATACTTCAGTCGTTTCCATTAATTCACAACGCTCCATTTTCTCCCCTGCTTTGACAAACTTTATTTGGTTTGGCCTTTATATAAGTTCCCAGATACTTCGAGTAAGAGACCATATTTAAACTGCCCAATTGCAAATTTCTTAGGGTTTCTGCTTTATTATTCCCTGATACCAACAGCAGAAGTTGAGAGGTATAATGAAAATGAAAAGATGTAAAGTTCTATAGCAAAGGTGCTCTGTTGCACTCCATTATACTAGAATAACTGAACTATAATTTCTATGAAACAAAACCTGAAATATTTGGTCACAACTACTACATAGCTGATAAATATACTGACTTGGTATTAATGAAAACAATGAAACTGGCATTCCAGCTATAAAAGGACAAGGCAAAAAGACCTTCTCTATCCATTTAAGTTACTTGAAAAATCAGTAAAATTGAGTAAAAGGGAAAACCAAAAATACTGTATGTACCTTTAACAATGTCCTGTATTCTCTCATTTTTTCTAGGTGGCAATATCAAATTCAATTTGTAATGATAGAACATTACATTGTAATTAGAATTCTTTAGTTTTTAATACCCATGAAGTTAAATAAACTATGTTCTGATTATCATAAAGAAAAAAAGGCTAGAATGCGAACAGGGAATGTAGTATGGACCCAACATTGTTCTAAATAAGAATTTTTAGTTAAGATGTCATCAACCAATGGAGTGTGAAGGATTACCAACGTCCTACTCTTAACTTTTGGACAGCATTATTACCTTCCAATGGTGCTCTTATTGGTTTGGTTCCTTTATCCATTTGCCCTTCTAGGTTCTTAAGTTCCTTTTCCCAAAACTAAGTTATTTTCCCTTGTTTTCTCATTAGAAAATTAATTTCCTATTTAGGTAAACTCTTTACTAATTAAACTTGTGTTTCTGTAACTTAGTAACTGAAGTTGTTTAACATTCTTTCCAAGGATTATTAAACTAAGAAATACTTTAATCAGATATTTTTCCCTAAAATAAAAAAAGGGAGAAAGACCACCCTAGGAATTATCTGGAAATAGGGTAAACTCTTCCTTTTATTCAGAAGTTACTACACGCTGTCAGTATACCCTTTTCTGTTAAAGTAGGATATGGGGGAAAGTGATTTTTAAACCTCACCTGTTTTTTAAATGTTCGAAGACTTTTTTTTCTTAATATGCTTGCTAAAATTAGTCTTTCAAAGAATAAAAAATAAGATCTAAATGTCTCAATCCTTTTTTTTAAAACCGCAAGTGAGTATCATAGGACTTTGGACATACACACCACAGTAGTTGTCATCTTTCACATAACACCATTAAGCTACTTCAAGTGCAATGGAAGGCTGTAGCACTTACTTTTGGGTCAGTTCACATTCAATCTGTAACCTTTTGTTTTTTTCTTCCACAAGAAAAATAAAAACTGATCCCAAACATAATAAAGTACATCTGTGCATTAAATATCCCTGCGCATTTCGCATAAACAGAGTAGGAAAAAAGTCAAACATGTTCTAGTGCTCAATGTAAACATTCTGAACTAATTATTAGTTTTCCTCAAAGGTACTTAGGAGTGTGTGTCACATATTCAAAGGTAACCTTAGGAATAGCACCATGACCAAAAAAACCCCATAAAAATGATGCTTATTAAAATCCCTTAGTTTTACATCAGAATGTGAAAAGCTACCATTGTCACAACCATGTTTTCAAAGTCATCAGGCCAATTCTTATTTTTTTCAGAAACCAAAATACTGCTTCTACACAAGAGTCTAACCATCTTAGACAAAATGAAAAATTAGTAATTGGTTGACCCACCAATCAATGACCCATTCAGTCCAAAAGATGGAATGGTTCTACTGATGAAGCCTAGAAAGCCAAAGCATCACTTTGCCAAAAGAATTTATGCATGAATCAATGTATTCTGTATTTATTTATGGATTTTTTTGGTACCTTTTTGCAGATGATGGTAAACACGGAGTTATAACCCTGAGAAAAGATATAAAACAGAGAAACTTAGGAAGAGTTTAAATAAATCAATGGATACGACATCTATCACCACTTCTTTAAATTAGGGAAGTAAAAAGCATGCGTTAATTTTTTCAGGTCAATAAACAGTTATCCTGAATCAAAACACAAGCTCTGAGAAGAAAAGCATCATAGTTCTGAAGTGGTAATAGCTCTCTAAACAACCAAAGGAGGGGTAGGTATCCCACCTATCTCAGGTGGTCATGTCCAAAAACATCCTTCCCTTGTATCAGAGTAGAAAGAGAAAGTACCTTCTACCATGTCAAATGAACAGATAACTAAAAAGTAACCACACTTAAGAACATCCTCTAACACTGATACCAGTCTGATGCTTTTTCCTATCTGCCACCTTAAGGATACACAGGAGAAAGGGGTTAATTTTGTCTGAAACCAAACACAATTAGGGCCAATAAATAACCAAGGTGGGAGTACTGTAACATATCCCTTAGTTACAAAATATGTAAACCATTTGAATCAAGTCCATCTTCAGGCACAAACAAGTTAGGAATGGCCACCTACACTGTTTAGAGCAGCACAACCTATCAAGCAAAAATATTTGGCTCAAAAATGAGTGTACTGTGGTATTTGATTATGTAATGAAAATTTCACTTTAAGTGGACTCCAAAATTATTTTCCCACAACATATTAGTTTCTAGACGTCACTAACATATACTCAGTTGCCCCAGCAAATGATGCTTGGGATTACACATGGTGGCAGTAAGCTAAAATAGAGCTGGAGAATGACATTTAACTGTTCCTATATAGATGAGATTTGTGATTGCACTCTTAAGTAAAACTCAACTCTACAATCTCAGTACAAATGGGGGAACTATACAGAATTTAAATACTCTTTTAGCCCTGTACACTCTATTAAAGAACACACTTTTCCTATATCTAAGGCACACAAACTCCTCTATTTCACAGAGTAAGACTATGGAAGACCATGATTTTGGTTAAATCCCTTACACAGAAACCAGGAGATGTTGGAAATACAAATTATATAGCATTTTGTTAGTGCACAATTTAAAAGAAAATGCTAGGACTACAGTCTGGCCTTAGAATTTTAAAATATACAATCAAAACATTAAAAAAAATAATTTACCAGCACTTTATAAATTCAAGTTTACAAAAGTAAAAGTGATATTTTCCTTAAAAATAAAATTTAAAAAAAAAAAAAAAAAAAAAAAGAAAAGACCCAACAGCATTTGGAAAGAAAACTGGAAACCATTTCAATGAAAATGACCAAATCTGGTATAATGCATTCTACTCAAGTAGTCAGGGAAAGAAAAAAAGTGGTAGGTACCTTGCCTACTAATCATGGTCACACCTCCCATGACTGTAATGTCAGTATGCACATAATATTTATGAAGAATCTGTAAACACAGGTCATATGAAATTGTTATACTACAACAGGACTGGGGTTAGAATCCACCACCTCTTGACAAACTCAAAAAATAACTGCCTGACACTTGCTACCATGAAAGTAATGCTCACCGGTTTTGATAACCAGGATGTCTAGTGTTTTAACTATTTCAAACTCTTGCTATATGTAGATAAATACTGTCAAAGTAGATCTGCCCCCAAAACGAAGCATATTTTGGCACCTGTGCTGATGCTGCTACAAAGGCAAGCAAGTGCAAATAAAAATAACAGTCATGATTTAGTCACATTCATAACTTCTCATAGAAAAATATAAATATATTCCCTGAATTGTAGGACAAAAAATAATTTCAATAGCCAGCTTTCACTATAAATTCCAGTCCACTTCCTCTTTAAATGAACTGGTTTTCCCTCAAGGTCATAAGGTGCAACCATCAAATTCTAACACATTTTCTAAGCTTCTATCATCATCCCCATCATGGTATCTCACGGTCCTTCTACCCTGATTTCTCGTTTTTATTTTTGAACGTCGAAGAACTCTTCTACATTTTGCATAGTCCAAATCCTCCCAGTCATTGTCATCCACATTTAACCTAGGGCGCTTGCTCTGTCTTTGCCGCCTCACAGTTTTAGATACGTTAGCTGTAAAAGCTTTACCTTTTCTAACTACTTTTGCTTTTCCTCTCGTTTTCCTCTTTTTGGTTTTTGTATCACCAGTACAGTCCACATCTGATTCACTTACAGATCCCAACTCTGAATCAGACTTGGGACTAGCATCAGGTCCACACTTTGAACTCCCTGTGGTTTCAGAGATTTTCACATTTTCCGACTCAGGATGCAGTCTCCTCCTTTTTACTTCCGTCTCAGTTGCTTCCTGTGACTCATGAATCACTTTTGTCTTACTGAAAGGAGCCTTCCCATAGGTCCTAAGTCTTCTGCCATTCCACCTGCGCAGCCCATAGTTCAGTTCCTCTTCAAAGTTATTCTCCACTGTAGCTTTTTGCACCAAAGTTGACTCAGAAGATTTTCTACCAACCTCAACCCCGGGAATATGGCTTTTTGAATCTCCCTCTGAAGACCCAGTTGAGGGGTTCTTTGTCTCAGAAGGTGGAACGCCTGCTTCACGGCTGTCGGTGTGCCTCTTCTTGCACTCTGAGGGCAAAGTACCTTCTGAGTCGGAGTCTCTGTTTAAAGACGGGTTAACACTTTTTGTGCCACCTTCCGAGTCGACTTCAGGCAGCTTCCCTTCACAGACACGCTGCTCACTCGGCACGCCCCAGTTTCCATCTCCCTCAGAATCACTCGCTACTTTCTTAGCTGTGGTACAAGGAAAACGGAGGGGCTTCTTTCTTCTGCTTTTGCTTCGAGTGCGCACACACTCTAAACTGACATCTTCCACGTCATTCAGGAGGTTAATCCTATTGGCAGCAGTGGCTGCACATCTTCGAGGAATCCTGAGACCTGTTTTGGCTTTTGAGGATTTCGTAACCACCTTTGAATTGCTGTCTGAGTCACTGGAACAGACCCTTTTCTTGGCAACTTTTTTGCTTTGTCCATGGTCTTGTGATGTAGAATCTAAAAATTAAGAGAATTCTTTAATCTTTAGAAGAGTGAGTCTGAAGAAACTAAATGTTGAACATTGTAAACAACTGACATCTAATAGAATTCTTATTAACCTGGAAGGAGGGGTGGCAGTATGTGGGCTGGGCTCTTGCTACTTCAGAGCAGTGACGTTTCCAGCCTCAGCGCCACTCAGAAGTGTAACATGCCATCAGTAACATCCCAGGCCTTTCTATCTAGACACAACACTTGACTCTAAAATGTTGCATTTACATAACTACAGACTAAACTCTCTTTACCACCTCATTAAGGTATGCAAACTAATCACTTACTCTCATCCTTCCTCCCTGAAACTTTTCTTAACTTGACAAGTTCCAATCACACCAACTACCTTCGATCTTCACTTTGGCTGCCTCCTGCTCTTTAGTATTTCTCATCAATCCCTATTTACCAGAAGTCTAATCTTAATTGAAGTCATTTCACCTCCCTATGCTCCAGATATTACCAGTAAAAAAGGACAACAGTAATAATAGTGCCCATCTCATACAAGATATGAAGACTAAACTGTTTAACAAACAACGCATTTAGAAAACCTTTCTGACACAAAGTAACAGCTTGATAATTGTTCTGTTAGCTGCTATTACAATTACCACATCCTACCCTTTTTCTTCTTCACAAACTGTTAACATCACAACTTACAAATCTGCTTGTCTGGACTTTTTCTTAAACCCACACCCAAAACAACATCCTCACCACCAATACAAATAAAATCTGTAACAATAATAGTTAAAGGCCAAGATCGCCTGTTACGTGAATAAAACTAAATGTACTCGACAAACAGTTATGCACGCACACAGAAAATAAAGATGTGTGTAAAAGACCAAAGGAGAAATCATGGAGTGGAAAGAAAACAGGAAAAAAACTGTCTGCTATAAGGAAAGGGTGTGCCAAGGTTAAATGTTTTGAATTACCTTTCATACAACTGTTTGATTTTTCTTTTGTTTTGTCATCATGTGACTCCAAATCAGATCCCTGGTCTGAAAACCACAGGGACCCAGCAACAGGTTCACACTTCAAATTCCCTGAAATCAGGTTCATTTCCCTTTTGTGACATCCATCATCTTCTCTATTTTGTTCTTCAGATTCAGAGTCCTCTGAATCACTGACGACTTTCGCTTTTTTAAGGAAAGTAGCATTCTTGCACCTGGTGCTGCTCCTACCAGCATGCTTTCTTGGTTCAGAATCTGTTTCTTCCTCTTCCTCCGAGATATCTTTCGCCTTAAGTTTCTGCCCAGGTGTTGATGGGCCAGCAGTTCTGTTACAGCCATGATCTGAATCATGACTTTTAGAGTCGTCCTCAGAAGACTCTATTTTAAGAAATTTTGTTTTAGAAATCGCTGGAGTATGGGATTTGTAACCATTAGCATGCCAATTTTTCCGTGCTACCCGCAAATCACTTTCTGACTCTGAATCTCCATTTTCAGATTCATTGACAGTACTCTGGGCAGCATGAGAATTGGACAATGGGGATGGCTGATTTTGATCTTTGAGCTCCTCTTCTTCAATTTCTGACTTTAAGCTCTGGTCATCTTCAGAATTATGTAATAACTTTTTTCTAGCTACAGCAGAAGCATTGCGGTGGGGCAGCTTGCGGCCAGAACAGACACTCTGAGAGCTAGAATTCTCCTCCGCATCACTCATCAGCTTTATCTTACTCGCAGCTGCAGCGGCACACTTTCGTAGCACTTTCCGGTTGTTTCCAGCTCTGGCTTTTAGACTCTCACCAGTCTCCAGTGAATTATTATCAGAGTCATTTAAATAAACTCTCTTTCGAGTGGCTTTTCTGCCACATCCGTTTTCCAAAGAAACTGAACCTAGAAATAAAATAACATAAGATTAAGATGGTCTTTCAACATTTTTAATGACTTTATTCTTTTAGTATTGATGTTCCTTATTTATTAATGCCTAAACAGAATTCCTTTCTACATCTAAAAGATCAAAAGGCTAAGTATGGAACAGATAGAAAGCCCAGAAATAAACCCACACATAGTCAATTAATTTACCAAAGAAGGGGGAAGAATAGACAATGGGCAAAGGACAGTCTCTTCAATAAATGGTGGACAGCCACATGCAAAAGAATCAAACTAGACAGCTATCTCACCCCCCATACACAAAAACTATCTCAAACTGGATTAAAGACTTGAATGCAAAACCTGAAACCATAAAACTGGTAGAAAAATATACAGGTGGCTAAGTTCTTTGGCATCTGCCTTGGAGATGATTTTTTTGGTGACTCCAAAAGCAAAAATAAACCAGTGGGATGCCACATCAAACTAGAAAGGTTTTGCATAGCAGAAGAAATAATCAACAAAATGAAGAGGCAACCTACTGACTGGGGGAAACAAGTATTTGCAAATCATGTATGTCTTAAGAGGTTAATATTCAAAATACATAAAGAACTCAAACATCTCAACAGCAAAAATACTTAACAATATCATTAAAAAATGGAGGATCTCAACATTTTTCCAAAGATGACACACAGATGGGCCAATGGGCACATGAAATGGTGCTGAACATCACTAATCAGGGAAATGAAAATCAAAACCACAATGATCTATCACCTCACACCTGATAGAATGGCTATTATCAAAAAGTGGGAGAACAAATTTTGGCAAGGATATAGAGAAAAGGGAAACCTTGGGCACTATTTGGTGGGAATGTAAAACTGGTGTAACCTCTGGAAAACAGGAGGGAGGTTTCTCAAAAAATTAGAACTACCATATAAATGATCCAGTAATTCCACTTCTGGGTATTTATCCAAAGAAAGCAAAAACACTAACTCAAAAAAGATAAATGCCACCCCTATGTTCATTATAATATTATTTACAAAAGTCTAGATATGGAAATAACCTAAATGTCCACTGATGGAAGAATGGGTAGAGAAGATGTGGTTTATCTATACAATGGAATATATTCAACCATAAAAGAATGGAACCTTGCCATTTGTGACAACATGGATGGCCCTCACAATAAAGACAAACCACATGATCTCACTTGTATGTGGAATCTAAAAAAACGAACCAACCAACACTAACAACAACAAAAACAAGCCCAAAGATACAGAGAAGAGACTGGTAGGTGCCAGAGAGAGAGAGCAGGGTTGGTGGTAGTGTTAGGCAGGAAAATAGGTATGAGCGGGGTGTGGAAAAAGATAAAGTCCAGGTAAGTCCACTAAAAAGACCCAGAGTTAATCAATTAAAGATCAAAAAGCCAGGAGCAACTTGGCCTGGAATGTTTTAAATATTCCCCAGATAAAGGAGGGTACCTCAGCCTAGCCTATGTCTTTACTGTGTTAATCATGCAGGCCCAGCTTATTTTTTAACTTTACCTATATGCTGTTTTTTCCTCCTTTCGCCCTAATCAAGTATTTTGCAACCGAGGCAATTCAGCATGCTGGCCCAGCCGTGAACAACATAGTAAAAGGCAGGAACGATTCCATCTTAGGACTGCATTTTAATACCCAGGAAGCTGAGAAGTAAGATTCTTAACTTACTCTTTAGCAAACAAACAAAAACTCAGCCCACCTTGGGGGCTGGGCAGGCAGTCTTATTTGATCTGCTCCCAGACCAAGACACAGGTATCCCAGGGAGAAATCAGAGCAGGAAGCTCCCTGTGTTAATTCTAAATATACAGGAACCACTTAACCAGCCTGCACCTCTCGCCCTTTGTTACATTCCTGACAAATCCTTAAAAGGGGGAACCCTCAACCTTTTCAGCGCGCTCCTCTTTCTGAGGTCACCCGCCCTTTCTGAATGCGGAACTTTTAACTTTTCCCAACCTTTCTGGGATCTCCTTTCTCTGAGGTCGCCCACACTTTCTAAGTATGTAACCTTTTAATATTAAAACTTTCTCTCTCCAACTTTTCAGGGCATCTCTCCCTTGCTGAGGTGGCCGGTACTTTTCTCTCTTTAAGTAATTATAATAAAGCTTTTACGCTGCTTCACTACTGTGTCTCTGCCCTTCAGTTCTTTGTTGCAGCAGGGAGAAGGACCAAGGAAAATACACAACGTTCCCCCAACAGTAGGTGAAAGAAGGGGTCAAAAGGTACAAATTTTCAATCATAAAATATTAAACAAGCTGTGGAGATATAATATGCAGCACGGTGGCCACATTTAATACTGTATTGCATATTTGAAAGTTGCTGAGAGAATACATCTTAAAAAGTCCTCATCACAAGACAAAAAAATAAAACTTTTTAAAGGGGCATTATGATTAGCCCACATAATGTAGCGGGGGGGTGGGGGGCAGACATGGGAAAGGCAGTATATACAGAAAGACAAGTAATGATTCTATAGCATCTTACTACACTGATGGACAGTGACTGTAATGGGGTATGTGGGGGGGGGGGGACTTGATAATAGGCGGAGTCTAGTAACCATAATGTTCAAGTAATTACACATTAACGATATCAAAATTTAAAAAAAAACCTTTTTGGAACTATATATGGTAACAGATGGTAACTAGATCTACTGTGATGATCATTTTGCAGTGCACACAAAATGCCAAATATACAAATAGCAATTAAAGGAAATCTAATTATATGTAGTTGCATTACATGAATACACCATTTAATGTTTGGCTTTTGGATTCTCTTGAGATACATTCCTCCAAAGTACAGCCGAGTCTCTTACCAGTTTTTCTTTGAGCAGCCCTGGTTCTGGTCACCCTGGGATTTCTGCTCCTGGCCAGCCCACTGCGTAAGGAGGACTCACAAGCTCTTGAACTCTCTCTGCTCTCCTCTGAACTATTGAAAGCTGAAGACGACGACAAGGTACCCAAGGAATCTTCCATTTCACTTTCTAAGGAAAATAAAACACATCAACAGCTTATTCCATATTTTCTCTTCTGTACACACACACTTAGTTTACAACAATAGACTAAAGGATTCTTAAAATACCTAGAAGACTAAGTATATTTTTTAAAGTTGTTTCAAAGAACAGCTGGTAACATTTTGGTATTAAAAAGGTACATAATCAGCACTTCAAATCAAGCTTGTTCTCTTTTTCCTCAAGTAACATATTAATCCAGATTTGGATTTAGAAAATACAGTTTGTATGTTTTATAAACAAACATATTTTCACTTAAAAATTACATTAGCCCCATTATCT
The DNA here is from genome assembly GCF_040802235.1 of Manis javanica. Lineage (NCBI taxonomy): Eukaryota > Metazoa > Chordata > Mammalia > Pholidota > Manidae > Manis > Manis javanica. The sequence goes on along the minus strand of NC_133158.1, from coordinate 45,143,701 downwards.
AACAGCTCCAATATCTACACTATCAGTATTTACTTCCTTCTATTATATGAGACAGAAATTTCCCAATAGAAAAGATCTGCCATAACTTCAGCAAAGACCTGCCATAAGTCCAGCATTTCAACAGAAACAACTTCTAAAACTCTGGCCAAGTCACCCCTTCCTAACAACACAATGGTACCATACATTCAGCTCAAGAAAGGTCATTTCTGCATGCTCCACAAAAAATTTCCAAAAAAAAGAAAGTGAGATAAGTAATGTAATATACAAGTCATTTTCCCCCACTATTCTCCACTTAATGAGTGCTGCCTCTGTGTGGACACGAGACAGGACCAAATTTCCTGTTCCTTCATCCAGACTCAGTTCTCACATACCTATCACAGAATAAAGACCTCACCAAGATAAATGGGAACACGTTAAAAGATAAATTTTGCTCTATAACACAACCTAACTCTATCAGAGAAGAAAGAGACTGTGTTAGAAGGATATAAACCACCAAGCTGTGTTTCTTATTTGAAACTGCTCTCTCGTGTGTGGGCTTTGATTGCTCCTACGCTACTCCACTACCCAGTACATCTGACTTGTTTCCAGGTTCTTCCCCTTCTACACGTATATGTTAAACTGATAATCTTCCTGAAATGGAGCTCATAATGTGATTCCCTTACTTCACTAGGGACCCAATTATGTAATCCAACCTTTCTGCAAGTCTTGCCAATCTCTAAGATGTGTCTGCATTCTACTTGTTTGATCCTATTATTTTAAATTACAATAGTAATTTACATACTTTCTTGACAAATCACCAAAATCACTCAGAGCAACACTCGGAGTATGCAAACCCACTTCAGTCTCATTCAAACAATGCTAACAGAGGATTAGCATCAGCTGTAGTTATACTAAAAATGGCAATAATATGAACAGTTTAGAATTTACTAGGTCATCAGCTTTAAACTTACATGATTACCATGTCTTTTTTTTTAACCTAAAGAAAAACAAAACTGTCAGATTTTGCAACATTAAGTATGATATTTTTATTGCATTACTTAAAATTTGGGGAGGAGTCAAATTTGCCTGAACTGTGGCTGCACCATTTGAGAAAAACAATACTTATTAAATATGTTGTCATTGCTCCTTATTTGTTCCTTTGGTCCCCCCTCTGCTAGACCACACGGCCACGTCTTATTCCTTCGTCCAAACCCGTAACAACCAGCAGTGTTACACACTTATGTTCAACAGCTGAGTAAGGTTCCACTTCTCACCAGATAGTACAGAACCGTTTTTCAAAGTGACAGGTCTATTTCTTCTCGTTCTTTCTGCAGATCCTGCTGAATCTGAAGAGTCACCAGAACTAACACCTGAAGAGACGTTGGCGCTTGTCCTGTGACGGGCAGAATAAGCCGCCCTACTGGTGGCAGAGTGGGTAGGAGAACCTACCAACTCAGGAATTACTTTTGTCTGAAACTTCAACCGCTTCTGCTTGATATTTCTGGTCAAATATATGGACAAAAGAAATAACAGTTAATAAAAAAAATGCCTAAACAAAACTGTATTATTAATCTGAGAACAGCTTTACAAGCAAGACATTAAAACATTCTTAACATGTTATTTGTCATGAATTACTACTAATTAATCCTCTTACTCCAAATCTGACATCCTTTTATTTCAAACTGGAGTAATGAACAAATGACCCAAGTAACAGTTACAGAAAATCATACTGAACATCTTAGGCTCTCTGGATTAAATGCTAAGGGAAGCCAACATATATGTAATATAGGTATTCATTTGCATTATGAATTTGAGTCTCAGTATGTCACCACTTCATCCCTAATCTATTTATATGTAATGTATAGAAATCAACAAAACCTGAATAGGAAGAAGAGGCAAAAAAGAGATCAGAATAAACTAATTCTTTTTTTAAATCAATCTGTTTACTTCTAAGTATCAGTTTACCATGTTTGGCCCCTGAGCCATGAATGAGGAGGAAATGTTTAAAACAGGGTAGTCTTTGGTTTTAAATTACAGACTTGGATAACAGTCATGTTGAGATAATCCTATTTTCCTTTAAAAATCAAGAGATAAAGGAGCTTTTAAGAATATCTAGGACACTTGAGTGTAAAGATAACTAAAATTCCAGATTAAGAGAGACTGAATATTTATCAACTAAATGCAATGTATGACCTTAAATTGGAGGGAAATCAGAAACAAAAATTTACCCTGAGGACATTATTAGGTCAATAGTAGAAACACAAGCAAGATGTGGTTAGAACCTTGTTCTCAGCAAACCCACACTAAGTATTTAGGAGCAAAGAAGCATGATGTTGGAATGGCCTTTTGAATGATTTGGAAGGAGAAATCCTAACATAATGATGATGCAAACAGTAAAACAAGCATGACATCATGAGAGAAACTGGTGAATTCAAATAAAGGACAGACAGGTTCTCAGCTTATTCTTCAATTTACTGTCACTCTGAAATTACTTCAAAATGCAATTTTAAAAACAGATGGAGGGAACTCACACAGTATTTCATATGGTATGGTCTTGATTTACAGGTTGCAAAGCAGCTTAACAGGACTGTCATTTACCTAATGATTATATTTATCTATTTCAATAAGGTTATTATTATTCTAAACATTGCGGGCACAGATGCAATGAAGATTTCAAATCCTCTCAGCCAAAGGGCAAAAATTAGAAGTGGTAAACAATCCAAAACAACCATTTCAGAACTCTAAAAAGTATACAAATGAATTTAACAATTAAAAAACATTTATTTAAGAGAAATTTCTGATTCTAAGTAAAAAAGAGTCTCAAAGCATTTTAACATGGGCCTGCTCCCAGTCACACACATCCAAATTCTGTGGCAGGATAGCCTTGAAAATTAGGCTTAGCTGGCTGGCCTGGCCTGAGAGCCCCAAAGAAAAGCTGCATGCCCTCAAGCACTGGAAATGGAGCTGCAATCCACTGAGATCAAGGCAAGGCTGCCTAAGGCTGTGACACTAGTTGGAGCAAGAAAGAGTTAAGCCAGAAATTTAAAAGAAATCCAGAAACTGAGATAGTCACAAGGGACAGAAAAGCTTAAAAATCTTCCTGGGAATGTGCAAGGCTGCACACATATTTGAGAAAGACTGGAGAGAATCTGGGTACCTATTCTTCTCTGGCTGACCTTCAGACTTATAGCTAGTAAAATACAAAGTAAGCTATGCCCCATTTCACACATAGATCCCTTCAGAAAAGGGTAGAAGCCTTATGTAAGTGTTAAGCACAAATTTCGAACCATTCAGGTCAGCTGGGCCAGAAAAACGACTAAGAAGGCAAGTGCAAATAATTTTTTTTTTCTTTAAAGAGCAGCAGAGACTTCTCAGCAGTGAAACACTGTAGGGAAGACACATTCTACTGAACTGGTCTAATCAACTCACTAAACACAAAACCAGCAACCACCCTCCATCACTGAGGGAAAAGGATCAGAATTTAGAACTGCTCCAATATATTAACAAAAATAGCAACCAGGAAACTGGGGGAAAACGTGATTTCCAAAGTTGTCACATTATACTAGTAAGTATGTCTAGTTTTCAACCAGAAAAATCAAAAGACAAAAAGAAACTGGAAAGTTTGCCCTTATACAGGGAAAAATGCAGTCAACAGAAATTATCTGAAAGGACCTAAATGTCAGATTAAAGATATTTAAATCAACTATTATAAATGTCTGAAGAACTAAATGAACAGTTTACATAATTAAAATATGATGACAGAGAATACTGATAAACAGAAATTACAAAAAACAAACCAAATAGAGATTGTGAAGTTGAGAAAGTACAGTAATGCAATGAATATTCACAAGATGGGTCCCAAGAGCAGATCTGAGCTGGTACAACAGTGAACTTCAATGTAGGTCAATAAAGATTATCCAGAGAGTAAACTCAAAATGGATCAAAGACCTGAATGTAAGTCATGAAATCATAAAACTCTTAGTTAGAAGAAAACATAGGCAAAAATCTCCTGAATATAAACATGAGCAACTTCCTCATGAACACAGCTCCCCAGGCAAGGGAAACAGAAGCAAAAATGAACAAATGGGACTATATCAAACTAAAAAGCTTCTGTACAGCAAAGGACACCACCAGGAGAACAAAAAGGCATCCCACAGTATGGAAGAACATATTCATAAATGACATATCCGATAAGGTGTTGACATCCAAAATATATAAAGAGCTCATGCACCTCAACAAACAGAAAGCAAATAATCCAATTAAAAAATGGGCAGATGATCTAAACAGACACCTCTCCAAAGAAGAAATTCAGATGGCCAACAGGCACAGGAAAAGATGCTCCACATCGCTAATCATCAGAAAAATGCAAATTAAAACCAGGATGAGATATCACACCAGTTAGGATGGCCAACATCCAAAAGACAAACAACAAATGTTGGCAAGGATGTGGAGAAAAGGGGAACCCTCATACACTGCTGGTGGGAATTAGTTCAACCACTGTGGAAAGCAGTATGGAGGTTCCTCAAAAAACTCAAAATAGAAATACCATTTGACCCAGGAATTCCACTCCTAGGAATTTACCCTAAGAATGCAGGAGCCCAATTTGAAAAAAACATATGCACCCCTATGTTTGTTGCAGCACTATTTACAATAGCCAAGAAATGAAAGCAACCTAAGTGTCCATCAGTAGATGAATGGATAAAGAAGATGTGGTACATATACACAATGGAGTATTATTCAGCCATAAGAAAAAACAAATCCTACCATTTGCAACGACATGGATGTAGATAGAGGGTATTATGTTCAGTGAAATAAGCCAGGCGGAGAAAGACAAGTACCAAATGATTTCACTTATTTGTAGAGAATAAGAACAAAAGCAAAAACTGAAGGAACAAAACAGCAGCAGACTCACAGAACCCAAGAATGGACTAACAGTTACCAATGGGAAAGAGACTGGGGAGGATGGGTGGGAAGGGAGGGATAAGGGGAAAAAGGGGCATTAATTACGATTAGCACACATAATATTGGGGGGTGAGGGCACAGGAAGGCAGTATGACACATAGAAGTAGTGGTTCTATAGCATCTTCCTATGCTGATGGACAGTGACTAATTGGGTATGTGGTGGGGACTTGATCATGGGGGAGTCTAGTAACCATAATGTTGCTCATGTAACTGTACATTAATGATACCAAAAAATAAATTTAAAAAAATCCAAATCCCCCTTTTTGCCTGAAATGATAAAATAAGCAAGCATTAAATACCAACATTATGACTCAAGAAAAAAAAAAGATTATCCAGAGAGGAAAAACAGAGGGGGAAATACAAATGAAGAGTGCCTCAGAGCCCTGTAGGAGACCATTAATCATACCAACGTATGTAATGTAGGAGCCCCAAATGGAGAGGAAAGAGGCAGAAAAAAATACCTGTAGAAACAATGGCTGAAATCCACCCAAATTTAATGAAAAACATTACATATCCACAGAGATGGACAAATTCCAAGAAAGATAACTCATAGAAATCTACACCTATACAAATCAACAGTCAGTTGCAAGATAAAGACAGAGAAAATCTGGAAAGCACCAAGAGAAAAAAGCAACTCCGTATGTACAAGGAACCTCAAAAGATTAACGGCTGACTTCTCATCAGAAACAGTGGAGTTCAGCAGGCAGTGGGATGAAATATTCAAAATGCTGAAAGAAAAACATTCAGCTGAGAATTCTACATCCAGCAAAACTAGTCTCAAATAATCCCAGATATACAAAGACTAACATAATAAACTGCTAGCACATCTACCTTACTCGAAATAACAAAGGACTTCACACTGAAAAAAGCAACTACACTAGAAGGTAACTCAAATCTGCAAGGAAAAAAAGACCATCAAGAAACGTAATTATGCTTTATTCTTTTCTTGACTGATTTAAAAGACAACTGAATAAGACGTAACATATAAAGATGTAATCGGTAAGACAATAATAGCACAAATGAGGAAAATAAGCTAAACTAGAGCAAAATTCTTGTATCTCTGGGAATTAAACAGCATTGTCTATACTAGGCTGCTATGATTTGAGATGAATAGTGTAATGCCCAGACCCTGAAGAAACCCATCAAGGGTAGAGTGCACCTTCAAAATGCACACTGAAAACAAACTAAACATTGAGTAAACTCAATTTTCACATTTCAACACTTTAAAATACCTTTAAATTTGTATTAATGTAAACTATGTAATGAAAGACAATATAAAGAAATATTAAATTGCTGATAAAAATAAACCCTGCCTTTTTTTCTGCATTATATTTCTTTATAACTAATTCTCAGTAAAAATACAATGCATTGTATCTGACATTTCCCCTTATACAATCAAATGCTCAATAGCCTTACATAATAAATATGTTACTCTCTGCAAAAGATAAATACTTTAAATGGTCCTTGGTTAAGATTTTTTTAAATGGATGCCTTTCATTAAATGCTCACAAAATAACACAATTACAAATCAGTGCAACAGCTCTTATGCACAGAATGCATTAAAGTTGTAACAATGACTATTCTTTCTGAATATACTGTATCCTAAACAGATTAGGAATTTTTAAATAGAACTGAACAAGTATCACACCCTGAAATTTAAAAAATTTTTTTGAAGTTCTGCAATAACCAATTCACCTGATACTGTTGTTAGCTTGACTGACACGGTTACAGTTTTGTTGTCTCTTGAACCTCTGGCTTCTTCGAAGTTTCTCACTGAATTTTTGACCAATTTTAAAATCAGAGGAGATTTTCTTCATTTTTTCTTCAAATAAGGCAGACAATCTCAAGGTCATACTGTAAATCTGAAAGGATATGAAAGCAAAACTAGAACTACAAAATACCTTCTAAAATTTTTTTCAGGAAAATTTTCATCATTGAGGCTACTTGCAACGTACTGTATCACAGTGATAGGTAATGTCTGCTCCTTATTTTATCTACTTCCTCCCTTCCCTTCAATGATATCCACAAGAAACAGAAAAGCAGTTTCTGCTTAGATTTAAAAAAAAAATCTAGGGCTTATGTCTATGTCAGTGGTTCTCTATTGGTTTTGCCCATTATCACATCTATGTATACAAACTCAAAATATGTCCCTTTCTCCTTTATACCAGCCTCTATTTTCAATTTAACTGCCTTCGATGACACATCTAAATGAAATTACAAGCAAAATGTCTTACATCCAGTAGAAGCAAAATACACCCTAGAACATTTATGTATGTGAAAAGATGGTGTTTTAATAATTTTTACAATTAACATCAAATTTTTTAACACCAATGTGATGTTAAGTGCACTATACATAACTTTTGGTAGAAGTAGTATTCTTTATATTCATCTACAATCATATCTGAAAGTAAGTTCAAAAGTCTAATGTTCACAGTTAGGATGGCCAATATCCAAAAGACAAGAAACGACAGATGCTGGTGAGGATGCAGAGAAAGGGGAAGCCTCCTACACTGTTAGTGGGAATGTAAATTGGTTCAATCGTTGTGTAAAGCAATATGGAGGTTCCTCAAAAAACTGAAAATATAAATACCATTTGACCCAGGAATTTCACTTCTAAGAATTTACCCAGAGAAAACAAGATCCTTGATTTGAAAAGACATATGCACCCCTATTTTTACTGCTGCACTGTCTGCAATAGCCAAGACATGGAAGCAACCTAAGTGTTCATCAGTAAATGAATGGATAAGTGGTACAGATACACAATGGTATGGTATTCAGCCATAAAAAGAAAAAAAATTCTACCATCTGCAACAACATGGATGGAGCTGGAAGGTATCATGCTCAGTGAAATAATCCAGGCGGAGAAAGACAAGTACCAAATGATTTCACTCATTTGTGGAGTATAACAACAAAGCAAAACTGAAGGAACAAAAAAGCAGGAGACTCACAGACTCTAAGAAGGGACTAGCAGTTACCAAAGGGAGAGGGGTTAAGGAGGTTGGGGTGGTGAGGGAGGGAGAAGGGGATTAAGGGGCACTTTAATTAGCAATCACAATATAGGTAGATCACCAGGAAGGCAGTACAGCACTGAGAAGACAAGTAATGACTCTACACCATCTTACTACACTGATGGACAGTGACTACAATAGGAGGGGGGAGACTTTGATAATACAGGTGAATGTAGAAAGCACAATGTTGTTCATGTGAAACCTTCATAAGACTGTATGCCAGTGACAGTTAAAAAAGTCTTATGTTCAAAAGCTAAATATCAATTGCTCTGATACATTGCAAAGGAGGGTGGAGAGACTAACACTAAAGAACCTTAAAAAAAAAATATGTGCGATACTTGAATTTCCTATACATTTCATGAATATACATACACAGATGTATATAAAAAGTAAAAATGTAAAATTTATAATCCTTCATCTTTGAAATCATTTTTGACACTTCAGTATTTTGTACATATATTAGATGTATTATTTTCCTTCAAACCTGAATTCTAACATGTCACCTATTGTGACAATAGTGATTTTTTTCTTAATCATACTAAGTTTGAAACATCTATTGCCATTTTCATGTTTTCTCATTAGTTTTATATAAAATTCAGCAATATGTTTGAATTGAACATAAATATTATTTAACAAAAATGGTGTTAAAATTATCCACTTCTCAACTTAACAAAGGGTATGTATGAAAGACCCAGTTAACATCATGCACAATGGTGAAAATACTGAACATTTCCCTAAGACCAGGAATGAGACAAGGATACCTGCTTTTACCACTACTATTCAACACTGTACTATAAATTCTAACCAGAGCAATTAGACAAGAAGATCATTCAAATTGCAAAGGTAGAAATAAACCTATATTCACAGATGACATGGTTCTATACATAAAAACAGATATTTCACAGGAAAGTTATTGTCACTAATTAAGAGTTCAACAAAATTATAGGGTACAAGACCAACACACAAAAACCTTTGTATTTCAATATACTGATGAGCAATCACGAAAGGACATTAAAAAAAAGCAATTACATGTCAAATAGATTCTGAAACAACAGAATTTCTGGGAATAAATTTAACCATGGATATATAAGACTTGTCCCTGAAAATTACAAAACACTGTTAGAAGAAATTAGACATAACTGAACAAACACATGCCATATTAAGGAATAGAAAGACTTAGTATTGTCAAGATGTCAATACTGCCCCCAAAGCAATGTACACACACAATGCAGTCCCTATAAAATATTCAACAACCTTTTTTTTTTTTTTTTTAAACAAATGGGAAAAGCTAAACCTCAAACTCATAGTTAATTGCAAGGGACCCTGAGCAGCCAAAACAATCTTGAAAAAGAACACAATGGGAAGACTCACACTTCCTGATATCAAAACTTCCTACAAAGATACAGTTAAACACTATGGTACTGACATATTTACAGATGAATGGAACAGTATATCTGTGGCTGATTTTCAAAAAGGGTGCCAAGTCCATTCAATGGAGAAAAAAAAGTTTCTTCAAACTATAAAACAGTGAACTGGACCTCTACACAATGTATAAATACTAGTTCAAAATGGATCAACAACTTAAATATTAAGAACTAAACCATAAAACTCTTAAAAGACACAAAATTACAAATGTAGGATTAAACTTACATGAAATGTCTACAACAGGCAAATTCACAGAGACAGAAAGTAGATGGTTATCAAGGGCTAAGGGAAGGGGAGAGTGTGGAGTTACTGCTTAATTATTAGTTTGTGGGTAATGAAAGAATTTTAGAAATAGCAGTGATTGTTGAACAAAACTGATAGGTGAATTTAATTAATGCCACTGAATTGTACACTTAAAAAAGATTAAAATGATAAATGTTCCATCATATATATTTAACTGAAATTTTCGAAGATTTGCTAATATACTATATCAAAAACCATTAAGTTGTGTGCTTCACATGGGTGTGTTATGTCATGTTAGCTCAAATACCTATTTTAAAAAGCAGGGAAAGATATGAATGAAATTATTTTCTCCCCAGAAAGAAACAGTCTCATGAATGGTGAATAGCAGTTACTTTACAACATAAAGCTTGGGAAAATGTTAGGTTTGAATATTAAACTGATCCAATTGCAATTTGGATATTGAATGCAATCAGAGTTCTCAAATTGAGACAAAAATTAAGTAATTAATTAAGTGAAATTATGGCAAAACGGTAATGGTAGTGATAGTCACTGCCAAGAGACCAAGAAAATGTAGTATTATTAAGCAAGTGCTCTACTTTAAAATCTTACGTTTCAAACTATAGCGATTTTAATTAGCCAGCACATTAGCTACAAGGGTTTGTGAAAATTCATGACGAGTACATGTGCACTTTAAGAATTGTTTATGCTTCAACACATTCTGAAAAGTTATCCAACATATATATAAAATTTTGGCAGAAATTTAGGAATGTACTCTCTATGTTCTTCATCCACTAGACAGCTCGTGTGTTTCTTTTTTGAATCCAAATGCCATCAGTAGTCCTGCACCACTTCATATTTTCCTTTTCTTTTAATATTCTTAGAGTCTCCATCAGTAAGCTTCCAATCCACTTCTCAAGATTTCCACATGTATGAAAATAATTTTTCTCATTCTATGTATCTAATTCAAATCTGCTCATTTTTCACTAGTGCCCTCATTAATCCTCATTTTTTTACAAAACTTAAAGAAAAATAAACATTAATTATTGTATGTTTAGGCAGCAGATGTCTAGGCAGTTGCAGGAGCTCTCCTAGTAGCAGCCTTATTTTATTAACTTGTTTGATGTTTCAACCTGTACCAGTGAATTCGTCACTAGAAAATTATCATTTACAAGATCATGTATACTTGTTTTATGAACCACTTTTAAATTTACCTTTGATCTTTTGTTTGGTGTATATGCTTTTGCATTGCTAAATATCAACCGGATGTCTTTGCAAAATTCCAAAGGGCTGTCATAATTTCCCGCTTCTAAAGTTTCCCTTACTGTTCCAAAATCCATTGGAGTGTCTATAATATCTCGGTAGTCCTAGATTTTAAAAACAGTAATTAGTTCAAAGATTCAATTCCTGCTTTTAGAAATGTTAAGTGCATCAGATCTCTAAAATACTCAAAATGACAGAAGAGGGAAAGGGTAGCAGATCTTAAGAATCAGCAGTAATTTTTAAGAAGCCCAGACATACAGAGAAGAAACATACCAAAACATTACAGTTGGTAGCAGGATAAGAAATGGTTTCTACTTTTGTCTTCATGCTTGTCTATAATTTCCATGTTTTCTATATACCTCTGTGCTTTATTTTATAATCTCACTTATTTTTAAGTGTCATTTTCCATTCCTCTATTGGAAGAATGAAGACACATGCTTTTAACCAATTTGTAGTTATCCTGGGTCTGGGCCTACTTAGACAATAGATAACCAACCATACAGAATCCTCCCCACTGTGTGACAGTGATGAACTAAGTCTTAACCCACATTTCAAGAATGTCTATAAATTCAAGGAAACTGTGTAAAACAACTCTATAGCTGACTTAGTATCAAGAGAAAAAGTTAACATGAAGCCCCAACATCTCCCTCAATTAGAGCTGAATTTAAATAAATCTACACAAGCTCCTCTACACAAAAAAAAAGAAAAGCCTCAAACATTCTAATAATGGAAACTTACTGGATATTCAACCAAATCAACTGGTTGTCTAAATGGCTCTGAATCTTCACACTGAAAAATTAAGTTCACTAATTCCTTACACTGTTTCTTCCAGTTGCTTTCAACATAGTTGGTTGCTTTGGTGCTCCTTTTTTTCCAATTATGGACCTAAAAATACATACAATATTAAAAGTTTCTCAATCTTGGTAAAGTCACACTGTGATATGTAGTATTATGGTAAAAAAAAAAAAAAAGATGTTGTCTTTTGTGTTATTGTCATAAGAATGTGGCTACTTTTTCTGTCCAGTTGGAATAATGTTGCCCTCTGTTACTCTGAAAACATTTTTCATTCAAGCACTTATCTCCCAGTTTAAATAATGTTTTCACAGAATATGAGGTATCACACTGGATCATGTGCTAGACAAAATAATGGCCCCAAATGGTCTACATCCTAATTCCAAGAACCTGTGACGACCATGTCACTTTGCATGGCAAAAAGGACTCGGCAGATTGACTGAAGGTGCCGATCCTAAGATGGCAAGATTGTCCTAGATTACCAGGTTGGTTATAAGACTGAGGCAGAAGGGTCAGAATCAAGAGATGGGAAGATGCTACACTGCTGGCTTGAAGATGGCAGAGGGGCCACAAGCCTCTAGAAGCTGGAATACACAAGGAAAACAGATTCTACTGCAGTTTCCAAAAGGGAACACAGCTATGCTGTCGCTTTGATTTTAGCCCAGTGAGATCCATTTCCAACCTCTACAGAACTGTAAGATAGGATTGTTATGTTTTAAGCCACTACATTTGTAATTTGCTACAGCAGCTATAGCAAACAAATACTAAACAGACACTAAACACTTGGGAGTCTGTTTAGAAATGAAATTATGTGAAAATAACAATCAGATGACAATAATTCAAATCTAACTTTGCAATGTTATTTGGGGATAGCATAGTAGGAAAAACTAATGTAATATAAGCTTATATTTGGGGAGCATTTGAATTAAATTTAAAATGGTGACATTTTTTAAAATTAATGATCTTTACTTTTAATTAACATATTATATTAAAACTTCAAGAGCTACTGGTGACACCACAGTTCTCCAAACATCCAAAACTTATTCCATATGTTGTTCTCCCTAATCCCATGTTCCCCAACAATGCTCATTTTAACAACAGGTTCAGTCACCAAATCCTAGTTAATTTTTCCTTTAAAAAGGTCTCATCTTCTTCCCTTCCTCACCATTCCAAGCAAAAACTATCCTTGACTAGATTCCCATCTTCATTCCTAGATGTATGCAATGAACTCTAGACTTCCTTTTTAATACCTACCCTTTTGTCCTCCAGCATCTATTTATCTATTTCGGCTATGCAATTGATTCTCTAAATGTAAATGAAATCCCTGGTGTTCAGTATCACCATAATCTGCTTCCAACCTAATGGCAGACAGAGCAACTTTCTTTACTCCCACGTTCATCCCCAACAACCCATCAGACCAATGCCCTCATGAGTCAATCAACATAACAACTCTCTACTTCTCTGGCTTGGATCATAATATCCCCTACTTTTTAATGTCCCCTTACTGTCTCATTCTGCGAATGTAGTTCAAATCCCAATTATTCCACTAAACTTTACCACTACCCACCTTTCGTAATTTCTCCCATTTCACTTACATAATGTTCACTAGCAATATCAATGTAACTTTTCAAAGACAACACTTAAAGCTAAGGGTGACTTTAAAACAAAGGATAAGTGAACAACAAAAGCCAATAAGGCAATTAACTTACTTTCCTTCTTCCCAAAGATGTTTTTGGAAGATCACTGTCATCCTGGGAATAAAAATCAGAGCACCTTCAGTATTAACACTCTCATTAAAAATGTAAGAATCTTAACAAAAAGCACATGAAAAACATTAGGTCTTATGAGGGTTATAACTTGTTATAAAAATCTCAGAAGACAGACTATCAGATGACCTTTGTGCCACCCAGACTCCAACAAAACAGCCATTCTAAAAAACCCTAAATTTATACCCTGTTAAGTCCAAAAAGTAGCTATAAAAAGTGACTTTGTGCACAATATAAACAGAACATGCACAAGCACCTTTACCTGTGTGTTTTACCTCCATTTATAAAACCCCAGAAACCATCTCCTACAGTTCCTGGATTTCATACTCCACATATTTTCTAATTCCCTAAACCATTTTTATCCCAATATAAATTATGAAAAGCAGTGAACTACAAGTTTGTGTAAAAATTGACACTATTGTGTTTTTAAAATATATCCATGCTGCAATTCCATTATTAACAGCCTGATTCTGTATGAGTGAAATCACACATCATACAACTTGCCTTAACTTACATCCTCAATACCATCCTGAGGGAATGACTTTAGGGAACTCTGAACAGGTAAAGTTCACTAATTTTTTATTGCATTTAAACCCAACTCTCAGTATGGGTTTTACCAAAAATATTTCCAAGGTTATTTCTTATGTTTTCCTCTAGCTACAATTTAGAAAGAGAACGTATTTCTCAGCTACACTTACTCATTGGACATATTTTGCTTATTTGTTACCAATTACTGGCTAAAACTACCTCACTGACCATCTAATTCAAAAACATATTTTCATCAAGTGCCCTATTTTGATACTTCATTAGAATATAACAAGAATTGATACAGGTAACCAACATATTCTACCTTACTCATTTTTAAAGTTACTGTTTGAGAATTAACAAAAGTCATTTTAAAAGTGACAGAATTCATACCAAATCCTCAGCATTTTGCTCATCATTTTCAGAAGTGTTAGAAAGTTCTGAGATACTTGTACAGTCTTGATTCCTATAAAACAATTTTTTACTTTTTTAACAGTATGCAAATGTAGTTACTATTGCTAAAGATTCAAACTGCAGGTTAAGGTAGAAAACAGTTCTCCAACTATGCATATCTAATTTCAAGCAGAGGAATATCAGGTTTTAACCCTTAGTGTACACAACTGACCATTTCAGAATACTGAAAGCTTTTTAACAGTTAAGTATGTATAGAAATGAAGCTGGTAATCCAGAAATAACATATGGATGGCCACAACTGGGTGAAAACACGATGAATTTTTCTAAGTATCATCACTAGTTATATTTGTACACTGAGTACCAGGTAAACGGCTAATTCAAGATAAGTGAATAGAAGGCAAAAAGCAGAAATTAGAGCAAATTATTCTTAACCTCCCTGTACACAAAGAAGACAGAATGCTACAGTAGAGCTATCTGGGCATGAAGGAAATGAAAATGGGTATGTGATCTCCCTGAAATAAAAGAGAGGATGAGGTAGTATGTCCAAGTTCTTCAGATATAGAGTAGATTCATGACAGGAAAGTGAGACAAACTAGAATCAGTTATTCCCCAGTTTGTAGCTAGGTGCTGAAAATGGTAAGACAGTTTATAATCTACCTTCTCCAATATATGATTCTTTTAAAGACTTTTTATAATTATGGGGAAACGGTATATAACATCACATAGCAGAACTCATTAATTCTAAAAGAAACAGGCTGAGTGATTTGTTTAAAGTCAACACAAAATGTTCATCAGGACAGATGGGGTCAGAACCTGGATCTCAATTTCCAAATCACTTTTCATCCTACTATTCCAAACTGATTTCTCAATGCAAGAAAGTGTTTGGAATATTCATTCATACATATAATACAAGCACACTTAGAAGATACAATCCAAAATAGATTAAAACTCAGTCTAATCATAAGACAACATCCAACAAACCCAAATTCAGTACACTCTACAAAATAAGTGGCCAATACTCATAAAAAAATGATCCTGAGAGAGAGGAACCACTGGGCAGCAGACAAAAGCAGACTTAAGAAAAAAAAGACAATGAATGCAATGCAGACTCAGGATTGGATCCTGAAACAGAAAAAGGACAGAGACACAAAAACTGAGTAAATCCAAGTTCATTCTACACTTCAGTCAATAGTATTGCACCAAGGATAATTTCTTAATGTTTCATTAAGGACACCATAGTTTTGTAAACTGATAACCCCAAGGGACAACTTGGTGAAGGGTATATACAGGACAAGTCTCTATAACATTTCTGCAAAATTTTTAAATAGTAGAACAACTGGGTTGCTCAACTTCTCGTTCCTTTACTGAAATTATAATCACAGTAAGTATGTAAAGAAATGTTATTTAACATAACACATATAAAGGGTTAATTAAGAAAGCAAAATTAAGAACCAGGCGATTCCAAAAACAATGTGTAAAGTCATTTTTGCACATCTATGAAGTCACTTACCTGATAAACTTTAGAAGTTGGCCAGTTATCTTCTTTGCTGATCTTGCAATTACACTCTCAGGTTCATTAAATGTTCTGGCATTATGTTCTATATATCTGACTTCCCAAACTAATGCAGATAGCCTCCTTCAAAATACAAAGTAGACAATTGAGCGCTTAGAAAATGAAAAGACAGAAACCAAGTAAAAATATCCTTGTTAAGACAGCACAAATTAATAAATTAATTAAGCCATAAGTGCAAAGTTTTAAAGAATAACCTTCTAATTTTATCAACCTGACCACAGTCATAAGCAATTATATTGGAAGTTGAAACAGAGAATACAATTAAGGCCCAAAAATCTTAACAGATCATTTAATCACAACCAGAAAGCCAACAGAGCAGCCCTCCCTTCTCACACTGCTTATAGGTACATGTGAATCTATTGAAACTTGATGGAGAAAGCATGTTAAATACTGTCAATCCTAAAACAGTCCATCTCACTGGCAAAACAGCTTCTGACCAAATGCACATTCTTTCGTTTGACTACAGACATAAATTATACCAACAATGTGGATGCAAGAAGTCAGTTTTTTGTAATGGTAATTTCTCCAAGTAGTTGCATATAAAAAGTAAAATACTACCAACTGCTTAAAGAACCCACTGAGGATAGGAAACTTCAAGTTTTATCAGTGCTCCAGAAGTCACAGACAGAAAGCTGATGACTCAGAACTCATCCTTCAAATGCCAAAGGCCAATTATTAACTAAATTAAATTTTATTTTTAAATGAGTAGCTAATTAGGAATGTTAACATACAAGTAAAAAAAATGCAATTTGTAAGAAAAATAGCTTACTAAATATTGAGGAATGAGACATGATATTCTTTCGTTATCTGGATTCTATTCATACCTACCCACAGGCATCTATCTAACAACATCTTATACATAGAACCAAGTAAAATTACTATAATGAGAGAAGAAAATGAAACAGAAAACAATGTTAATCACCCACATTCCACCTTTGTCACCATCAATCACAACTATCTCTGTTTACTCTAGTTGGTATGGCCAAATACCTTTACAAAATATTTTTAAAGTAGGTTTCTACTACCTGTAAAATCTATTAACAAGTCTCATTCGAATTGTGTAAAGGTCAGTTGGATAAGCTACTACGGTGCAGTACTTCGGGTATGTACACAGATCAACTGGACCCGCAAAAGCTGCTGCTATATCTGTGGGAGAAACAGAGGAATTTTTTCAGGGCATTAATTAAGTGCTATTTCTCTACAAATCATCTGCAAAACAGAGCTATATTTAACATCACAGACTTATTCCAAATGAAGGAATAGAATCTGTAGTGAAGAATATAACTACAACTATGATACTTTAAAACTACGTTTATGGAAAACTTGAACATGAAACTTTCCATAGTAAAGAAAAACTTACCGAGATTCAAAAGTTCATCTATACCACTAATAATTCGTTCGCATTCTTCATCTCTTGATTTTTGACCCCATTCACCATCTTGTGGCTTGTACAGCAATTTCTCTAGCTCATCTAAAGTGACAGAAATGCTAGCTCCTAATTCTTCAGGGGGATCAACTATGAATTCCATCAAAAAAACAAAAAAAAAATCAAACCAATCAACAAATGTACATTGTAAGTTCAATAGACACAGCTCATAAATAAGACACTATAAAGAAAAAAGTACTTACTGTATAGCAGAGAAACATAGCAGACACCACCTAATCAAATGATTAAAGTTAACAACCCCCGTCATAGGAAAAAGTGATATTCTGTGCCTCCTGATATGATATATTGAAAGGACTACAACATTGGGCCTATGAAAAACTTGCCAAAACACGGGCCCTGAGTTTAATTATGAAGAAATATCAGGTAAGTCCAAACTGAGGAAAATTCTAGAAAATAACAAGCCAGTCTTCAAAAATATCATGGTCATGATATGGCAATAAAATCTAGTGTGTGAAAGGACATTAGGACAAGAGTCAAAAATAAGGTCTAAATATTAGAATTGAATCAGTGGTAATTTCCTGATTTTGAGGACAGCACTGTAGCTATATAAAATATTAAGATTTGAGTAAACTGAGTATTCAGAAATTCTTTGTACTTTTGTAATATTCTATAAGCCTAAAATTATTTCAAAATGAAATGTTAAAAAAGTACAATAAAAACTGGTAATAGACCAGGGCATATTTTTGAAAAAGAAAAAGAGGCAATGTAAATATTCAGGGAACATTTTTATGAAAATTATAAATAAAAGGAGAAAAATGTCAAGAGGACTAGAAGATAAACTTGTCAGTCTAACAATCCGATTGGTAAAACGATGTTTTATCATTTTTAATATACAATTTACAAGACTGTTAATGCAACTGAGCCTCTCTCCATAGGCCCTCCAGAATTATTATTCTTCCTGCTGTCTTTTGACAATTCTAAATGCTTACTGGCCTCATCAATGTGTAAAATCTCTTTATAGAAAGTGCTTTCACTGATTTGTAATATCCTTTGCAAAGGAGCCAGATGGCTTGGGTGAAAATCCAAACTCCTGTCCTTTCTAGATATGTGTGACTTTAGACAACTAGAAACTCTCTTGAGCCTTTTGTTGTTTCTCTATTAGTAAGATTAATTACAGACCATGAACTATGGAGTAGGATTAAAAGAATTGATACATACAAAGTTCTAAGAAATAGAGAAGACCTCAAAAAACAAGTTTTTGTCATATGCTTTATGTATTGCATAAATAATTTCATATTGCTAAATGTTGTAAGATACTAAGCTCAAAAGAAAATCTAACAAAGGGAATTATTTGTGACTTTCAAGAATGCAGTTATTAGAAAAGAATTTTTGGAGAAAAAAAAACATAAAAAACCCTCATTTCCATAAAAATCCTTATTTCCAAAGTAAAGCCAAGATAATGGTTGATGGAGATGTTACACGAAGTGAAAGGGCTGGCCCCTAAGGCAGATGCAGGAAAAAGTCATGGAGCAAAGATTTCAGAAGTCAAAAATGGTAGAGGTGAAGGACAAAAGTTTGTTTTTATGTTGAATAAACACTAGCAGAAAAGAAAGCTTCACAGTGAAGATATGGAGGCAAAAGATGCAGAGCACCCCTTCAAAAACTTTAGCAGGAGGAAAATAGATGAATGACTAACACGTTCAATAAAACCAAATGGAAGACAGAGACAAATCCTAATTCAAATGGAGAAAGGGAGAAGAATACTACAAGCGTCAGAGGGAATGAACAAAGCATGAGGAACGGGTCCAACAGAAATTAAAAGCAGGGGGATGGCAAGCCCTGGAGGCAGCAACTGCTTGGAACAGAGACATCTACAGCTTGCAGGAAAGGAACCAGCAATCCACAGGAACACAGAACTGAGTTGAGGTAAAGCAAAAGACAGATGGAAGTCAATCTGGAGCTTTTCTGAGGGAAGAACAAGGGCCAAATTGCGTAAGGACAAGGAAAGGGAAATGGCAGCCACACTGAAGGAGGTCAGGAAGTTTTAAGTCAGGGTTACATGAACAATGATCCTGACACACTAAAATACAACCAGCATCAAGCTGGAAATAGGGTAAGAATTAATGAGCCAGATACAAACAATTCTGCTGACCTCTTTTAGTAAAGTTCATGATTATAGTAACAATTTGAAAACATTTATCAAAAGAATACAAATGTGCTCTGTGTGCCATTAGTTAAGACTAAAAATTGAAAACAAAGGTGATATATTTTCATTACTTAAAAATTACATACCATTATCAGGAATTGGTTCCATATCCCAGGGGCTAAGTTTTTCTATTTCAGTATTGTCCCACCTTTAAAATAAAACATAAGTCTGGTTAGCCTTTCATAAAGACAACTTAACTGCTAAAAACTAGGTGTCTACTACAAGAGTAAACAAAAAGGTAGAAAATGTTAGAGTCAACTCATTGTAGCAATGAAAGTTTAATTAGCAGTTTTTTTAAAGATACACTGTAAAAAGGAAGTGTAAAAATGTACTGCAGATTAAAGGACAAAACAAGATGGCGGCGTGAGTAGAGCAGCAGAAATCTCCTCCCAAAATCACGTAAATTTTTGAAAATACAACAAAGAAAACGCTTCCTAAAAGAGAGACCAGAAGACACAGGACAACAGCCAGACCACATCCACACCCGCGAGAACCCAGAGCCTTGCGAATGGGGTAAGATACAAGCCCTGACCCGGCAGTACCTGAGGGGCCCACACCCCAGCTCCCAGCAGGAGGAGAAGAGTCGGAGCGGGGAGGGAGAGGGAGCCCAGGACTGCTAAATACCCAGACCCAGCCATCCGCACCAGGGCACAGACACAGTGCATGCATGAGGTGCTGGAAACTAGGGAAAAAGGACAGTAAGACCTGTGAGCGGGTCCCTGCAGACGTTGCACCCGGGACAAAGAAAAGCGAGTGCTTTTTGGAAGTCTTAAAGGGACAGGGACCCCACAACCGGACAGAAGCATCCTGGGACACTTAGTCCAGCAGCAGGGAATCTGGGGATCTCTGGCCACTCTAACCCCCTGGGCAGCAGGGAGCACGGAGGCCCCTCACGGAGATAAATAGCTTCCAGCCGTTCCCCCTCCAACACGGCTCCACCATATCAGAGCAGAAGCCCAAGGTAGGCTACGCGCACTGCAACAGCAGAGATAAGCTCCATAGCAGCCTGGCAGGACGCCCCTGTCTGTGCGCAGCTGCCCAGCACAAGCCACTAGAGGTCGCTGTTCTCCCAGGAGAGGAAGGCCATAAACCAACAAGAAGGGAAGTTCTTCCAGCCATCACTCGTGCCAGCTCTGCAAACTATCTCTATCACCATGAAAAGGCAAAATTACAGGCAGACCAAGATCACAGAGACAACACTAGAGAAGGAGACAGACCTAACCAGTCTTCCTGAAAAAGAATTCAAAATAAAATTCATAAACATGCTGACGGAGATGCAGAGAAATATACAAGAGCTAAGGGATGAAGTCTGGAGGGAGATTACAGATGCCAGGAAGGAGATTACAGAAATGAAACAAACTCTGGAAGGATTTATAAGCAGAATGGATAAGATGCAAGAGGCCATCGATGGAATAGAAACCAGAGAACAGGAAAGCATAGAAGCTGACACAGAGAGAGATAAAAGGATCTCCAGGAATGAAACAATATTAAGAGAACTGTGTGACCAATCCAAAAGGAACAATATCCACATTATAGGGGTACCAGAAGAAGAAGAGAGAGGAAAAGGGATAGAAAGTGTCTTTGAAGAAATAATTGCTGAAAACTTCCCCAAACTGGGGGAGGAAATAATCGAATAGACCACGGAAATACACAGAACCCCCAACAGAAGGGATCCAAGGAGGACAACACCAAGACACATAATAATTAAAATGGCAAAGATCAAGGACAAGGACAGAGTATTAAAGGCAGCTAGAGAGAAAAAGGTCACCTATAAAGGAAAACCCATCAGGCTATCATCAGACTTGTCAATAGAAACCTTACAGGCCAGAAGAGAATGGCATAATATATTTAATGCAATGAAACAGAAGGGCCTTGAACCAAGGACACTGTATCCAGCACGATTATCATTTAAATACGAAGGAGGGATTAAACAATTCCCAGACAAGCAAAAGTTGAGGGAATTTGCTTCCCACAAACCACCTCTACAGGGTATTTTAGAGGGACTGTTCTAGATGAGAGCATTCCTAAGACTAAACAGATGTCACCAGAGAAAATAAAATCACAGCAAAGAAAGCAGACCAACCAAATACTAACTAAAGGCAAAAAATAAAATCAACTACCCACTAAAAGCAGTTAAACAAAACACAAAAGAGCACAGAATAAAACAACCAACATATAAAGAATGGAGGAGGAGGAATAAGAAGGGAGAGAAGAATCTCCAGACAGTATATATAACAGCTCAATAAGCAAGCTAAGTTAGGCAGTAAGATACTAAAGAAGCTAACCTTGAACCTTTGGTAACCACAAATCTAAAGCCTGCAATGGCAATAAGTACAGATCTTTCAATAGTCACCCTAAAGGTGAATGGACTGAATGCACCAATCAAAAGACACAGAGTAACAGAATGGATAAAAAAGCAAGACCCATCTATATGCTGCTTACAAGAAACTCACCTCAAACCCAAAGACATGCACAGACTAAAAGTCAAAGGATGGAAAAACATATTTCAGGCAAACAACAGAGAGAAGAAAGCAGGGGTTGCAGTACTGATATCAGACAAAATAGACTTCAAAACAAAGAAAGTAACAAGAGATAAAGAAGGACATTACATAATGATAAAGGGCTCAGTCCAACAAGAGGATATAACCATTCTAAATATATATGCACCCAACACAGGAGCACCAGCATATGTGAAACAAATACTAACAGAACTAAAAGAGGAAATAGAATGCAATGCATTCATCTTAGGAGACTTCAACACACCACTCACCCCAAAGGATAGATCCACCGGGCAGAAAATAAGTAAGGACACACAGGCACTGAACAACACACTAGAACAGATGGACCTAATAGACATCTATAGAACTCTACATCCAAAAGAAACAGGATACACATTCTTCTCAAGTGCACACGGAACATTCTCCAGAATAGACCACATACTAGCTCACAAAAAGAGCCTCAGTAAATTCCATAAGATTGAAATTCTACCAACCAACTTTTCAGACCACAAAGGTATAAAAGTAGAAATAAATTCTACAAAGAAAACAAAAAGGCTCACAAACACATGGAGGCTTAACAACATGCTCCTAAATAATCAATGGATCAACGAACAAATTAAAATAGAGATCAAGGAATATATGGAAACAAATGACAACAACAACACAAAGCCCCAACTTCTGTGGGACTCAGCAAAAGCAGTCTTAAGAGGAAAGTATATAGCGATCCAGGCACACTTGAAGAAGGAAGAACAATCCCAAATGAATAGTCTAACATCACAATGATCGAAACTGGAAAAAGAACAAATGAGGCCTAAAGTCAGCAGAAGGAGGGACATAATAAAGATTAGAGAAGAAATAAACAAAATTGAGAAGAATAAAACAATAGAAAAAATCAATGAAACCAAGAGCTGGTTCTTTGAGAAAATAAACAAAATAGATAAGCCTCTAGCCAAACTTATTAAGAGAAAAAGAGAATCAACACACATCAACAGAATCAGAAATGAGAATGGAAAAATCACGACTCCACAGAAATACAAAGTTTAAAGGACAAAACCAGAAGTGTATGTAAGGATACAGCTAGGATACAGAAATATATCCAGAGTAAGTGAAGAAAAACTCAAATCCACAGCCAATGAAAAGATAACAAAGATTTTTTTGAATGAGGGAAGTGTACTATGTGCCTGAGCAGAGATCTTGCAATACTAGGTTGAGGAAGTATTAGGAGACTACTGAAATGGTTCCAGGAAAGCAAGCAGAGTCTACACATGGGGTACTAGTAAACAGGAAACAAAAGTGGTGTGCTAGAGACACTACAGAGGAGAGACTGATAGGACTTGTAACAGATTAAATCGTGGTTTTGTTTCACCTGAAATGTGATGGTTATTCATATTAACAACCCGTCACAATGAATGAATGTTTGCAGATGATTTATTTCACCTGCATACAGACCTAACAATGTAACACTGGAAATGACTATCAGGGTACTGCCGCTGATAAGGCTCTTGACTCAGCACTGTTCCAAACCACCAAGCATCATCAATGATAGAGCGGAACCTGTCACCTATAAGAGGAAACACCTGAGACATTAATCTGCTAACATTAACATTTTTAATTTATAGAATATTATGTGATGCATATAAAACAAAGTATATTTGTATCTTAAAATCAACCATCCTTCTCCACTTCCCAGCAATCTTCAGTGATAAAACAGATGTAAAAAAGATGTTATACTCAGCAGTTTACTGAAGGTATATAACCATACAACAGACTAAAATTGCCTATGACTAAAGTTCCACTTTTTAGTAGATTCAAACACCCACTCCAAAATAAGTTCTATTAGGTTTTATAACATGAGACAAATAACAAAGTTTGACAAAACTCAGAATCTTTTACAGGGTATACTATCAATGAATACTTGTTAAATAAGTATATTAAATACATATACTTATGAAATGTCATTTCCTGAAGAATAAAGCAAAGTATAAAAGCAAGCATGATTAGAATTTAATCAGTGATTTTTCTAAAACTGGTCCTATATAAGTATCTCCACATAAAACAGTGTTTTAATTCTTAAGATCTCATAATAAAAATCAGGTCCAAATGTACCCTCAAAAATTCTTATATGTTTATTTAAAAGAACTAAACATCCACATATTCCATTATCTCAGCATAATATAAAAGCAGGCAAGCAAATTGTAAGAGGGCTCCTCTATAAACCAAATTATACACATTTCTGAAGGTACTCTACAAAACTTCTAGAGAAATAAACTGTATTTGATCTTTGCTTCACACATACTACAAAAGAAAACATAGATTGCTGTAATAATACTATTGCTTCCTTCTCATCCACCCTACTGTTTTCAAGACAAAATCTGTAAGAAAAGAGTCACTTATTCAGCATTAATAATTCTTTGCTAGAGGGACTCTCTTGTCCCCTCCTGGCATGAGCCAGGAGCTCTGTCCTCTTGCTTTACCTCTAAATAAAAGCCTCTCGCTTGCTGTCCTAAAAAAAAATTCTTTGGTAGATTTACGATTCCTCATTCAAAATAGTTTCACAGAAATAATATGAAACAAAATTAAAGCTACATTTCACCCCCAAGAAAGAGAATATTTACAAAGTCTTGAATAAAGTACCCTTACAATGAATTCTATTAAACTGAAAAAAAATTACAATATTTTCACACAAAAAATTACAATAAACAATGTTACAACGATCAGAGCTATGTTTTGAGGTTAATATATTTTCAAATTCATATTGTTTTTAAGCATATTTTACTGCAAACTCACTAGAAACTAGTAAAGCCCATCATCTCCTCTACCCATCTATCATTAATAAAACTCTACTTCTGATACTATTTTACTAATATAAATCCTGTACAAAACTTAACTTTAGAAAATCTTAATTTTTTTTTTATTAAAGGCATACCTAAAAATCTGGTAACACCATTGTTTTTGCTCAATGTAAAATAACTCAATTTAACATAAATATCAATTATGTTACTGTTAAGTATTACTGTAGTAATGCATCCAGTGGCTTCATTTTGAGAAGCCTAATATAAAAATATATGGTTTTAAGAGTTCCAATCTTTGACACCAATAATTTACTTTGCAATATTTTTCTTCCCTATATATCTAATCCTAGAAGATAATTTCAGTTTAGATAAAAATTATTTCTTAGTTAAGTTCCCAACATTATTAAAAGTAGCAATGATAAAATTACTCTAATAGTACTGCTCAAACTTCAAGAGAATAGGTAAGATATTATGGGAGAGCAAAACTGAATTATAATAAAGAACATCTGGTAGAGTAATTGCTTAATGACAAAAATAAAACAAAAACCACTACATTACAGGACAATTTGGAGACAATCTCTAGAGTTTGACTGTAGAGAATTAAGTTTTAAAAAAATTCATTGAATAGAGATGCTAGCAGAATAAAATGAGAGCTTCTAACTTAGAGGACGGGGGCGGGGGGGGTTGAAAAACAATAGATGGGACAATTCTTTGGGACCTGGCCATATGATTTATTACCTCCATATATTCCGTGTGTGTGGGGGGTGTGTGTGTGTGGGTGGGTGTCAACATGTTTTTATTCAATAAAAATCTCCTTTACCTCTACTGCCAAAATTATCCTGATTGCTAATTAGTGTGTAGACATTACCATTAAAAATCATCTACTAAAAGCAGCAATACTCTCTGATAATCTTTCATTTCAAATAGGGATGCTTGAGGGAAGTTAGCTAAAATTTACCTATTTGTAGTACCTGTAGAAAAAGGTAGTAGAAACCAGGAAAACTGATGAGGTCTTAACATCACTTATGAATGTTCATCAGGTGACACAACCTGGGTAAAACTTAATCATTTCTAGTAAGAAATCAAAACGGGTAAAAGCGACTAAAGTCAGACTCTTCACATGAGCTCCTCAGACAGCATTACATCCTGAAAAGTAATATAGGTTTACCTGTGAAATAAGTGCTGTATAGTATAGTTGCCAGTTGATATTATCTGGCCTGGTTACAGTCATAAATTATGTCCTAAAGAGATTAATTAATGATCTACACAAGTCTGAGCAAGTGAGCCAGCCTACCAGTCCACCTCAAATGGTCACCATGAAAAACATTCAGTAAGTTAGTGCCAATACTGAAGTGATTGTATTTCTTCTGCCCACTTGTATACCTTATAAAGTGTAAGTGTTACATGAATTTTTTTTTAAAGGAATGGTTTCCTCAAGTCAAGCTGTATTAAGTCTGGGTCAATATGATAACAAAGGTAAAATATTGTTATACCAGAACATTACTTCGAAATCTGATTTTTCAAGTATCTTTACATCATAAGGTAATTTTGTGAATTATACCACCGTCACACTGAAGATATTTAAGAGATACTGCAATATGGAGAAAGTCTGAAAGGAAATAAGTCTACTCCAACCTAAAGACAGTAAGAAATAATCCCTTCCAAATGTCATGTACTGCTTGGCTAAAACGCTACTAGGGAATAGGAAGGAACAAGCAATAAGCAAAATACACTTATAGTCCCTTGTATTTCTTTCCAGAATTTACATTTGCCTGCACCACAGTAATAAGCAGCACCACACGAAGCCCAACCAGTGAGGCAGAGGTTGGTTCCTGAGGATATAAAGCTTATAAGGACAGACTCACAGGACTGCCAATCCCTCTGCCTTGCTTCATCATAAAACTGACGCAGTACAAGGAAGTCGATAACATCTGGCATATCATGGTATCTAAACAAAAACAAAAGATTATTAAATTCCCTGTATGCAGTTTATCATCTAGAGCAACAATGTCCAAAAGAAATAAAATGGGAGCCACATACGTAGTTCTTAATTTTCAACTACCCTTATTAAAAAAAGAAACTCGTGAAATTCATTTTAATGGTGTATTTTATTTAACCCAATATACCCTAAATACTGTTTCACTAGGTGACACAAAATAACAAGGTATTTTCCGTTCTTTTTTCCTCATACCACATCTTCAAAATCCACTTAGAACAGAGTCAGTTTGAATTAGTCACATTTCAAGGGCTCGACAGCCCCACGTGGTGAATGACTACCGTATTGGACAGCACAGGTTAAGCAAATTATTTATCCCAACATTTTATCAAAAATAAAGACAGAAGCAATTTCCCCTACAGGCCAATATTCTGCATATATTCAAGTGTCATTAAACATGCCAAGACCTAATTGTTGCTACAGCATCACTATTTTTATATCTAGTGGGTTCCCATGAATCACAACTTCGATCCCCATCTTTCTTATGCTGTACTCAGTTCTGTTTACGCTGCCACTAAATGGAAAGGACGTACTAGTCAGCAAGAGAAAAAAAAATCTAAATTTAAATAATTTCATGAAAAAATAACAACACATACCTAATAGAGAAAGATTTGTCCATAAGCTTTCCAGTTGCAGGATCTATAAATGCTAGTTTGAGGCAACAGAGTGTAGGAGGCCCAACCTCATAACGTATTCCAACTATTTTGACCAATTCTTGATCCTTCAACAGATATTTTTTAAAGAATAAATGGTTAAAATGGTTAACATAAAGCAATTCCCCATGACTATAATTCTCCACATACTACCCAAAGTGTCAATTCACAATTTAGGCTTCCAAACCATCAATTTACCATTAATTACAATCATTATCGGTTAAGTTAATCTTTGCATCTTTTTGAAGCTAGACACCTAATACTGTTTCTAATGTAAGGAATATGCTCATTTTAGAAAATACACCACAAAAGTTTAAGGAACACACAGATCACCAATCTGCTCAGTGTCTAAAGACAACTGTGAAAAATCTGAATTTTTCTATCCTTAGACACATTTTCATTTATATGACTTTGTTGTACACAAATCAAAATGTGTAAGCATTTAGCTTACTAAATATTCTTCAAAACTTGTTATTATATTTCTACCTAATACATTTCAATTAGTATTTGTTGAGGATATGCTATGTGCTGTGACCTATTCCAGGCAGTAGGGACAGGACAGACAGAAGGAGAAAGTCTCCACCATGATGGAGTACCCACCAATAGATGGGCCCTAATTATTAGTTTCCCTCTAATACCTGTTTCCTTAATACCAGTAATACAAAAGATCATTCATCCATTTATTCATCGCACAAATGTGTGACTATTATAATACACTGACGTACACTTGGTTCTCATTATTGGCAGTATTATGCTTTACAGAGCACCTAAACACTGAATTAGTGAATACTGAATGACTGCTCCTAGAAGAAATACAGGGTTAGGTTCCTACAGGCCTGTGGTCCTATCACAGTCACCTGACCAATATATAATTTTGTTTTATAAGTGTTTCTATGCAAAGACTCTTCATTTAATATATATTATTAACTTGAACTCACAGCCAAGAGTACTATCATTCATGCCTAAACAAAGTTTATCTAACACACTTTTCTCAGTAAGGTGCATCATCACTTTCTTGTGCTTCGACGCACTTTAGCACTACACTTGGGGGTCATTTTCAACAGCATGTCACCAATAAAAAGCATAGAAATGTGAAAATTTGTTTAATGTGGCATTAAATAGACCATGGAAAGAACATTTATTTACAGTATGAGAGTTCAAACAAAGAAGCATCTTGTTCAACCTCAGCTGAAAACATGCTGGTCAGGCAAACCAGCATTTCTGCCAGTGTATGCACATCTCCAACTGACCAGAAAGCACCTTAAGTATTCGCTTGTGCGCTATAGAAAACATACACCAAGTAAGCAATTTGCAAATATGGCATCCATGAATAATGGTGATTAACTATTCTTAGGTACATGGTAATAGTGAAACAAAACAAATCTGAATGTGTCTAAAAGCCAAAGTCATAGAAGTAGAGCTAAGTATCAGTATTAAGGACTGTTACCTTTGTTAAAAATTTTTTTTGTGTTCTAATGGTTATTTTTAAGTATAAAAAAAAATTAAAGTTTAAAGAATAAAACAAAAATCCCCTGTAATGCTATTCCATATACAATCACTACTGACATTTTGATGAATTTATTTTGGTTGACTACATTTGTCTTCAAATTTTTATAACCAAAAAACTGCATTTTGCATCCCATTTTTCCTCTTAATTGTGAAAATGTAATAATCATTCAACAAATATTTTTAAAGCCTCAATTACATGGCAGGCTCTAAATAGGAGTTAACTGTGTAAATGCACCACGATTTGATTCATTCAGTATTCTGAGATATTTGGAATTTTTTTCCAATTTTTTGTTTTTACAAACAGTGATATGGAATTACCTTGCTCATAAATTCACATACATCACCAGAAGTAAAATCACCATTTTAAAAGGCCTAACATTTTTCAGTTACAATTCCTATTGCCAAGAAACCACCTAAAAAGCCTGGATTGTTTATGTACCCTATCACTAATCTAAATAACTGTTAACAAACCAAAACCTTTCCAAATTTCTAAGTCATGGTGTTTTCTTTCAAACTAAAAAGAAAAAAATTTATATAATATAAATGAGATTGAATCTTTCTCCAATTTTTGTTTCTTCTTTTAAAAAAATCTGTCCTGGGAAACACATTTTAAGATTAACAATATATACTGCCAAGCTGCCCTCCTGAAAGACTCTAACACATTCAAAATACAACTATCAGCAATATACAAAGAATGTCCACTGGAAACTTAAGCCTTCCAACTGAAACTTAAGGCTTGGCAGGTAAAGAAATGTTTTTAAGTGGGAAATTAATGGAAATATAGTAAAGAAATATGCCTCCAGATTTTTTTAATGGACTTACAAATAATTTATATGCTAAATGTTTAATGATTTAATAGTATTATCATCCTACCCTCAGATCCATTTTTCTCCATGGCTCCTTGTTAGGGTTCAGTTCATAAATGTTATTTCTTCTGACAGCCTCAATATAAGCTTCATGTCCCTGTCGAAAATATATTACCTACAAAAAGGAATATACATTTAAAAATAAGTAAAAACCTGAGAGTAATATTAGTTTTGTTTTGTTTCAAATTCGTATTTTTAAATTTATTATTCTCACACCTCATCACCCATTTGAGGAACAAAAGGAGATTTTCGAAGTGTGGTGTCAGTTATCCAAACTGGAGGATGAAATTCATATAAGTGTTCCATATTTGCAAGCTCTGCTGGAGTCATCCTTCGCAAATTCTGCCCAAGGGTAAGAGAACAAACTTCAGTAGAATATAAAGCAGCAACATGCACTGTCTAATCAAAAAACAGAAGAACCTACACCATTAAAAATGGCTATTAGCCACAGCGATCATAAAGCACAGAGAAATAAAAGGCATCCAAATTGGCATGGAAGAACTTAAACTCTATTTGCAGATGACGTATTACACATAGAAAACTCTAAAGAACCCACCAAAAATCTACTTGAACTAGTAACTGAATTCATCAAAGTTGCAGGATGCAAAATTAATACACAGAAATCTGTTGCATTCCTATATACTAACAACAAACTAGCAGAAAGAGAAATCAGGAAAACAACTCCATTTATAATTGCATCAAAAAGATCAAAATACCTAAAAATAAACCAAACGAAGGAGGTGAAAGACCTATATTCTGAAAACTACAAAGACACTCCTGAGAGAAATTAAAGAAGACATCAATAAAATGAAAATCTATCCTATGCTCATGGACAGGAAGAATTAATACTGTCAACATGGCCATCCTGCCCAAAGCAATTTATAGATTCAATGCAATCCCTATGAAAATACCAACAGCATTCTTCAATGAACTAGAACAAGTAGGTCTAAAATTCATACGGGAACCACAAAAGACCCCGAATAGCCAAAGCAATCTTGAGAAAAAACAAAGCTGGGGGATTACACCCCTTGAATTCAAGCTCTACTACAAAGTCCTAGGAATCAAAAACAATGTGATACTGGCACAAGAACATACCTGTAGATCAATGGAACAAAACAGAGAGCCCAGATACAAACCCACCCATATATGGCCAATTAATATATGCTGAAGGAGCCATGACAATACAATGAAGAAAAGAGCCTCTTCACCTACTGTTGGCAAAACTGGACTACATGGAAGAGAATAAAACTGGATTAGTATCTAACTCCATACACAAAAGTAAACTTAAAATGGACAAAAGACCTGATGTAAGTCATAAAACCATAAAACTTAGAAGAAAACATAGGCAAAAATCTCTTGAATATGAATATGAGCAATTTTTCCTGAACATATCTCCTCAGGCAAGGGAAACAAAATAAAAACTGAACAAATGGGACCATGTCAAACTAAAAACCTTCTGTACAGTGAAGGACATCAGCAGAACAGAAAGGCATCCTACAGTATAGGAGAATATATTCATAGATAACTCATGTGATAAAGGATTAACATTCAAAACATAAAGAACTCACACACCTCCACACCCAAAAAAAAACCCAAGTAACCCAATCAAAAATGGGCAGAGGAACCAAACACTTCTCCAAAGAAGAAATACAAATGGCCAACAGGAACATGAAAAAATCCTCCACATCACTAAAAATTAGAGAAATGCAAATTAAAACCACAGTGAGATATCACCTCACACCAGTTAAGATGGCCACTACCCAAAAGACAAGAAAACAACAAATGCTAACAAGGATGTGGAGAAATAGGAACCCTCCTACACTGTTGGTGGGACTACAAATTGGTACAACTGCTGTGGAAAGCACTATGCAGGTTCCTCAAAAAACTAAACATGAAAATACCATTTAACCTAGTAATTCCACTCAGAGGAATTTACTCAAAGAAAACAATATCCCTGATTCGAAAAGATACATGCACCCATATGTTTACTGCCACACTGTCTGCAACAGCCAAGACATGGAAGCAACTTAAGTGTCCATCAGTAGATGAATGGATAAAGAAGAGGTGGTACATATATACAATGGATTATTATTCAGCCATAAAAAGAAATAAATCCTACTATTTGCAACAACATGGATGGAGCTAGAGGGTAGTATGCTCAGTGAAATAAGCCAGGTGGAGAAAGACAAGTACCATATGATTTCACTTATTTGTGGAATAAAAATTTTAAAAAAAGCAAACAGAAGGAACAAAAAACAGCATTAGACTCATAGACACTGAGAAGTGACTAGGGGCTACCAAGGGGAAGGGGGACTGCTAAACCAGTGTGATGATCATTTGATAATAAAAAAATTAAAATGAAAAATAAAAGAATGACTATATACTGGCATGACACCTAATGATTAGTTTTTAAATAGTATACATATCTGGTTCCTTAACATACATATGAATGTATCACTTTGAAGCATTGTAGATCTACCCAGCACTTGTCTAGCATCCCCTGCATTTCTAATAGATTCTTCATAACACTTTACATCCTATGGAAAAGGGCTAATTTCCAAACTAAATCCTCTTCAACACAAAGCCTGCTCTGCAGAGCCACCACTCTGAACCTCACCACAGACTAGTCATCACAGGGAGCCTCCCCGATTTGAGGTTTTAAAACTGGTGATTTTAAAATATGACAAAATTCCTCAATGCTCCTTTCCCTCTTCAAGAGGTGGAGCCTGTCTCCTCCACTTGAGTGTGAGCTCAAACTGCCTCTAAGAAATAGCATAAAGCAGAAGCACAATTGGTGACTTCTTTGACGAGGTCATCAAAGGCAGGAGGGCTAACCCTTGTTTACACTTTTCAATCACTCACTCTAGGGGAAACCAGCCATCTCATCATGAAGACACTCAAGCAACCCTATGGACAGGCCTATGTGCTGAGGAACTGAGGCCACCAACCACCTGCCCCACTAATAAGCTTTGAAGATCACTTAGCCCCAAACCTTCAGACAATTTGCAACTCATGAGCCAAAAAAATCACCTAGCTCATCAGCTCCCAAATCCCTGATCCATCAATACCTGAAATAATACACTGGTATTAAACAACTAAGTTTCAGGGTGATCTGCTACATGGCAATAGACAATAAAAAGGCACAGCACCTTTAAATGACAACTACCTGTACTGCATGGCACCTACACTGTACATATGCCAAAGTAGAGGGATATGATTAGGACAACAGTATGAAAACAGAACAGTGTCAAATGAAAATGAGAAACATGGCAGTAACAGACAGAAGATTAAAGTGCCTTAAAAATGACATGAAGTACATTTTTGGTGCTAAAATTGATGGGAGAAAATAAGAGTCATGGTGGGATTCTGGGCAACATAGAGCTTACCCTTTAAGCTCCTAATCTGAAAAGGTACAAGTACCAGGGTCCACTCAGAGCAGATTACATAGAGAAGTGTTTTGATTATAAAGTACTTATCCAAAAATACATTTTTGCACATTACTAATAAAGGCTCTAAATTTCTAAATATAGACAAAAATACTTCCACAAAATGTAGACACAGATAACAAACTTGAAGATACACTTCTCTTACCTCTTTTTTAGGCTTATTTTCTTTTTTTCTCTTTCTCCTCCTTTTTGGAGGAGATAAATTCTCAGGAGACATTTCATCCTCTGAACTACTACAAAATCGGGTAATTCGTCGACGAGATGATGTTCGTAAAGGAGGCTGCAAATTGATGCCTGCATCAGCTGTCCAATCAGAATATCTAGATGAAGAGTCACTAAAAAAGAAAATGTACAAAATGTGTGGAACCAGAATCTAAGTCCTAACAGCTAAATAATCATTTAACCATAAGAGGAGAGGAGGTGGGGAGACAAGGGCTGAGAGAAGGAGGTGAAGGCGAGAGGGGAAGGGAGGGGAGAAGGAACAGAAGAAGAGTTAAGGAGGAGAGAGGAAGTGGGGGGATGAGGAGGGAAGGAAAGATCCCAGGAAGATTCACCGCAAACAATCAGCCCTCACTATCAACAAATACTGACATGACCAAAATCATCAGAAAAAGAGAACTTTACTGACACTGGAAATTAGGAAAGGATGTATGTAAGCCTGAGGAGACCTCACGGAACACAACATCTAGAGCCAACAATTCTCCTTTCAAAAAATGAAGTGTAGTTATGAAAACAATAGAGATCACACAAAGCTGAAAGAGTAATAACCCCCAAGTTGGAAGAGGCTTAGGAATAGACCAGAATTCTTAACTGGAGAGACAAATCATTAGTGAATACACTGAGAAACCCAACAAAATCATAGCCAAACCAGACAGAAAGTCAGAGTGGTCAGAGCTTCTTCCCAAGAGGCGGACTCTCCCCGATATGAAAGAAGATGCAAGAGAGGAACTAGTCCTGGAGCAAAAGCAGGAGTCAAGCAGGAAACTAGACAGTAAACTAGCCTTGGCCCACTACTACCTTCAGCAAACAGCGAAAAGGATGATGGCCTCTAGTGGGGACACCAGAGGCAAACCACATACTTCTCAGGCTCAATAAAATACACACGCACACACACACCTCTAAAAGCCAATTATAATAAAAAGAGCTGTTCAAAACTTTTTGAGTATGTTCTTTATATAATAAAATTCAAGAAAGACACTGAACTGAAAGACATTAAATACAAAGATAGAGAGGAGAACAGTAGTTGCCGTGGGAGGGGCACGGGGTGGAGAATTACTGTTTATGGGTGTACAGTTTCAATCTTACAAGACAAAAAGAGTTGTGGGTTGGGTACACAACAATATGAATATACTTAACACTAACTGTACAGTTAAAAATGGTTAAGATGGTGAACTTTGTATCATATATACTTTACCACAATTAAAAATATATTTAAAAGAAAAGAGTAAGGAATATTCTAAAAATCACTTCTAATCATAATGTAATAAAAGAAATCAAGAAAGGAAAGAGAGGTAACAGTCGTCTGTAGAAGTACCGGATCAATGGAAACGGAAATAAGGTAACTTAAGTCATATTAAGAACTTTCTAGACTTGGTGAAGGGTATGTTGTGAAGAAAAAATGATGTCCTTCCTGGTTTTTTCCAGCTTGAGCATCCGCCAAGATGAATTTGACATATACCAAGAGGAACAGATGTTAACATCTTAATGCCATGAAAACTGGATACCAAAACTAAACAAAAAGTAACACGAGCAATGACTAACAACAAATATCATGATGGTTTTGCCACTTTGGATACCACTATGATAAATACTCACCCAATTTGCATGATATGCAGCTCAAGGTTTACTTGATATTTTGAGCACACATATTTTATGCTGCACTCTCAAAGTTTACAGTCAGTTAAAAACACCCAAAATATTTCCTACAGAAACAGCTGATAATTCAGTTTTCTTCTTTTAATTAAGTATATTAGAATTCAATGTGAACTGTTCCATAGCTGCAAGCTCTTCCATCTTGAATGCCATTGAAGTATGGTTCCCTCCAGGGTTATCACTAAATCACTTAAAAGATCAAAACAAATAAGAACAGGTACCTTGAGCTTTCACTGTCACTTTCACTTCTTCTATCACTTTTCCATTCTTCTTCAGAAGAAGAACAGGAACCTTCACTCTGATCACAGGAAGTCTCCTAATTTGTGAGTGGGACAAAATAAAAATCTTGATCACTGAGATCAAGAAAAGCCACATCATCCTAATCATCACAGAAATAAGTATGATAATCAGGTAATTAGATAAACTTGAAACAAAAGCTAACTTTTCACTAGAGACTTTTTCTTAACTAAGCATAAGGCAACAAAGAATACTTGTGAGACTTAACACTACTACTATTATTAACAAAAGAAACTGATACAACAGGACATTCTCTAAATGAAGGTAATAAAACACTGACGACATGTTCTCAGTGTTTTGGACATAAGCCACTGTAATAGGCGTGTTAACAGTGTCTCACTGTTGGTCTGCTTTCAATTTCCTACAACATATGACAATGATTTGCCATCTGTATATATTCTTTGATGAAGTTCCCAGATTTTTTTTTTTGCCCATTTTTAAATCTGGATTTTTTCTTATTGATGAGTTGTAAGTATTCATGGCATATTTTGAATACAAGTCCTTTTATCAAATACGAGTTTTGCAACTATTTTCTCCCAGCCTGTGTCCTTTATTTTCTCTTAACAGTATCTTTCCCAAAGCAGATCTTAATTTCAAGGAGGGCCGACCTGTCAAGTATTTCTTTCATGGATTGTGCTTTTGGTATTGTACCTAAAAACTCATCACTATACCCAACATCACTTAGGTTTTATGTTATTTTCCACAAATTTTATAGTTTTGTGTTTTACATTTACATGAAATTTTAAGATCCATTTTAAATTAACTTTTGTGAAACGTCTGTGCCAATTCATTTTTTTGGCACACAGATGTCTAGTTCCAACATCATTTGTTGAAAAGACTATGCCTCATCCACTGAGTTACCTCTGTTCCTTTGTCAAACATTAGTTGACTATACCTATGTGGGTCTATTTCCAGGTTCTCCTTTCTGTTCCATTTAATTGTCTGTTCTTTCACCAATACCATATGGTCTTGAAAACCACAGTTATACTAAGCCTTAATGTCAGGTATTATCAGTCCTTGAACTTTGTTTTCTTCAGTACTCTCAGCTATTCTGGGTCTTATTCCTCTCCAAATTTCAGAATCACCTTGCCAATATCCACAAAAATAACTTGCTGGGATTTTGATTGGGATTGTGTTGAATCTATAGATGAAGTTATTAGGAAGAACTGACATCTAAAGATATGGAGCAACAGGAATTCTCAATAATGTCCGTGGGATGCAAATTTAACACAGCCACTTTGGATGCCAGTTTGGCAGTTTCTTACAAAGGTGAGCATAGACTTATCATATGCTGCAATAATCATGCTCTTTGGTATTTACCCAAATGCACTGAAAAATTACATCCACACAAAACCAACAGATGGACATTTTAGTGGCTTTATTTGTAACTGCCAAAATGTGGAAGCATCCTTGTCCTTCAGGTGAATAAACTGCAGTTCATCAGACAATGGAATATTATTCAGCACTAAAAAGAAATGAGCTATCAAGAAATTGAGAGACAGATAGGACACTTAAACTCCTATTATTTAGAAAGCAGCCAATCTGAAAAGGCTATATCTGTATGATCCAACTATAAGACATTCTGGGAAAGTAAAAAATATGAAAATCGTAAAGAGATCACCACTTGCTGGTGACTCAGAAGAAGGGAAAGAGGGGTGAGTAAATGTAACAGAGGAGGTTTTTAGGGCAGTGACTGTTAAGGTAGATAGATACATACACAATGAGCTTGTCAAAACCTAAAGAACTGTGCAACACCAAGTGATCTGATCGTTAATGTAAACTATGGAATTTAGTTAATAACAATATACAAAAATTGGCTCAACAGCTACGGCAAATGTACCACAATAATTCAGGGTATTAGTAATAGGAGAGACTATACAGAGGGAGAGAAGGTATATGAGAACTTGCAATTTTTCTGTAAACCTAACACTCCTCTAAACACACACAGGTTTCAGGTTTTTTTCTTTGTTTTAGTCAGTAAAGGAAAGAGAAAGGGAACAAACAACTACCCGATTCCCACAACCCTGAATGTTTCAATCTACTTTAAACTCTGGCCATGGATACTAGGCAAGTACTTCTAAATTGAGGCACAACCTTCCTCTGTAGCAGCCGTTTACCTCTGGTGCATCAATAATGGACAATGCAAATGCCACTGAGAATGAAACTCAAAAGAAAAAATCTGAAGAGAATATCTACCTTTGTTTACTTTATTCAATAGACAAAATGCAAAGTCAACATGTTCTAAAAAGGTTGTTTCTTAAAATGTGAGCTCAATGCTATTTCAGAAATAGATTCCTAGGCCTATCACACTTTAAGTATAGAACAGCAATCTGTTTTTATGTTCAAAATGGACTTAAAAAATGAAAAACCCAGAGTAATAAACTCCTTAAAGCTACCACCTATTAACTATGCATGCTGTGAAGGTGAAATGCTTTTATGTATTACCTCAATCAACTCTCAAAATACCCCTATAAAAAAGAAAAAGCGGTAACAAAGCTAATGAAACAAGTTTCAGAGGCTTTCAATTTAACTTGCCTACCAAGATCCTCTGTCCATGTTCTTTTTCTGAACTGAGTTCTTTTTCTAAAACTATGTAAGCTTCAAAGCCAACAAAACTTGGATTCACCCTGCCCATGAGTTTTGTATTGTCTGCCAAGTTCCTACCTGCCCACTTCTGCCTCGTCATATTCAGGGGAACCCAAGGGTAAAGAAATGTAAACTAATATATGCCTGGAGTGTCAAAGGAAAGTACAGGAACTGGAATCAGCTCTAAAGCCCACACCATTTCTACTATCAGTGTTTTTTTCAAACCAAAATGGAACGAACACACACACACACACACACACACACACACACTCTCTCCTCTCTCTCTCTCTCTCTCCAGCCCTCTGCAACAACACAGAAGAATGAGTTCATACCAAAGTAGGAGGTAAAACTACCCAACACATTCCACATTATCTATGTTGGTGTTAGTTTAAACGTTCCCCATTAACTGAAAATATACCAAATTCATTGATATAAAGAGAAAAATCCAAAGATTAATATTGCTGATGAACACAAAATAATTATCATTCCTGACTGTTCAGTAAGAACACTTAAGAAAGTAAGCATTAGTTGATATTTCCCTACCATAATAAAATATATCTGTATACTGTTTAGACACCTAAAAATAAGGCATCTTACCAAGGTCCACTACCATCAATCTGAGGTAGGCACATTTCCACCAATAACAGGAATATGGACAACTATCTCCACTATTATTCAACATTATACTGAGTAACAAGCAATGTAATTAAAGAAATAAATTAGAGGTATAAAAATTGGAAGAGAAGTACTAAAACTAAGTACTTGTATAAATGAGAATGTACCTGGAAAACCTCAGAAAATCCAAAAATTCAGTAACAGGGTATGTAAAAAAAATTAAACTTATTGAACTATCAATAGCCTTCACATATACAAATAATAACTACTTAGAGGATATAATGACAGAGAAAACCTCACTAACTTACACACCGGGAGAAAACATTTTCCACATATATCAAAGACAAAATACTAATATACCTCATATAAAGAACTTTTAAAAACTAAGGAGGTGGGGAATAGACCAAAAATATGACAGAGAATCAGCCAGAAGACATAAGCAGACAATGCTCAAAGATGAAAAAAAGAGAGACTCTACATATATGAAAAGATGTACAATTTCATGAGTAAGAGAAATTCAAACTGCACTGTGAAGCAAACCAAAGACAAAAGGGCACACACATCGTTATGATTCCACTTTGATGAGGTACCTAGAATAAGCAAATTCATAGAGACAGAAAGTATAAGGTTCTATCTAGTAGGTTACCTGGGGCTGGGGAGAGAAAGAAATAGGAAGTTATTACTTAAGGAGTAGAGTTCCTATTTGGGATGATGGAAAAAGGCTGGAAATGTGTGGTGGTGATGGCTACACACACTGTAAACGTGGTTAATGCCACTGAATTTTATTACACAGACTTTATCACACAAAAAAACAGCCAAAACATAAACAATAAAATTGCACTAAGATACCACCCCTCTCCTATTAAGGAGGCAAAAATGAGGAACTATGATGCATACTGTCAGCTAGAGCCAGGAAACCGTACTCTCACATGCCACAGGCTGGAGTACAAGGTGGGGTTCTCCTTTAGGAGGAATTTTTATTACTACCTCATAAAACTCATATACATTCATCTTTGAACTCAGCAACCTCATTTCAAGAAATGTACCCCAAAATTACATCTCCAATAGTAAAAAAAATATGTACACATACTATTCATTGTACATTATTTATAATGAAAACACTGGAAGCATCCTAAATGTCCATAATCAGGAGACTGATTCAGTGTAAATGTACTGTTCAGTGTATATGTAAATATACTGTTAGAATCACACAATTACGATGCAATTCTTTAAAAAATAAAAAAAAAATGAGAAAGGTGTTTATGACCTGAAAGGAGTGATTTCAAAAATATTTAAAGTTAAAAAACCCAACTGCAAAAGAACATCAGTAGTATGCCGTATTATGTGTAATAAAGGAAAAATAATAAAATGTACACATATGTGATTTGTATTTCTTTTTTAAAAATAACACAGTAAGGATAAATGAGAAGCCAGTGAGAATGAATAGGAAAATTTATCATAATTCTCAAAATCATTAAAAAAAGGGGGGGGCTTAAAGTATGCTCAATACACTATAAATAAGAAAATGTAAAAAGTCTTATCACATAAAATAATTTGGACAGTTCTGATGAGCTAACATTATCTAATAAACACTTTAGATGATTAAACTAATTCTTTTACACTACCTCTGAGCGACATGTTACAGACACCTACTTTTACAGATATGGGCGGAGGCAAAGAAAGGATAAGCAACTTGTCAGAAGTGGAGGAGTTTGGATTTAAACTCAAACCCTATGCTTCACTACTATCCCAATGCTTTATAATGGACTAAATGCATTGTTCATCAGTCAAACATTTCAATCACAAAATATTACTGATTAGAAAAATATTATGATGATCAGAAAAATATTAACATTCTATTAAACCTTAGACATGCTTCACAAAAATACTGTTTTCCCCAAATATATCAAAATGGAGTCTAGCAACTTACATAATATTGAAAGTGAAAAGGAATTAAAGACTTCCTAGATACAACAGCAAAAGTATAGGCAACTAATGGAAAAAAAAAACAAACTGGCCTTCATCAAAACGTAAAACTTCTGTGCTTCAAAGGAAATTGTCAAAGTAAAAAGACAACCCACTGAATGGGACAGAGTATTTGCAAATCATGTGTCTGATAAGGGA
Source organism: Manis javanica (assembly GCF_040802235.1). Lineage (NCBI taxonomy): Eukaryota > Metazoa > Chordata > Mammalia > Pholidota > Manidae > Manis > Manis javanica. The sequence goes on along the minus strand of NC_133158.1, from coordinate 45,102,907 downwards.
TTTGTATCAGAATATGTAAAGAAATTTACAGCAATAAAAAAGACAAACTGAAAAATGGACAACAGATATGCATAGAGATTTCTCCAAAGATACATAAAGGGAAAATAAGCACATGAAAACACACTTAATATTATTACTTCCTAGGGAAATATAAATCAAAACCACAGTGAGTACCAGTTTACACCTGATAGGATGGCTAAAATCAAAAGCACACACAAAAACAAGTGTTGGCAGGGATGCAGAGAAAATGTATGAAGGGAATTACTGATTAGGAATATAAAATAGTCCAACTACTATGGAAAACAGTCCAGCATTTTTTCAAAAGGTTAAACATACAGTTAACATGACTCAGCAAATTGATCTCTGAATATACACCCAAATGAACTAAAAACTTATATACAAACAAAAACTTGTACATGAATGTTGAAAACGAGCAATATTCAAAATAGCCAGAGAGAAAATAATACAAATGTCTACCAGCTAATGAGGGGATAAACAAAATGTGGTATATTCAAATAAGGGAAAACAGGACAATGAAAAAAAATTATTGATACAGACTATATATACATGGAACAGCCATGAAAAACAATAGTGAGTTAAAAAAAAAGTCACAAAATCATATTGTATGATTCCAATTGTATCAAATGACTAGAATAAGCAAATCCACAGACACAGAAAGAAGGTTAGTGTTTGCCAGGGGCTGGGAAGGGTGGGAATGGGGAGTGGCAGCAAATAAATATTGGGTGCCTTTTTAGAGGTAATGATATATTTTACAAGTAAATAGTGGTGATGGTGGCACAATTCAGTAAATATGCTAAAACAATTGGTATGTACATTTGTATAAGTGCTTATCTCAACAAAGCTGTCCAAAACTATTTTTTAAATTCAAAAAGTGAAATTTCATCTTAATCTCTACAGAATACAGTATCTTCACATAATTTCAAGGTAGATTCAAAGAATTAGAATAAATTATTTAAGATTTTACATATTTTTAGGTTATGTAACTCACATGTCTTAGAGAACTTGAAGATTCATTTCCAGAAGATAACTCAAGCCGTCCAAGTTTTCTTCTACCATAATTTGGATATTTACGTCTACATGCCCTCTGCCTAGACTGTGACATCAAAACCACCGAATCAAACTGAAACATAAACATACAGATGAAAGTCAACACAGAAATAAGTTAAATCTTCAGCAAAATAAGCATTCTATAAAATTCCCAAAGGGATATAATGCAAAATTTTTTTAAATAAATAATAACAGTAGTTCTCAAATTAAAAGAAAAAATTCTTGAATGAATGGTATTTTTACCATATACTGTTAAATCAAGCTTGGTATTTTTACTTTATGGTACCTACAAGACATGACTAAATAAGGCAGTTAGATCAGCAATTTCCAAAATAAATTGTAAGTTAATTACTTTATCATGAATATGATAATACCAGCAATAACCAAAAACAGATAGTACCTCATAATATGTATCTTAAAAATGAAAATATATATTTGTGTTATAGTGTAGTGACTAACCACCTTAGGACTTTATCACTGTGAGTGTGTGTATAAAAAAACAGAAAGAGTATCTGAAATAATCCTCAAATGTTAACCTAGTAATTTCCAGGTTTTAAATTTTTAGATGACTAGTTGTTAATACTTCAGTTCTGCTTGGATTTTTAAACATATTTTTTTATCAGAACAAAATAATTAATCTTCAAAAGTTAGCCAAATGAAACAGCTGGATTAAATTTAAAGGTGGGGGGCAGTCCTCAAAACATAGAGTCACATGTAAAACACTCAATGAAAGCACATATTCCTTGAATTGAAATACAAAACAAAGTTCACATTATGCTATGTTTGATAATCACTGGTGTGTCTAATTATTTCAACATATCACTACCTGATTTTTAAATGAATTGTGTTTTTTCCTTAATTTGTCAGTACTGATTTTTGTTAAAACAAAAACTCCTACTAATGAACGAACTTCATGACTGGTAATATATAAACATAGCTATAACTAAAAATCACTAACAAGAAATCTGCCAAAATATATTTCTAAAAAGTCAGTTTGAGGATACTATATACCTAACAAGGATATGAAGAATTATAGGACCAAATGATTACAAGGATACAAACAATAAAAAGGACCCTGGATGAAAATCGATAAACAGAGAAGATTCTCAAGATGGCAGCATAGGTAGGGTGGCAGAAATCTCCTCCCAAAAACCATATATATTTTGAAACACAGTAAATATAACTATTCCTAAAAGAGTAACCAGGAGATACAATATATAAGTCATGCTACATCTGTGACACCCCAACATCTACCAGAAAAGGGTAAGAAACAAAGCTGTGACCCAGTGGGACCTGAACAATCCTCTCACCACAGCTCACGAGTGGGAGGAAAACACTCAAAGTGGAGAGGGAATGCAATCACAGGACTGCTAAATAACTAGCCCCAGTAATATGCACTGGGAACACAGACACACATTGCATGGTGAACAGGATATTAGAGGAGTAGAAAAGCAAAATTCCAGATTAAGACAGCAAACAGGTTCCCACAGCCGGCTGCCCTGGGAAAAAAGAAAAGCAGGCGCTTTAAAAGTCTTACAGGAAATAATCAATGGATCAATGAAAAAATCAAAATAGAGATCAAGGAATATATAGAAACAAATGACAACAACAACACTAAGCCCCAACTTTTGTGGGACACAGTGAAAGCAGTCTTAAGAGGAAAGTATATAGCAATCCAGGCACACTTGAAGAAGGAAGAACAATCCCAAATGAATAGTCTAACATCACAATTATCGAAACTAGAAAAAGAAGAACAAATGAGGCCTAAAGTCAGCAGAAGGAGGGACATAATAAAGATCAGAGAAGAAATAAACACCATTGAGAAGAATAAAACGTAGCAAAAATCAATGAAACCAAGAGCTGGTTCTTTGAGAAAATAAACAAAATAGATAAGCCTCCAGCCAAACTTATTAAGAGAAAAAGAGAATCAACACAAATCAACAGATTCAGAAATGAGAATGGAAAAATCACGACAGACTCCACAGAAATACAAAGAATTATTAAAGACTACTATGAAAACCTATATGCCAACAAGCTGGAAAACCTAGAAGAAATGGACAACTGTCTAGAAAAATACAACCTCCTAAGAATGACCAAGGAAGAAACACAAAAGTTAAACAAACCAATTACGAGCAAAGAAATTGAAACGGTAATCAAAAAACTACCCAAGAACAAAACCCTGGGGCCAGACGGATTTACCTCAGAATTTTATCAGACACACAGAGAAGACATAATACCCATTTTCTCCTTAAAGTGTTCCAAAAAATAGAAGAAGAGGGAATACTCCCAAACTCATTCTATGAAGCCAACATCACCCTTATACCAAAACCAGGCAAAGACCCCACCAAAAAAGAAAATTACAGACCAATATCCCTGATGAACGTACATGCAAAAATACTCAATAAAATATTAGCAAACAGAATTCAACAGTATATCAAAAGGATCATACACCATGACCAAGTGGGGTTCATCCCAGGGATGCAAGGATGGTACAACATTCGAAAATCCATCAACATCATCCACCACATCAACAAAAACAAAGACAAAAACCACATGATCATCTCCATAGATGCTGAAAAAGCATTTGACAAAATTCAACATCCACTCATGATAAAAACTCTCAGCAAAATGGGAATAGAGGGCAAGTACCTCAACATAATAAAGGCCATATATGATAAACCCACAGCCAGCATTATACTGAACAGCGAGAGGCTGAAAGCATTTCCTCTGAGATCAGGAACAAGACAGGGATGCCCACTCTCCCCACATAGTACTAGAGGTCCTAGCCACAGCAATTAGACAAAACAAAGAAATACAAGGAATCCAGATTGGTAAAGAAGAAGTTAAACTGTCACTATTTGCAAATGATATGATACTGTAAATAAAAAACCCTAAAGAATCCACTCCAAAACTACTAGAACTGAGATCAGAATACAGCAAAGTTGCAGGATACAAAATTAACACACAGAAATCTGTAGCTTTCCTATACACTAACAATAAATCAATAGAAAAAGAAATCAGGAAAACAATTCCATTCACCATTGCATCAAAAAGAATAAAATACCTAGGAATAAACCTAATCAAAGAAGTGAAAGACTTATACTCTGAAAACTACAAGTCACTCTTAAGAGAAATTAAAGGGGATACTAATAAATGGAAACTCATCCCATGCTCATGGCTAGGAAGAATTAATATCGTCAAAATGGCCATCCTGCCCAAAGCAATATACAGATTTGATGCAATCCCTATCAAATTACCAGCAACATTCTTCAATGAATTGGAACAAATAATTCAAAAATTCATATGGAAACACCAAAGACCCCGAATAGCCAAAGTGATCCTGAAAAAGAAGAATAAAGTAGGGGGGATCTCACTCCCCAACTTCAAGTTCTACTACAAAGCCATAGTAATCAAGACAATTTGGTACTGGCACAAGAACAGAGTCACAGACCAGTGGAACAGATTAGAGACTCCAGAAATTAACCCAAACAAATATGGTCAATTAATATTTGATAAAGGAGCCATGGACATACAATGGGGAAATGACAGTCTCTTCAACAGATGGTGTTGGCAAAACTGGACAGCTACGTGTAGGAGAATGAAACTAGACCATTGTCTAACCCCATATACAAAGGTAAACTCAAAATGGATGAAAGACCTGAATGTAAGTCATGAAACCATTAAACTCTTGGAAAAAAACATAGGCAAAAACCTCTTAGACATAAACATGAGTGACCTCTTCTTGAACATATCTCCCCGGGCAAGGAAAACAACAGCAAAAATGAGCAAGTGGGACTACATTAAGCTGTACAGCGAAAGACACCATCAATAGAACAAAAAAGAACCCTACAGTATGGGAGAATATATTTGAAAATTACAGATCCGATAAAGGCTTGACGTCCAGAATATATAAAGAGCTCACATGCCTCAACAAACAAAAAACAAATAACCCAATTAAAAAATGGGCAGAGGAACTGAACAGACAGTTCTCTAAAAAAGAAATACAGATGGCCAACAGACACATGAAAAGATGCTCCACATCGCTAATAATCAGAGAAATGCAAATTAAAACTACAATGAGGTATCACCTCACACCAGTAAGGATAGCTGCCATCCAAAAGACAAACAACAACAAACGTTGGCAAGGCTGTGGAGAAAGGGGAACCCTCCTACACTGCTGGTGGGAATGTAAATTAGTTCAACCATTGTGGAAAGCAGTTTGAAGGTTCATCAAAATGCTCAAAACAGACCTACCATTTGACCCAGGAATTCCACTCCTAGGAATTTACCCTAAGAACACAGCAATCAAGTTTGAGAAAGACAGATGCACCCCTATGTTTATCGCAGCACTATTTACAATAGCCAAGAATTGGAAGCAACCTAAATGTCCATCGGTAGATGAATGGATAAAGAAGATGTGGTACATATACACAATGGAATACTATTCAGCCATAAGAAGTGGAAAAATCCAACCATTTGCAGCAACATGGATGGAGCTAGAGAGTATTATGCTCAGTGAAATAAGTCAAGTGGAGAAAGAGAAATACCACATGATTTCACTCATCTGAGGAGTATAAGAACAAAGGAAAAACTGAAGGAACAAAACAGCAGCGGAATTACAGAACCCAAAAATGGACTAACAGGTACCAAAGGGAAAGGAACTGGGGAGGATGGGAGGGTAGGGAGGGATAAGTGGGGGGGAAGAAGAAGGGGGTATTAAGATTAGCATGCATGGGGGGGAGGGAGAAAGGGGAGGGTGGGCTGTACAACACAGAGAGGACAAGTAGGGATTCTACAACATTTTGCTAAGCTGATGGACAATAACCATAATGTGGTTGTTAGGGGGGACCTGATATAGGAGAGCATACTAAACATAGTACTCTTCATGTAAGTGTAGATTAAAGATTAAAAAAAAAAAAAGGGAAGAAAGAAAGAAAAGGAGGATTACTCCTTGATAGGATGAAACTATTGGTAAATCAAAGATCAACGCATGCTTTAAATATCCTTAATGTTGATCACTTAAAGGGTGTCAGATGATCAGATATGGAGGTACTCTTTTCTGATAATATTCCTTTCTCTTAATTAAAAAAAAAAAAAGAAAAAAGCAGTTACTGTGTGCTGACCTCCAATGAGTTCTGCACAGTGGTATAGAGGGCATGTCAAAGTGTGGGCAAAGGGTCTGTTTGTTTCTATGCAGAAGATCAAGGCCTAGCTTGGATACCCAGAAAATGAACTAAGATACGATATGAGGAGGAGCTTCCGGCATCAGCACTCTCTGGAGGACTTGTGCTGGGGGATGATCATAAAAAAGCCTCCACAGGGATCTGGATGATGCTGCGGTTGTGGCTGCATCCAGCCCACTGTCTCCTGGACTTGCCATAGGAATGAGGAGGGAGATGTCTAGGCTGGCATGTGCATACAGTGAGACAACGAATTTGACCGGATCTGTACTGTTGGAACTCAACCAGGAGTTGGGAGGGGTGCAAGTTGTAGCACTCCAAAATCTCATGACTATAGACTATCTATGGTTAAAAGAACATATGGGACGTGAACAGATCCCAGAAATGGGCTGCTTTAATTTGTCTGATTTCTCTCAGACGGTTCACGTACAGCTGGACAATATCCATCATATCATAGACAAATTTTCACAAATGCCTAGGGTGCCTAAATGGTTTTCTTGGCTTCACTGAAGATGGCTGGTAATTATAGATTTGCTTTGTTTATGTCACCGTATTCCTATTATGTTAATATGTGTGTGCAAATTAGTTAGTAGTTTAAAACCTATACATACTTAAGGTACTCTACAAGAAGATATGTCAAAGAAATAATCAATCCTCCCATGTTTCCTTCCATATGCTACATCTATAGCTTTTCTTCTTTCTTCCTAATTACAACCCTTAAATAGAATTCGTGCCTCATATCGAAGTTACCGAGTATCATAATTCCTCCAGGTGGTAAAGATACCTCGAGACAAGTGCTGGGCATAGAACCCACAGGGCATAAATCTGCAAAGAAGTAAAAAGCTAATCTTTTGAAACAATATGGCTTCTCTCTCACTTACCAACTTTACATTTCCCTGTATGGCCCCGGAAGATGACTGGTTAGCCAGAGACGGGTAAGATTCCTCAAGGGAGGAACAACCTAAGACAGGCACAGTCGCAGGGGGGCCATCAGGTGAGAATTTGGGGATCAACAGAGGTGAGGCTCAGAACCTCACCCCCCCTGCTTTGAGAGAAATCTTCTGCATCCGTGGATGTCTTGCTGCCCTTGTCTAGCCTGGATTAATACTTAGTCCATAGGCACACACCTGATCATCTACATTTGTCCTCTTACAGCACTAAACTATGTTGTCTACCTTTATCTTGCATCTACCTACCACTTCAGCATTTTGTTAAAAATAAAAATAAAAATAATAATAAAGGGAGAAATGTGGGATCCACATATAAATCAAGTACAAAAATCAAACAAATATTCATATTTGACCTGATTGTTTATAGGTCATAATGCGTGATCAAAACCGAATGTTTCTGTGATGAATGCCCTTGTACTGTTCACCATGTTAAGAATTCGTTCACCATGTAAGAACTTGTTCATTATGCTTCAGAAGATTGGAGACGGACGAGAATTAGGCTTGAGATGGATTAATGATTGTACATTGAGCATTGACCCCCCTATACTGAATTTTATTGTTGTTAACAACCATTTGATCAATGAATATGAGAGATGCCCTCTCAAAAAAAAAAAAAAAAAAGTCTTAAAGGGACAAGCATTTAAATTGTCCTGGCACACTCACCCCAGAATGCTGGGAACTTTAAGGAACTTCAGGTGTCCTAACCCCCTGGGTGGCAACACAGCTCAGAACCCAGTCACAGCGATAAGCAGCCTGCAGTTCCTTCCCAGGCCCCCACCGGCACTGCAAGCAAACCAGCTCACCTGCCACGACTGCGGAACAACCGGGGAGCTGCCCCCACCTACAGCAACACACCTTAACACAGAGGCTTCTCCCTGTGCATGGCTAACAAGCCCAGGCCCAGAGGCTACTCCATGCAGGCAGTTGATCGGCACAGAGAGAGGAGACAGGCACAGAGTCTGGGAAGCACAAAGGGGCTCTGTTCTTGTGGCAGAACACAGGCCACTTGCCTGTGACCTCCACCAGTGCCCAAGGCCATGCCAAGTGCAACCCCACCCCGGGTAGATCAGGGGATTGACCCAGAGGCTGCTCCCTATGTGCAGTTGACTAGCACAGACAGCAGAGACAGGCACAGAGTCTGGAAAGCACGAAGGGGCTCTGTTCTCACAGCAGAACACGCGTCATTGGCCTGCGACCCATGCCAGTGCCTTAGGCCATCCCAAGGGACCCCCCCGCACACAGCAGCTCAGGGGATTAACCCAGAGGCTGCTCCCTGTGTGCAGTTTGACCAACACAGACAGCAGAGATGGTCGAGGACACCTGGAGGCACAAAGGGGCTTTGCTCTTGTGGCAGAACAAACGCTGCTGTCCTGCGACTCCCGCCATTGCCCTAGGCCACTTTGAAGGATGCCCTGCCCATGAAAACTTAGACAATTAACCCAGAGGCTGCTCCCTGTGTGCAGATGACCTCCACAGACAACAGACACAGGCAAGGTGACTGACAAGCAGGAAGGGACTTTGTTCTCCCAGCTGACACACATGCCTCTCACAAGTGACCGTGCCCATCGCCATGACAAGGCAGGAGAATCTTCGGTCAAACATCCCTCAAACACCACAGACAGGGCTTAGCGAGACTGAAATCACCAATCTAACAGAAAAAGAATTCAAAATTAAAGTCATAAACATACTGATGGAGCTACAGAGAAATATCCAACAGCTAAGGGATGAATTCAGGGGGGAGATAATAGAAATGAAACAAATGGAAGGATTTAAGAGCAACATGGATGAAGTGAAAGAGACTGTTAATGGAATAAAAATCAGAGAACAGAAATACAGAGAAGATGAGGCAGAGAGAGATAAAAGGATCTCTAGAAATGAAAGAATATTAAGAGAACTGTGTGACCAATCCAAAAGGAACAATATCTGCATTATAGGGGTACCAGAAGAGGAAAAGAGAGAAAAAGGGATAGAAAGTGTCTTTGAAGAAATAATTGCTGAGAACTTCCCCAAACTGGGGGAGGAAATAGTTGCTCAGACTACGGAAGCACACAGAACACCAGATAGAAGGGACCCAAAGAATACAACACCAACACACATAATAATTAAAATGGCAAAGATCAAGGACAAGGACAGAGTATTAAAGTCAGCCAGAGAGAAAAAAGGTCACCTACAAAGGAAAAACCATGAGGCTATGATCAGACATCTCAGAAGAAACCTTACAGGGAATGAAATAGATGGGCCTCAAACCGAGAACACTGTATCTGGCAAGATTATCATTTAAATTTGAAGGAGGGATTAAACAATTCCCAGATAAGCGAAAGTTGAGGGAATTTACCTCCCACAAACCATCTCTATAGTGTATTTTAAAGAGATGCTCTAGATGGAAGTACACCTAAGGCTAAATAGCTGTCACGGGAGAAAATAAAACCACAACAAAGAAAGTAGACCAACCAAATACCAACAAAATGGAAAATAAAATCAGCTATCCACAAAACCAGTCAATGGAAACACAAAAAGTACAGAATAAAACACCTAATATATAAAGAGTGGAGGAAGAAGAAAAAGAAGGGAGAGAAAGAAACATCAGACTGTGTTTATACTGGCATAATAACTGAGACAGTTAGACACTAAAGAAGCTGCCCTTGAACCTTTGGTAACGAGGAATCCAAAGCCTGCAAAGCCCGTAAGTAAATATCTATCGATAATCACCCTAAAGGTAAGTGGACTGAATGCACCAATCAAAAGACACAGAGTAACAGAATGGATAAAAAGGCAAGACCCATCTATATGCTGCCTACAAGACACTCACTTTAAACCCAAAGACATACACAGGCTAAAAGCAAAGGCATGGAAAAAGATATTTCATGCAAACAATAGGGAGGAAAAAGCAAGTGTTGCAATACTTGTATCACACAAAATAGACTTCAAAACAAAGAAAGTAACAAGAGATAAAGAAGGATATTACATAATGATAAAGGGATGAATCCAACAAAAGGATATAACCATTATAAATATCTATGCACACAACACAGGAGCACCAGCGTAAGTGAAACAAACACTAACAGAATTAAAGGAGAAAATAGAATGCAATGTAGTCATTTTAGGAGACTTCAATACACCACTCACTCCAAAGGACAGATCAACCAGAAAAAAAATAAGTAGGGACACAGAGGCACTGAACAACACATTAGAACAGAAGGACCTGAAAGACATTTACAGAACTCTACACTCAAAAGCAGCAGGATACACATTCCTCTCAAGTGCACATGGAACATTTTCCAGAATAGACCACACACTAGGCCACAAAATGAGCCTCAGTAAATTCAAAAAGACTGAAATTCTACCAACCAACTTCTCAGATCACAAAGGTATAAAACTAGAAATAAATTGTACAAAGAAAACAAAATGGTTCACAAACACAGGAAGGCTTAAAAACATGCTCCTAAATAATCAATGGATCAATGACCAAATTAAAGAGATCCAGCAATGTATGGAGACAAATGAAAACAACAGCACAATACCCCAACTTCTGTGGGACGCAGCAAAGGCAGTTCTAAGAGGAAAGTATATAGCAATACAGGCCTATTTAAAGAAGGAAGAAAAATCCCAAATAAGCAGTCTAAAGTCACAATTATTGAAATTGGAACCAGAACAAATGAGGCCCAAAGTCAGCAGAAGGAGGGACATAATAAAGATCAGAGAAGAAATAAAATTGAGAAGAACAGAACACACAAAAAAAATCAATGAAACCAAGAGCTGATTCTTTGAGAAAATAAACAAAATAGATAAACCCCTAGCCAGACTTATTAAGAGAAAAAGAGAATCTATACACATCAACAGAATTAGAAATGAGAAAGGAAAAATCACTACCAACATCAGAGAAATACCAAGAATTATTAGAGAATACTGTGAAAATCTATATGCTAACAAGCTTGAAAACCTAGAAGAAACGGACAACTTCCTAGAAAAATACAACCTTCCAAGACTGACCAAGGAAGAAATAGAAAATCTAAACAGACCAATTATCAGCAATGAAACTGAATTGGTAATCAAAAAACTACCAAAGAACAGAGAATATATTTGTAAATGACATATCTGACAAGGGATTAACATCCAAAATATATAAAGAACTTACACGCCTCAACACCCAAAAAGCAAATAACCTGATTAACAAATGGGCAGAGGATAAGAAGAGACAGTTCTCCAAAGAAATTCAGATGGCCAACAGACACATGAAAAGATGCTCATCATCACTAATCATCAGGGAAATGCAAATTAAAACCACAATGAGATATCACCTCACACGAGTAAGGATGGCCAGCATGGAAAAGACTAAGAACAACAAATGCAGGCGAGGATGCGGACAAAGGGGAAGGAACCCTCCTACAATTGCTGGTGGGAATGTAAGCTAGTTCAACCATTGTGGAAAGCAATATGGAGGTTCCTCAAAAAACTAAAAATAGAAATACCAGTTGACCCAGGAATCCCACTCCTTGGAATTTACCCAAAGAATACAACTTCTCAGATTCAAAAAGACATATGCACCCCTGTTTATCACAGCACTTTTTACAATAGCCAAGATATGGAAGCAACCTCAGTGTCCATCAGTAGATGAATGGATAAAGAAGATGTGGTACATATACACAATGGAATACTATTCCGCAGTAAGAAAGAAACAGATACTACCATTTGCAACCACATGGATGGAGTTGGAGGACATTATGCTCAGTGAAATAAGGTAGGCAAAGTAAGACAAGTGCCAAATGATTTCCCTCATTGTAGAGTATAACAACGAAGCAAGACTGAAGGAAAAAAAACAGCAGACTCAGACTCCAAGAAGGGACTAGTGGTTACCAAAGGGGAGGGGTGGGGGAAGGTGGGTCGGGGGCAGCAAAATAGGGATTGAGGGGCATTATGTTTAGTGCACATGGTGTGGGGGGTCACGGGGAGAACAGTGTCACACAGAGAAGGCACATAGTGAATCTGGCATCTTGCTGCACTGATGGACAGTGACTGCATTGGGGTATGGGTGGGGACTTGGTAATATGGGTGAACGTAGTAACCACATTGTTTTTTCATGTGAAACCTTCGTAAGAGTGTATATCAATAATACCTTAATAAAAAATTTTAAAAGAAGATTAATCCTGAGGAACAAATCACATCCTTGCAGGTAGAAATGGAATACAGGATCAGCAGCAGCACTAGAAGCTTACCAGAAGCAAAATTAAATCTCTGTAGGAGAAATACCATCCTAGGATTCAAATTATCTCAAACATGTAACATTCAATCAAACATAGGCAACAAAGAAAATGTAACTGTAAAAAAAAATTTTTTTTTAATTAAGAAGGAATGGAAACAGATGAACAGGAAAGCAAGATATTATTGAAATAATGAGATTACCAGGCATGAATTTAAAAAAAAGAAACTACAACTGATTTTCACAGATTTAAAATAACAAGTGCTTCAGCAAAAAACCAAAATCTCTAAAAAAGAAGCAAATGAAAATTCTGAACTGAAAAATACAGCTAAAATCAAGAACACAGCAGGTTTAACCACAGATTACAGAACTTAGAAGAACTAACAGACTCTAATACCGATCAGAAAAAAATTAAGAACAGCAGAAAACAGCCTAACAAACCAAAGGGAATCAACAGTGAAAGTCCAATCAATGTACAGGTAAGTAATTGGCATCTCAGAAGAAACAGGGAAAGAAAGCAAAGGATGGAAAGATATACTATGCAAACACTAGCCAAAAGAAAGCCAGCACAGCTATATTTATAGAAGAGAATTTGAAGAATAAGCTTTACTACTAGCAGTAAGAGGTGAAAATTCATAATGATAAAAGGTTCAATTCACTAGGAACAAGGGAAATTCTAAGTCTGTACTCACCAAACATAGCTTCAAACCACATAAAAACAACTGGAAACAGAAATCTACAAACACCAGATTTTAACACATTCTCTCTCACTCTAAGCAGGAGTACAATCATTCTGAAACTGCATACAGCATTACTACCTTAAGTTAAATATACACAAATCCTATGATCTACAATTTTACCCCAAAAGAAACACATACAGAGATATTAATACATATAAAATGTTGAAAGTAGTATTACTCCTAATTGCCAAAATATGAAAACAACAAAAATGTCCTTTAAAATTAAATACCAGTACACTCATCAATGGAATAGTATACAAAATGCAAACAAATGAACTTCAATTCAACTACTCAACAACAGCATAGTTAAAGCAACCCCACAAGGTCAAATGATCAAGCCAGATACAAGAGTGTATCTCAACTTTATATCATTACTCTAACAGGAACTCTTTATATACAGTTTCCTGACTTGCCCCCACCATGGTACTTCTGTGCCACAGACACTAAAAATGGTTTGTGGAGGGTCTCAAACCATTGTAAAATCAAAGAATTTTTATCAATGCATGATTTTGGATAAACTTCAGAAACAGTTAACCAGCAGTTTTTAAAGACAGTTGATTGATTACCTGTGGAAGAAAGGAGAAAGAGTGACTGGGAACAGACAGAAAGTGCTTGTGATCAGCTGACAATGTTGCAGTTCTCAACCTGAATGGTCATATATAGTAATTTTTCTAGAATCCTTTAGCACTCTCAGGCATCAAGGCTACTTCCCTCAAGTTTTCAAACTACTTTTCCCTAACAGCTGTTCAACCTTATATGTACTATTTTAAATCCCAAACAGAAGACTTCAAGCAATAAAATAGTCTACTTCAGGTGAAAGTTACTAATATTCACACTGATGAAAAAAAAAGAAAACTATGATTTTCAGTATAATTTCTAATTTGCTTATTCCTAGGGACAGAATTTAAGTTACCTTTTGTGAAAGCTGGAGAGTCTTCCTTTTTCTTCCAATTATATAAAGATTTCTTTCCTCTTCACCTTTCTCTATCCTGAAGTCTTCCAACTTCCTACAATTTAAGTATCCAATTGTATTAGTTACTGAGATGAAGAGTAAGTGATATAAGGATGAGGAAAAATTAATCATCATGATTCTAGGAAACACAAGCTTATATACTTTCCAAATTAATACATAAAATTCCTAAAATCATAACAAAACTTAAGTCAAGATGCAGTCTATGTCATAAATTTAATAAAATCTCAGAAGCAGGAGGCCCTATTTTTCATATTTAGCACAGGAATATTCTTTCATTTTTATTTTGGTTGGTCCTATGAGGACGAACTGGTATAGGATCTCTCATATTAGCTACTCAGAATGTCCCCATGATTTTCCAATATTGCAATTCCCTTCTCTAAAGATAAAATAGCAGAATCTTCCTCTGAACTTATTCAAACTGAGTATTTTATAATTTTTAGAAAACCAAAATAGCAATGTCACCTGTTCTTCTAATTATGATACAAACATGATAATATAATTGAGAGCAATTTTCAAAGCAAGGGACCTTCCACCATGAGGAAGGTACTGAAGATCATTTTCCTTCTCCACAGTTAGAGAATTCAAATGACTGAATGTTCTTTTTCTCCAATTTGAACACTGTTGAATACTCATCACTTTACATTTTGTGATCATTTTAAATCCCCACTGGAGAAGTCTGAAAACTGTCATCTTCTCCACGATATAATTGGACACTCAAAATGAGTTTAAGCACAAATCCTTTAAGGACAAAAACTAATTTCTAAGGAAATCATTTTTTTCTCAAAGTACATACATCACAGCCCACACTCAGATTACATTAGAAAATTCTCTCCACAGAGGAGTTCTAAATCAGACTCAATCCATGGCAAGTTGTCAATTTCAACACTTTCATATGTATTTAAGGAACTATGTGACATTTTTCACTTGCAGCCAAATGAAATTTCTACCCCTTACATGTACACTTCCTTTTGTTTTGACAATGAAATACTACATATAATTTTCAATAATAAAGCAAAAGAACACTCTAGGCATTCAAAAATATCTTCAACTGTACACAGCTTCAAAGTGCAATGAGATCGTCAGTAAAACAGAGTGTATACTGCAACTCCTTCAATTTCTACTGCTACTGGATTAAGATAAGCAATATGCCTAATCTCTAGCCCCAAATAGAACTGCCTCACCCAGGAAGCAACATTCTGTACTCATCTTTCTGCACATGAGT
This sequence comes from Manis javanica, assembly GCF_040802235.1. Classification (NCBI taxonomy): domain Eukaryota; kingdom Metazoa; phylum Chordata; class Mammalia; order Pholidota; family Manidae; genus Manis; species Manis javanica. The sequence continues at coordinate 45,087,577 of NC_133158.1, read as the reverse complement.
AGGATCATTACCTTCTCACATTTTTTCCTTCACAATGGACATATACTACTTTTAGTCAGAAAACAAATTAGTTTCCTGTGATCCTTATTAAATGATACCCTAACAAATAGTCATGTAAAATTCCCCACTGCTTTCCCATTATAAAGATTGCTGTTAGGGGCACTGACCACCACTCAACCACTCAGCATCTCATTCAGAAAATCTCATGTGTATTTGAGAATATGGTTATACTTTTCTGTGGGAAAATTATATTGTGGCAGAAAGCCAGCTGACTCACAAAATCCATTCTCCTTTTCTTCCTTAGGAACAGCATCTAAATTTTTATCTAAGGACTTTGCTGCCCTAACCAGAAACTGTTATTACCTAGCTTCCTCTGTAGCAAAGTGTAGCCACACAACATTCTGGTCAATGAGTTATGAGCAGAAATGCCACATGAGACTATTAATATTAAGGCTGCTTAAATGACATTCTCTGAGTTAGAAATGTCCTTTTTGCCTTCTGTCTTTCCTCCTTGTGGTCTAAATCTCACCCTCCATCATAGATGCAGACACGTGATGGCTACTGTATAAAGTCCAGCTATTCTGGACTTTGAGATGACCTTAAGATTGAAAGCCATGCTCTAAGACAGGAGATCAGAAACACAGGAGCCTGTATCCCTGATTAACTGGGAACCATGACTCCAGCCTTAAATTATTTCACCTTCCACGTTAAGAGAACAAATGCTTATTTACAGAACTACTGTTCAGGCCTTCAACTCCTGATAATTGTTTCTTCCCTTGTTTTTAACAATAAGAAGTAACCTGAAATGACATTTTCAGTTCTAATGATCACGCAACTCGCACACAATTTTAAGGCTTAAGTATGGCATACTACATTCACAGCGGTAATTTTTCTGTATTTCTCATCCTAGTACCATATTTTGCTTTTACTCTTTGATTGTGTACTTATAAACATCCTCAAATTCACTGTACAATATATAAGCATTACCCAATATTACTCCACAAATTCCTGAAGCTCTAAACACATGAAGGAAATACTTTTACAAAATTACCTTCAAAGTAGCAGCTATCATGAGACATAAAAATGACAAAATACTGAAAAATTTTAAGTATCAATGAAAAACAGTATTTGCTGCCTCCATTTTGATGACTCAAAAATCAGTATGTTACAACTCAGTAGTTCGAAGATCCTACTTCCCAGACTGTAAATATGAATTATCACTTCCCACTAAAAGAAAACAGGGCTGCTTAAAAGACTGATTCTGTTGAGATCAAGGAATTTGCAAGATAAACCTGTGACATCTCACCATGCCTGACAACATGGATGTTACAAAAGGCTACTATAGTCATGCCAACTTGAACAGACACCTCCTGGACAGAGATGGAAATATTTAAATATCAATAGGATACCAAAAATGCTAAATCACAACAGTGTGGTGCTTATAGTGGAAAACACATACACAAACTGGTCACTGTCAGGGGATGGAAGGGAATAAAACTATTTTGAAGGTAAATCAAGCATCTCTTTTATTTCATTATTATCTTTACTACTAAATACAGCATCTCTCTTTACTACTGGATAATCAAATAGATGTGAGTAACTTTCTTTTTTTTAAGTATCCAAGATAATAAATAAAGACTTCAGAGTTGAAATATCATCATTCTGTAACCCTTAACCCTTAATGTATTAATGAATCTAGGCTATGAGCATAAATGCCTGCTATCACTACATAAAGAAAATAGATATTTATGCCTTCCAACAAACTCAAAGCACTTATGAAAGTCTTGCAAAAAGCTGAAAATATTCACATTTGAGACGACTGGAAATTTAAACATCGACTGGATATTTAATTATGGTGAGGAATTTGTTAAGGTATAGTAATGGCATTGTGGTTATATTTTAAAACAATTCCTTATCCTTTAGAAATACACACCTACATACTGATGGACAAAATTGTATTATGTCTGGGATTTCTTTCAAAATAATATTGTAGGGAGAAGAGCAGGCATTTGTCTAGATGAAACAAGATTGTTTATGAAAAATTTAAGAGAAAGTTGGAAAACAACTTTGACATTGTCCTACCATAATTTTTTAAAATCCCACCCATTGTAAAATATATTTATATGACTATGTATACCCCTAATGGATTGAAAAATATATAAATAACCATATATTTTATAGATAGAAACAGTATTAATAGATATCCTAAAACAAACCTAAATATGCCTAGTGGTACCTCTGGTACAACCACTCTTCGTTTCCAAGCCTGGAGGTCTCGTTCTGTAGCAATCTGACTACGTGGAGCATTCTGATGCATCTGACGAACACCTTCAACTTGTCCACTACGACGTAGACCAATATTTGGAGGGGACTGGATGTCTAAGCTTAGTCTTCTAAAACCTAGGGGGAAATTATCATGAAATTATTCCAAAACAAATTTCCACCTAATATGTATTTAACACACAATAGATGTACACATTCCTCCTAGTAAGATAAATACCAAAAATAAAGATCTACTGAGAAAACTTTGGAAAAAAGAATCTTAATGTGACTGACATCAAAATGTAGAACACAGAACATTACCCGTCAGCTTCAATTTCCATTTTTAGTAAACTTTCTGAATCTTTTTAATGTGCATTTTCCATTATGATATTACATTTGCAGTCCTAAAAACCATGTCTTCTTCAAAACTGCATACAGAAATCCTATCTTTGTTGGAAAAATTAGCATTGTAGATGGACTCCTCAAACTGCACCAGCTTTTTAACAAGGGTTCCAACAACATTCCTTGTGACATCAAGAGATCACCCAGGCCATGCAGGCAAGCAAACTGCCAAGGGGAATGTTAAAAATTCACAGAAATGCACAATGGGGAACTGATGGCAGTGCTTCAATTGGAGCTGGGCAAGTGAGTGATAGGTGAGTGCAGACAACAGTGAGCCCTGAGCTGTGCAGAGCTGATCAGGCGAGAAGAGGAGGCAGGACAACCACTCATGGGCCAGAAGTTACAGGGTGGAAACCAGCTTGTGAAGCTGGGGGATAGGGAGAAGTCCCAGGCAAATAGTTTCTTAAAACTCAGGATGAAGGGGCTCCTGTTACAATGCAACAGAGACAATGGGGGCTATTCGCTCCAGCAGGGAACTGGAAAAATCCTACCTCAACATTCTGGCTTTCCTTGCAAAGTTAAATCCACAGATGAACGAACACCACCTCTGCGCTCTTCTATGTACTGCTTTACCAATCAAATGTGAACCAGTCTGCACTATACAACCTACTAAAATCACATTAAATGGCCCAGCTATTATTAACCCATTTACATTTAAATATATTGATATGAAACAATTTTTAATCGAGAACTAAAAATAAATCCTAAATTTAATTGTCAAAGTTACAGTACTATTTACCAACAATTTGATGAAAACATACCTGGATTACTTATCACAATGTCACTTGAAAGAGCAAGTATGAGAAATAAATAGCCATAAACAGATTAATTACAAAGACTGGTTATTCCATACAGCAGGTTTCTATGAAGCTACAAAACAGGAGGAGGAGAGTTCTAGGAATGGATATGAAGTGATTTCTAGAATTTATTATTAAGGGAAAGAAGCAAGGTACAGAATAATGCATATAGACCTTGTGCCCCTCACTCGGATGCACTGAGGATGCAGCATCAACTAAGTGGTGCTCCTGAGTAAAACGATTACCCTGGATTCAGGTATGAGATAATCAGACAAACACAAATTGACAGAAATTCCATGAAATAACAGGCCTGAACTCAAAAGTACCAATGCCATGAGGAAACTGTTCTAGACTAAAAGAGATGTAACAATTAAATGCCACAAGCAAGCCTTTATTAAATGTTAACACTGAAAGAAGCCATGAAGGAGGAAAACACTGGGACATGAGGGAAACGAGAAAAAAGTCCGGGCATCAGTAGTGCCACATCATGCAGCAGCCTGCTAACTGTCGCTACTGCATTAGGACTGTGCACAGAGAGTGTTCCTGTTCTTGGGAGATGAAGGTAGAAGCACTAAGAGATAAAATAAAACGTCATAATGTCCCCAACTTAATCTAAAACAGTCTAGAAAAAATATGGGAGCCAAGGTAGGGGGAGGAGACAAGGAATCTGTGTGCACACACAGGAAATGTAGCAAAATGATGGCTCTTGGCTGAAGGGCATACAGGGGGTCTGTTGTAGCCTTCCCGCAACTTCACTACAGGATTAATTTTTTTCAAAATAAAACACTAAGAAATAAAGATGTATGTTATAAATATAAGAGAAAATAAAACTCAGTTACTCCTAGTTTTTTTAATAGTCCTAACCTATTCACAGCGTGACTTTACCAAAAAAAAAACTGTTTAAATTCATCTGCCTTTAGTTTAAATGGTATTTAAAAGCTTGGCCACTCCAAGGTAAATCAACCAAGCAAAATGAAAGAAACTGACTCTACAAATGAAACAAGATTTTTATAACCATTTAACAAGAAATATTTCTAATATTCTCTATAGTTCAGATAAAAGTATCATTAGAAATAAGAAAATTAATGTAGTAGTAGTTTCCTCTTTGTTTTTAGTAATGTAACTTGAAAACTTCCTTCACAGACACCTATAAATGACTTGTAAAATGTAACTAATGCTCTTTTAAATGAATAGTGGAACTTTGGGCTAGAAACAAAGAGGAAATCAGATTTAGAGATGACGCATGAGCTAGAACTGTGGCAACCTGACAAAGTTCTCCAAATCAGTAATCCAAGGACCTGAGTTTTAATGCCCACAAGGAAAAGGGAGGTAAGGCCTTGGGGGCCTGTCAGGGACACAGTTCAAAATGAGAAAGAACCTTCTCCTACCACCCCTCCCATAAAAATCAGAATCTTGCAGTACTGTACACTAAACAAAATTCTAATCAACCTAAGGGGATAACCAGAAACCTTGTCTATCCCTGCAGGAAACTAGATTGGAACCAAGGGGTAGGATGAGAGGGAGAGGAAGGGAGAAAATGAGCATGTGTAAACCAATGATAAGAGTATGTCATGAACAAAGGATTGACAGACCCAAACCTGTACATTGAAAACCCAAACCAATTAAATATATAAAAGAATTTTCATAAGGCACTAATTTTAAAGTCAGATTACACATAAAAATTAAACTCTAAAGACGAGTGATGTGGCAGATTACATGACAAGAGATCAAGAGTTAGGGCACAAAGATCTGAAGAAAATCAGAGCTCAACAATGAGTAGTAAAGAGACAGGAAATAAAGTTAACTCAGCAAGTATATTTTAAACAGTTTCCAAATAAAACCATACCATTTCTAGCCATAATTTATTCAAAGTAGATTTTTGGGAAATGAATCATTTTCACATTAGTTGCCATTACAATAAAAAATCTCAGGGTCTACAACATAAAAAAAAGCAAATTCTCTGAGAGGTAGAAAAGAAACACTTGGGTTAAAAAAAAAAGGTACTGAAATTCATGACCCAGTTGCAGGTGTGACACGGCAAGGATCCCCTTGGTGGCACTGCTGGGGTTTTATGAACTCTCAAAGCTTCTCTAATATCTTGCACAGGCATTTATCTTTCCCACAGTGTGTTTTGCTTTGCATAACAATCGCCTGTCTCCTCTAGAGTATTTCCCTACCAGTGTAATCACTCCCACACTCCAGTGCTTCCCTCTGAAAATTCCCTTCAAGTCTTCTGTTTCTGTAAGCGACTTTAGTGCTCTCTCTACCAAATTCAGGTTTTTTAAAAATTATAAATATTTAAAGCAAGGGAAACCCAGAAATGTACTTTTCCTTTACTGTTCTTTACTCTCACTTATACTCTTAGAGCAAAAAAGAATTTAAGAGCTTTTCAATGTACTTAAGGATCCAATGTCCATTGGTCAGTACATCAACTTTACACCTACTAAACCTATTTACAAACTACCAAAGTTGGAGAAATACATTGCTTATGTGAAAGTTTTTCACACCACATATATATGACAAAGGCCACTGTAACTCTTCCGTTTCAATCCAGCCATATTAAGACAAAGTATTTCTCATAAACGTATTACCTCTCCATGGTGCTTCCTCCCCATTGGCAAGGCCGCCTGGAAACCCGTCCCCACCGGCGCCCATTCTTTGATCTTGCTGCTGCTGCAATTGTCGTATCATCCCATCAAGAACGCTGGACTCTGGGCTTCCTTCACCATTATCATTGGTTTGCAGGCTTATAATTTGTTCAATTACATCTCCATCACCTGCAAATTCAATGAATGAATATGATTCACAATATATATGAATAGGAAAAAAATTTTCATTAGACTATAATTAAAATTACATTAGCAGGAGAGAACATTAAAGATGGCAGAGTGAGAGGTGAGACAGAGGCCTTTACCTAAAACCACATATAATATGAAAATATAATTAATACAATTAATCCTGAAAAAGCAACAGGAAAGAAAGTTGCACCAGACTGCATACACCTGGAGAAAAGAATGGAACTCATGCAACAGGGTAACGTACAAAACTGTGACCTGGTGGGACCCAAGCCCTTCACCCACCCCAGATCACTGGCGGGAGGAAGAGAAACGGAACAGGGAGGGAGTGTAGGCCTGGGACAGCTGAACACCTAACCCTGGAGATCGGGCTCTGGAAGCATGAACCTACACTGCATGGTGCTATGGTGACTGTGGGGTTGGAGAGCTAAGACAGGAGGAATACCTGGAGAGACTGAGTTTCCATCTGCTTATGGAAAACAGGGATCCACATCTGCTGCTCTGGGAGAAAAGAAAGGCGGGCAGTCTGAGAGACTTCCTAACAGTGAGAGGGCTACTAAAGGTGCAAGGACTGTACAGAGCTTACTGCTCAGGAGAAAGGACAGGTAGACAAAATTGTCTGGGTGCACTCTGCCCAGCAGGTCGGGGACTTTCAGGAGCTTCAGGCACTCCATCTCCCTGGCTGGATAAGCAGCTCCAAGGCCCTGCACCGTAACACACAGCCTGTTGCACCTTCCTCCCAGCCAGTCCACCCCTGGCTCACAAACAGGCAGCCCCTACCCAGGCATCACGCCAGGCAGAGGGAAGCCCAACTTATAGCAACTACAAATGCCCCCATAGAGGATTACAACTGTATGTGCACCCCACTGGTTCTGGCACTGGAGACAGGCATAGCATCCAGGAAGCAGGAAACACTTCTTTCCTCCCCCCAGGAACCAACACCACTCCAAAGACCCCCGCCAATGCTACAGGGGCTGAGCAGCTCCAGAGAGTAGAGCTAGTGGGCACTAGAGGGCACAACATACAAACATGAACTGACAAAGAAACCTGGTTCAAACCAAAATCACACAAACACCAGAAAAAGAGTCAAATGAAACAGATCTCATCATTCTTCCTGAAAGAGATTTCAAAATAAAAATCATAAACATGTTCACGGAGGTACAGAAAAATATTCGAGAACTCAGGAATGAATTCTGGTCAGAGAAGCAATCATTAAAGAATACAGAGGAGGGTTTTAAAAGCAGATTGGATACGGTAGACAAGATGATAAATGAAACAGAAATTAGAGAAGAGGAATACCAAGAAGAAGAGGCACAGAGAGTAAAAAGGACCTCTAAGGATAAAAGAATATTGACAGAACTGTGTGACAAATCCAAAAGGAACAATATTTCTATTAGAGGGGTACCAGAAGAAGAATAGAGACAAAAAAGGATAGAAAGTGTCTTTGAGAAGGTAATTGCTGAAAACATCTCCAATCTGGGGAAGGAGATCATCTCTCAGGCCATGCAGGTGCACAGATCTACCAACACAAGGGACCCAAGGAAGACAACATCAAGACATATAATGATTAAAATGGCAAAGATGAAGGATAGGGACAGACTTTTAAAAGCAGCTAGAGAGAAAAAATATCACAAAGGAAAACCCATCAGGCTTGCATCAGACATCTCAACAAAAACCTTACAGACCAGAAGGGAGTGGCATGATATATTTAATGCAATGAAGCACAAGGTCCTCAAACCAAGAACACTCTCCCTAGTAAGATAATCATTTAAATTTGAAGGAGGGATTAAACAATATTGAAATAAGAAAGAGCTTAGAGAATTTACCTCCCACAAACCACCTCTACAGTACATTTTGGAGTGACTGCAGTAGATGGAAGCATTCCTAAGGCTAAATAGCTGTCACCAGGGGACATGAAATCACAGGAAAGAAAGAACAATTAGTTACTAACCAGATGCAAAATCAAATCAACTACCCCCAAAGTCAATCAAGGGATAGACAAAGAGTACAGAATATGATATCTAATATATAAACAACGGAGGAAGAAAAAGGAGGGAAAAAAAACCTTGAGATTCTTTTTATAATTGCATATTAAGTGAGTTAAATTAGACTGTTATATAGCAAGGGAATTACCCTTGAACCTTTGCTAACCACAAACCTAAAGCCTGCAATGGCAATAAGTACATACCTATCAATAATCACCTAAATATAAATGGTCTGAATGCACTAATCAAAAGACATAGAGTCACTGAATGGATTAAAAAAAAAAAAAAAGACCAGTCTATATGCTGCATACAAGAGACTCACTTCTAACCCAAAGACATACACAGACTAAAAGGGAAGGCATGGAAAAAGATATTTCATGCAACTAATAGGGAGAAAAAAGCAAGAGTTGCAGTACTTGTATCAGACAAAATAAGCCTTCAGAACAAAGAAAGTAATAACAAGAGATAAAGAAGGACATTACATAATGATAAAGAGGTCAGTCCAACAAGAGAATATAAATATTGTAACTATGCACTCAACACAGGATCACCTACTTATGTGAAACATATACTAACAGAATTAAAGTGGGAAATAGAATGCAATGCATTCATTTTAGGAGACTTCAACACACCACTCACTCCAAAGGACAGATCAACCAGACAGAAAATAAGAAGAGAGGGGCACTGAACAACATATTAGAACAGATGGACCATACGGACATCTAAAGAACTCTCCATCTAAAAGTAACAGTATACACATTCTTCTCAAGTGCACACGGAACATATTCAAGAATAGATCACATACTAGGCAACAAAAAGAGCCTCAGTAAATTCAGAAGGATTGAAATTATACCAACCAGCTTCCCAGACCACAAAGGTATGAAACTAGAAATAAATTACACAAAGAAAAAGAAAAAGCCCACAAACACACGGAGGCTCAATAACATAAACAATCAATGGATCAATGACCAAAACAGAGATCAAGCAATATATGGAGACAAATGACAACAATAATTCAACACCACAAAATCTGTGGGACAAGGCAACGGCTGTGCTAAGAGGGAAGTATACTGCAATACAGGCCAACCATAGGAAATAAGAACAATCCCGTATGAACAGTCTAAACTCACAACGAAACTAGAAAAGGAACAAAAAATGAGGCCCAAAGTCAGTGGAAGGAGGGACATAATAAAGATAACAGCAGAAATAAATAAAATCAAGAAGAAAAAAAACAATAGAAAGAATCAAAGAAAGCAGGATCTGCTTCTCCAAGAAAATAAACAAAATAGATAAACCCCTTGCCAGACTTATCAAGAAAAAGAGTCTATACACATAAACAGAATCAGAAATGAGAATGGAAAAATCACTATGGACACCACAAAAATATAAAGAATTCTTAGAGAATACTATGAAATATTATATGCCAACCAACTGGATAACCTAGAAGAAATGGACAACCTTCTAGAAAAATACAACCTTCCAAAACTGACCCAGGAAAAAACAGAAAATATGAATAGACCAATTACCAGCAAGGAAATTAAATTGGTAATCAAAAAATTACCTAAGAACAAAAGCCCTGGCTGTACCAGATGGTTTCACTGCTGAATTTTATCAAACATTTATTGAAGACTTAATAATATCCATTCTCCTTAAAGTTTTCCAAAAACTAAAAGAGGAGGGAATACTCCCAAATTCATTCTACGAGGCCAGCATCAATTTAATACCAAAACCAGGCAAAGACACCACAAAAAAAGAAAATTACAGACCAATATCCCTGATGAACATAGATGCAAAAATACTCAACAAAATATTAGCAAACTGAATTCAAAAATACATCTAAAAGATCATCCATTATGATCAAGTAGGATTTATTCCAGGGATGAAAGCATGGTACAACATTCGAAAATCCATCAGCATCATCCACCACTTTAACAAAAAGGACAAAAACCACATGATCATCTCCATAGAAGATGAAAAAGCATTCAACAAAATTAAACACCCATTTATGATGAAACTCTCAACAAAATGGGTATAGAGGGCCAGTACCTCAACATAACAAAGGCCATATATGACAAACCCACAGCCAACATCATACTTAACAGCAAGAAGCTGAAAGCCTTTCCTTTAAGATCGGGAACAAGAAAAGGATGCCAACTCTCCCCACTTTTATTCAACATAGTTCTGGAGGTCCTAGCCATGGCAATCAGACAATACAAAGAAATAAAAGGCATCCAGACTGGGAAGGAAGAAGTTAAATTGTCACTGTTTGCAGATGACATGATATTGTACATAAAAAACCCTAAAAAAATCCACTCTAAGACTACTAGATCTAATATCTGAATTCAGTAAAGTTGCAGCATACAAATTCCTATACACTAATGATGAACTAGCAGAAAGTGAAATCAGGAAAACAATTCCATTTACAATTGCATCAAAAAGAATACCTAGGAATAAACCTAACCAAGGAAGTGAAAGACCTATACCCTGAAAACTACAAGACACTCTTAAGAGAAATTAAAGAGGGCACTAATAAATGGAAATTCACCCCATGTTCTTCAGGTAAGAAGAATTAATATTGTCAAAATGGCCATCCTGCCTAAAGCAATCTACAGATTCAACACAATCCCTATCAAAATACCAACAGCATTCTTCAACAAACTAGAACACATAGTTCTAAAATTCATATGGGACCACAAAAGACCCTGAATAGCCAAACCAATCCTGAGAAGGAAGAATAAAGCTGGGGATTATGCTCCTGGACTTCAAGCTCTACTACAAAGCCACAGTAATCAAGACAATTTGGTACTGGCACAAGAACAGACCCATAGACCAATGGAATACACTAGAGAGCCCAGACATTAACCCAAGCATATATGGTCAATTAATATACAATGAAGGAGCCATGGACATACAATGGACAAATGACAGCCTCTTCAACAACTGGTGTTGGCAACACTGGACAGCTACATGTGAGAGAATGAAACTGGATTACTATCTATCCCCATATACAAAGGTAAACTTGAAATGGATCAAAGACCTGAATGTAAGTCATGAAACCATAAAATTCTTAGAAGACAACATAGGCAAAAATCTCCTGAATATAAACACAAGCAACTTTTTCTGAATGCATCTCCTCAAGCAAGGGAAACAAAAGCAAAATGAACACATGGGACTACATCCACAAGAAAGCTTCTGTACAGCAAGACACCATCAACAGAACAAAAAGGCATTCTACAGTATGGGAGAATATATTTGTAAATGACATATCCGACAAGGGGTTAATATCCAAGTATATAAAGAACTCACACGCATCAACCCAAAAAGCAAAGAACCCGATTAAAAAATGGGCAGAGGATATGAACAGACAATTCTCCAAAGAAGAAATTTAGATGGCCAACAGGCACATGAAAAGATGCTTCACATCACTAACTGTCAGAGAAATGCAAATAAAACCACAATGAGATATTATCTCACACCAGTTTAGGATGGCCAGTATCGAAATAAGAACAACAAATACAGGCAAGGATGTGGAGAAAAGGGAACCCTCCTACAATGCTGGTGGGAATGTAAACTAGTTCAACCATTGTGGAAAGCAATATGGAGGTTCCTCAAAAAAACTGAAAATAGAAATACCATTTGACCCAGGAATTCCGCTCCTAGGAATTTACCCAAAGACTGTAATTTCTCAGATTAAAAAGGACATATGCACCCCTATGTTTATAACAGCACTATTTACAATAGCCAAGATATGGAAGCAACCTAAGTGTCCATCAGTAGATGAACAGATAAAGAGGTGGTACATGTACACAATGGAATAGTACTCAGCCATAAGAAACAAACAAATCCTACCATTTGCAACATGGGTGGAGCTGGAGGATATCATGCTCAGTGAAATAAGCCAGGCGGAGAAAGTCAAGTACCAAATGATTTCCCTCATTTGTGGAGTATAACAATGAAGCAAAACTGAAGGAACAAAAACAGCAGACTCACAGACTCCAAGAAGGGATTGGTGGTTACCAAAGGGGAGGGCTGAGCGAAGGCGAGAGAAGGGGATTGAGGGGTATTATGTTTAGTATACATGGTGTGGGGGTGTCACGGGGAAAACAGTGTAGCACAGTGAAGGCAAATTGTGAATCTGTGGCATCTTACTACACTAATGGACAGAGACTACAATGGGGTATGGGGGGTCAGGGATCGATAATATGGGTGAATGTTGTAATCACATTGTTTTTTCATGTGAAACCTTCATAAGAGTGTATATTAATAGTACCTTAATAAAAAATTAATTAGCAACTGTCAGATTTTTAAAAATAAGCAATTAAAGATATCCTAGATAGATACATTCATAACTGATAAACTCAGAGAAAAGATTCGAAACAAACAAAACCCTTCCTTTAGAGTACTCAGCACCATAAAAACCTCCTGAACAGAGCCTGACATCCCTGGCAGTGAGCACCTATTAACAGAACTTTAAAATACATAAATCAAAAATTGATAGAACTGATGAGAGCAATAAGAAAAACTCCCACAGCTGTAAATTTCACCATCTTTTTAATAGCCCCAAACCGGAAAAAAGCCAAGTGTTCTTCAACTATTAGTAAATGGATAAATAACCAATAATATAGCCATACAATAGTGCACCATCAATGAACAGGAACAAATGATTGACAGATCCAACAGGAATGAGTATCAAAAGCACCATGCTCAGTTTAAGAAGCCAGACAGAAAAGACTACATAGTGTACAATTCCATTTATACAAAGGTGAAGAAAACAGAACAGTCATTACAAGGGGCCAGAAGAAGGAAGAGGGCTAGCTCCAAACAGGCCCAAGAGAACTTTTTGGGGCACTATATTCTATATTCTATATTATGTATTCTATATTCTATATTCTATATTCTATATTCTATATTCTATGTTCTATATTATGATTATGGTGGTGGTGGTTACATACTGCTTAATACTTGTCAAAGTTCATTTGAATTTGTACACTCAAAATTGGTGTTTTGTTATATATAAAATATACTTCTATTAAAAAATAAATATCTGAAACAGTAAGTATATAGGGCTTTACATTAAGCTTTAACCTTAAGAATAACTGGTGATTTAGTTTCGGTAAATTTATCCTCAGCTGAACAAAACAGAAGCACATTTTCTTTCTTTGCAGTCAGAAATATGCTATGAACAAATGCAAAAATAAACAATAAAAAAACTCTTTTACTTGGCTAGGACAGGCAACATACATCTTGTGCCAGAAAGTAATAAGGAAGTGCTTCAGGAATGACAGAGACTTGGGAAAGGACACACTGCTCAGCTTGAAGAGGCTCTCACAGTCAAATCTAAGGATAATATGAGCAACAAAATAATGACAATAAAAGATTATAACCCCCTACACTTAACAATCCCCTAAGTACTAAAACTTAACCAACTAAATACATAAATGAAAGGAAAACTAACAAAATGAATGTAGAATCAGAAAATAACCGCTTTGCCACCTTCATAGTTAACGGCTGATTCAGGCTAAAATCACCAGTGTTTCAATCTTAAAACTTGTAGGTAGTTTGATGAGGAACAGATTATTTACATTGTGTCTTCCCACAAATTACTTAGTAATTACAAAAGAAAAATAACTTTACAGTGGACAAACTAAGCAGACATCACCTTAACCAAGTGTTCAAAGACAAAATTACCAACAACTGGACAAAATGCAATCACAAGCATCCTGCTGCGATGCTTCAGGAAGGCTGCATCACCCTGTGTACTGCATTCTGTCAAATGCATGACCTTAATCAGTGACAACTAAATTTAATGTGCAGTCCCAAAATGAAATCTACATCGGTGAGAAAAAAAGCTATAAAAGGCATTATTAGAGTAACAGACAAAATTTAAGTACAGACTAGAGATTTGACAACGTAAGTACATATTAGATGTCCTCATCTTGGTAACTGTTTATGATCACAGGAGAGGGTATCTTTCTTCTTAGAAAACGAAGTATTTAGGGGAAAAAAGACATGTAGTCCAGAACTTAACTTTCAAATGGTTCAAAACAATATGTATGTAGAAATAAAATAATAAAACAAATACTGCAGAATATTAACAACTGGTGAACCTTAAAGCACAGGAGTTCTTTATATTACTCTTTACATTTTCCAAATAAATAATTTTTAAAAAGGAACAAAAATACTTTTGTGTACTTACTTGTTGCGACATAGCCTAGCTGTGGAACCAAGTGCTCATCTGCAGAATTTTCTCGGCCTGGCACTAATCTCTGATACTTAGTTGGGTGAGGATTTCCATCTACATCTACCAAGAATGGTGGAGGCATAAGGTGAGGAGCCTGCTGCGTTTGCTCATCTAAGACATAATTATTAGAATCTCTAATCAGTGGTCGATAGTCAGTGTGGAAGAACATCTGATCAGGAATCTAGAAGGGAAGTTGACAGATTGACATTATGAAGTTTCTGTATGCTCCAGAAAACAAATATTAAACAGTTAATTAAAATAGAAAAAACAAGGTAGTCAAATCAATGCATGCAACCCATTTTCAAAATATCCTTCACCAACTACTTATTTTATGTGCTTTAAGTATTGAAACTAACCTTTTCATATGGTTTGCTGCAACCAAAACCAAATATCAGCAGGTGCCCATGAGAATCTGTACAGGCAAAATGCTGTCCATCCTGTGAAAACTTACAGTCAAATACAGCTCCATGCCCTTGTCCTTCAATCTAGAAAACACAGAAAAAGGTCATGACCAATTCTATGCAGGTGCTTCTGTTGTGTCAACTGTTTTCATGTCAGCAGTTCATACAGCAACAATATGACTTCTGGAAAAATTGTTAAAAATAAATTTTGCATTAAAACATGTCAGCTAATATTCTCAGAAAAAAAATTCGTTTCAGATACTACTAACCTAGAAATGGTCCTCAAAATGATCAAATAAAACATCATAAGCCAATCCAAAGTAAAGGCTTCCTTTACTTCTTAGAAGTAAACAAGCAATTTCATAAATTACTATTTTAATATATAACAAAAGGCTACCAATTAATAACCTACAGGTAACTTAATAAAGATTAATGAAGTTTGGTATTCATCAACTAAAATAACACTTCTCTGAAACTAACACTTTCCTTAAGATAATTGACCACCATGCAGACTGTGTAATGCTATAAAGTCCCAAGGGTGCATATGCTAACATCTGCACCTACCTCATTTCAAAAGGGCATAAACTTCTGGAAGGACGCTCTAGGTGCACAATCAACACTGCCGACACACATAACTTTTAAATGGTTTTATTCTTGCTTTCTAACTGTAAATTTTATTAGTTTAGCATTATCAATTTATAGTTAAATGAGTTGTCTGGTTTTCTCAACAGAGTAAAGCAATGCTTATTTGTTGTCTGAACCTGTAACTTTCCAGTAACTAAACTTTAGGACAAGTCTGATCAGTATGGGAAAAATAAACCAGCCACCCACTAACTGCCAAAACTCACACATGCCCAAATACCTGCTTGGAAAGTGACACTTCACTACTGCAATACTGTACATGAATGGCTACCGATTAACAAGCTTAAAAAAATTAACTTCCTGGGATATTTAGGGCACTGAATAAGGTAATATGTACACATATTTATATTCTCTCATAACAGTAAAAGGAAAAAACAACGCTTAACAGATTTTCCTCCAATTCCTTGTTAAACACAGAACACAGACTCACTCGCCTTTGACAAGCCACCTCCACTACAGCCCCACCAGTATCACCTCACAGCCCTGCTCTGGGACTTCCCCGTTCAAGCAGAGAAGAGGCAGGAGCCCTTGGCTGACAAGTCAAAGACGATGGCAGCTATACCCATCATAAACATAGACCTAACCACACCACAAGTTTCGCTAAGGGTACCTGCTAAGAAAGAAGTTTTCTTGAGTGGCAAACCTGTCTAAGCAGAGCAAGACAGACTAGGTTTCACCTGTAGTTTGAAAAGTCCTACACAATGATTCCTGACAAAATGCAACATGTATTTCATGAAATACCACTCTGTTAGTAACTTACAACCCTATGTCATCTGTCTAGCATTAGAGAATTAGGAGCCTCTCAGCTGAGCAGCAAAGATAAGAACTCAGTATACAAAGGCCACTGCCAATTTTGGATGTCTGATTGGAAATAAGATCTTTGTTGCCCATTTGACACTTTTTTCAGATTATTCTTCGGCTTAGAGGTTGTTTAACTTATATTCTTCTTAAAGCCTGAATTAATGAAGTTTTCTGTTTTGATGAACTTGTTTTAAGTGATAGTTAAGATGATGGCTGTATCTGTGAATTTTAAGACCATAAAACAATTATTCAAGGCTGCTTAGATCTTTTTAATCTTTGTAATTTGAACATGTACAGATGCAACTTTCAGAGATGCCTTATGATGTATTTGACAATCCAGTCATGCTACTTAAGTTGTTTAAGTGCACTTAATGTTAGTAAATAAAATATTGCATTTTAGAAACATGGAACACATGGACTAAGATGGCCTTCAACCAAAGGTGTAAGAACCTCTCATCTATATGCTGCTACTGTCTCCAAAACTACGCTTTGAATTATATGCAATATAAAGTGGTAATTTTACAAAAAGTACCACTTACATACAAAATATATATGTCAATTAAAAGCCTTAGCAACATAATAATTCCCTCAGAATGTATCCTAAGGAAATAATCGTAAATCTACACAAACAGCCATACAAGGATATATTCAAAGTGTTACTGCTCTGCATTTTGAAAACACTTAAATACCCAAAAATGGTTAAATTAACTATGAAAGTAACATTCTCCTGAGAAAGGATGAAATTAGTCAAAAATGTATTTGTGAAATCTTAAATATTTAGAAGTTTGAAAAAGATTCTTCATATAAAATGAAAAAAGATTATGAATTTGGAGAATGCCAACTAATATGAATGACATTAGAAAATTTTCAACGGATACTAATATTGTGAAAGTTTAAATGAAGAACAGGATATTTACATGGTCTCAAAAGTAGCTCCCGAAAAACTTAGATTAGTAATTACAAAGAGGAAAAATGATTATTTTATAATGGGGAAATCTGGCAGATGCTACCTTAACCAAATACTTTAAGTCATCACCAACAGTGGGACAAATAAATAACATGTAAATACTAATATAATACATGGAGGACATAGTATCATTTATGTTGCATTCCATCAAAAACAAAATGTACAACAATTCAATCATAAAGAAACATCAGACAAAACAGATGTTCTGTAACATTACTTGCCTACACTCATCAAAAAAGTTAAAGGGCAAGAAACAAAGGAGGAACGATTGTTGAAGATTAAAGAAAGCTAGAGATATATAACCACTTAGCACAATGCATGATCCCGACAGACCGAATCCAAGGAGGAAAATGTAACTATAAAGACATTATCAGGACAATTAACAAAATTTGAATGTAAATTAAATGACACTACTTTATCAATGTTACATTTGCTGATTTGGCTAACAGTATTGTGCTTATGTCTAAGAAATTCTAAAATTATGCAGTAGGAGCCTAATTTGGTTTTAGAATATATATGTGCAAAAAAGAAGAGTCTGGAAAAACCCAATGAAGTCTGAGTCCTTATATGACTTTACTGAATATTATTTTTCATATTTTTATTATCAAATATTTTAATAAATATAAATGGTGATAGAGTTGTGTATAATTACCATAATTTTGCTAATTTAAACACAGACATGGACACACATTCATACATATAAAGGTAAATAAGTAACTTTTGAAAATCTCTCTCCCATGTGAATCAGTTGTACTGAGAATTTCATATAGGTATGTATGTACAGTTGTCAGATATTTATTGGGCTCCAAGGACCCTGACTTGTAGAAATATAAACTGCCAACACTCACTGATCAGTCTCTGGCTTAACTATATAATCCAAATACTTGAAACAAATGCACGCGTGCATGAACATACACCTCATTTCACTTACCATATTAAAATAATGTTTCACCTTGGTGCCTTTTGTAATATCCCATATAAATATGCTGCCATCATGTCCTGCAGATAACATAATTCTAGCATCAAAGGGATGTGTCTCCAAAACAAACACTTCATCAGCATGTCCCTTTATTCAACAAAGTCATATAGTTAAAGAGGGTTTGCAAGACATATTTAAAATTAAAAATCCATATTGTCATAATGTATAAGGGCTTTAAAAATTTATTAATGGTACTATTAATAATTTATACATTAGTGTATATACAAATTTTTATTCATTGGTTTTAAAAATATATTCATTTTATAACTTCAAAAATAGCACTACATTTCAAAAAAATCTTTACTTGTTATAATGTATAAAAAACTACCTACCAATAAGTTATGAAGCAATTGTCCAGTGTAAGAGTTCCACACTTTGAGGACGTGATCATTCACAGCAGTGACAACAATGCTATCATTCTGATTCCAAGCTATCATTGTGACTTTAGGTTTCATAAACCTTTCTTCTTCCAATAAGTCCCTAAGAAAAAAACATACATATAATGTGAGGCTACACAGTGTATACAATCTCACATTAACAGAAAAATACCTAATCTGACCAATGCTGTTTATCAACTATACAATAAAATACAATAAAATTAATAATCCAGTTCACATTCTTATGTTGTCAACTCTATTAGGGGTTCAAGACATCTGACTCATACCAGGTTACCTATTAACAGACTAGGAAAAAACGCAGCAGGAAAGGGATGATATAGAAGCAATTCAGAGACTGACTAAAGGCAGATTTTTGGTCACCAGCACTACACATAAAAGCAAAGCTGCTTCTACCCTCTTTTGTATTACTCACTTTCTTCCTGACTCCAACCCGTACTAGTAATAATTTCAACTCTTCTCCACAGAAGATAATTACAAATTTTAGGCAGACAGAAAGAAGGTAATTCATCTTCCTATCCCCAATCTTTAGAAAAATGCCCAACACTCAATTTGTTGAACAAGACTGTATGCATCTCTTTATATTCCCTCAGACTGTTCCTATGGGCCCCATGGCAAGAATGGTGTTGGGTACACATGTCTACAGTGTTTTGCAGCCGTTCTGACAGTGATAGGGAAAGTCTCTGTAAAATTCAGCAGTCAGAACACAGAGAGGGTAGAGAAAAGTGCAAGTGCTTCTGAAATCCTACAACATATTCTAAGAAACTCTAAACATGATGAAACAAATATTTTAATTAAATACATCAGCTGTTAAGACTAGGGAATAGGTGCTATATAACAGTTAATGCATTTCATCTAGTTGAACAGCCAGGTTTATACACTAAGACAAATGTATCTCTTAATTCTTACATACAGGAAATTCTACAAGATTTGAAAGAGGGAGTATAACAACAAAGCAAAAACTGAAGTACAAAACAGCAGCAGACTCACAGAAGCCAAGAATGGACTAACGATTACCAAAGGGAAAGGGGCTGGGGAGGAGGGGTGGGAAGGGAAGGGCAGGAGATAAAAGGGGGGGTAGCATAGGGAAGGAAGCATAGCCAGAGAAGACAAGTAGTGACTCTATAGCGTCTTACTATGTTGATGGACTATGACTATAATGGGGTATGTGGTGGGGACTTGATAACAGTGGGGAATGTAGTAACCACAATGTTGCACATGTGAACCTGAGCATAAGATTACATACCAGTGTTACCTTAATGAAATTTTTAAAAAATAAGATTTTAAAGAGGTAAAACTTTAAATGACAAAAGAATATTCCCACCCTGGGAGAAATCATTGGAAAATTTCTCTCTATGAAGACAGTATGACAGCAAGAAAACTAATAAGCACTTTTGAGTCTCATTTTAAAAACTGTATTCAAGTTTTTAGACTGATGTTCCTATTTGCCTAATAAAGTAACTGCTCACAGAGAATACAGTTTCAAATTATCTTCACTCACATTCCTCCTTCATCATTTCAATTGGTCAAGTATTGACAGTGTTCACTGTCACACTATAATGCTTCTGAATATACAGATGTTGACATTTTGAAATAATAGTAAAGATTTAATTTGTGAACAAAGATACTTCATATATATTCAAGCCATTCTCTAAAATGGATCATTCCACAAAAATACTAGTATCAAATTTATTTTGAAATCTAACACAATTGCTAGAACTACTGCAGAATACGAGTTAATTTCCCCTACAACTATTAAAAATCAAGCAGACATGAGGATTTCCAAAAGGCAAAATGTGTAACACTTCTCACAAACACTGGTCAGAACACCAACATGCTTACTAAGACCAGGAAGTGTGCCAGAGATTTCTGTCAAATCATTTAAAATTCCCAATATTTAAAGGCAGGTAGGTGAAAGAGATTAAATGCTGTTCTTAAAATTTATAGTTATATAACAGTTTGAATTGCACTTGAGCAAAGGTCTGACTCCAAAACATGTATTCTTTCAACCACCTCTACTGCCTCCCAACAAATACAAACCAAAAAAAGCAAGATATTTCAAATGTGTAGTATCTAACATGGGAGTGCTAAACTTACCTCAAAGATGCTCAAATATGTTCTTTGCCATGCTGGAGAAGAGGGACAGTTGGACAAACTTGGCTTCAAAGCTATTTTACAAGCCAAATTTAAGCAAGCCAAAAAAGCCACTATCACTGGAACCCAATTTTTTTTGGTCTTAACAACAAAGTGTTTGCTTAGTTTATTCATCAGACAGCTAAAAGCAACTTTTTAAAAATTCCAAAAATCCTCTCTTCAGAAAAGCAAAATTTCCATACATGATATACTTGAGTTTATTTTTATAATTTTTAAAAAACTGTATGTGGTTTTAAATCAAACACCCTAAGAGGAACTCAATGCTTTAAGAAGAAACAGTAGAACAAGTACGTGTCCTTTCCTACATATATCTAAGGATAAATTGTTTTGGGCACATAGGATTTAAGTATCTGTATATCAGAGGCCCAGAAGGCAGGCGTTCACTTAGATGGTAGCTAATAACGGAAGGTGACTCCAATCCCCTCAACAAAGCAATCAGCCAACCAGGGAAAGAGACACCAAGTACTTAAGATGCACCTACTTATACAACAAACTTCAACTTACCCTGAGATTCTGGTAGCCATATCCAATAAAATGCTTCTCCATTCCAACTGCTCAAATCTCCAAATCCTTGCTGTTCCATCTCTGCTACCACTTAAGAACCTTAAAATATCCAGAGAAAGATTTTACAGTCACATTTGTGCCACCTAGGGCTACAGTTAAAATCCCAAGCAAAAAAATATTTAATGTAACTATCTTGACTGCAGGTAAATCTACAGGTGTTAATTTAAAAGACAGGGATTTAGGGGATATCTGAAAGAGAAAATTCTCATTTTCTATGATTGTTCCTGGCCCTATGAAGTAAAGCACATTTCAAACTCTATCAATAGCTTGTCAAATAGATTGAGTTTTGAGAAGACAATGTACAAATACCTGGAGAAGGACAAAAAAAACCAGGAAGAATTAAATGTACGGGTAAATTAGTTAAGAGCAAAAACTCCATTATTAGCATATTCATTCTTAGTTCAAATTAACTCATGCTGGCCACTGTAAACATAAATCAATCTTTTAACAAAGCAAAGCATTAAATAAAAAATGCAGTTTAGGAAAGGCACTTGAAAGTCTTTGGGAACCACAAAGGAGGATATAAATTACATGATACTTTTTCTTGAGGTATCAATCACTGTCGTTGATTAGAAAAGATTTTTTTTTTACTCTCAAACATAAGGTAATCCATTATCCTTGCACTTACTTTTCCTATAAATCAAACATTTAGCCAATGATCTAAAGGAGAACGATATTTTTGGTCATAGGAGCCAGCTGAAACTGCCAGCAGAAACTACAATTCTAAAACCTTACTTTCATGTGTCTCCTCCCCACCCCAGACTTTTCATTTAAGTAATATATTTACTAGTAAGCACCTGCAATATACAAAGTGATATAATAGGAAGCACAGAATACATCTGCTTAAAAACACACTTAAGAAACACAGACACAGGCTTACTTACCGATCACCATTGTTACAAAATTGGATACTATCAACTTTATCCTAAAGGGGAAAAAACATGAAAGTGATAATCTACTTAGTTTGTAAACAAACTGTTTGATGGATGGAAGCACATCTGGTTTAAAGCAAGAGATTTGCAGTTGTGCTGCTTCCAACATGTACTGACATTTACTTGCAAAAAATCCATGAATTTAGTAAGACTAACACATAACTGATCTCACAGTAAAAAAAAGCCTTCTAAAATTAAAAGCTGTATTTACAATTAATTACTACATCCATATAAAAATTGGTATGTGTGGAAAGTGATCAAAATATACAGGTTTAAGCAGCTGAAAATAAGGCATACTCACTTTGATGATTATTTATGTGCAAAAAAAAGAAAAAGAAGGTTTCGTTCTTTTAATGTGATTTGAATCTATGTTTACCTAACCCTACAGAATTTCCTATGGGAGAAAAGATGGTCTGACCACTGACCAGTATTCTAGAATACTGAGAGTTATCTACCTAACTACACATCAATAAAAGAGCATTCTGATTTCATGAGCACGGTTAAAATGAGCAGGTCCACCTAACCCATCGAGATAAACTGTCAATGTCAAGATTTTGCACACAAAGCTGAAATAACTACTGCAAAATATCAGCACTGTCAGGTACTGAGACGTCATTAATATCCTTCACCTTTAAATGCAATTCCTCCTACATTTAAATTAGGACCAATAATTTCCACTAGCAATATTTGACTATGTACCAAAAGGAATATTATTAACAACTAATGTACAGAATGTCAGAATGTGAATACTTACAGTGTGGCTTTCAAGTTCTGCTATTTTTTCAGGTGCTTCAAAACCCAAAAAATACATTCTGATTACATGATCAGTACTACCTGTGGCTAAAAACATACCACCTGTAATAAAAATGTTAAGACTTAAAACTCATTTGTCAACAAATATCTGAGCAAACCCAACTTCTATATTAAATTAAGCAAGATTTTATTCCAAAACTAAATTTATCTCCATAGATCCATTTCTTGACTCACTACATGAAGACCTTTCAAAATTAATATACTACAGTGTGATGGTCTGATTTAATAAGAATATATATTTGGTCTTCATCCCTGTTTCTAGTACAGAGCCCCAAATCCCACTGGAATTTCCTATGTGATACAAGTGATAAAGGTGTCTTGATATTCCTAACAAACCCATTTCAACTGTACCAGAGTTTAGGTCAAAGAATTACTTTGGTGGGGGGAACAGGTGTTGACTACCAAGAAAACTACCATGTCATTTGAGAACCTCAGGCCTACCCCCCTAAACTCTGGGGAGGGGAAAAGAGGAGGAAAAGAGGGGAAAAACAGTCATGGCCAGTGAATTAATAATCAACCATGCCCATGTAACAGAGCCTCCATGAACACCCAAAATGACAGGGGTTCAGAAAGCTTCCAGGTTGGTGAACACAGATTAGGGGAGAGTGGTACACCCAGACAGTGCCCCTTCCCACATACTTTATCCTATGCATCTCTTCCATCTGGCTATTCGTGAATTACAACTTTTTATAAGCTGAAAATCTAGCAACTATAATGTCTGAGTTCTGTGAGGTGCTCTTTGCTAATTAATCAAACCAAGGAAGGGTTTGTGGGAACCTCTGATCTATATAGCCAGTCAGCCAGAAGCACAGGTGACAACATGGTCTGAAGTATGGCTGGGAGGGTGTGTTGGGGAGTGTGGGGTGGAGCTGTCTCTGTAGGGCTCAGCCCTTAACCTGCGGAATTTCACACTATTTTCTAGGTAGACAGTGTCAGAATTGAGTTGAATTATAGGACACACAGCTGGTGTTGTAGAATTGTTTGGTAGTGAAAAAAAAAAACCATGTTCACATCAGATGGGGCTTTAATTAAAAAAAGCAACTTAATCTGCCAGCGTTCATTATCTCCCTCTGCTTTATTAGCTGTGGAATAAGCCCTTTAAGTGCCAGTGCTCTAAAGATGGTTGAAGTTTTCAGACTTTTATGGGAGAAAACCCTTTGACCTCTCCTAAAAAAAAAAAAAGTTTACCACACATGGTCACTGTACACAGAAAGAAAATGGGGAATAATTTCATCAAGATGTGTGGAAAACAGATTTAAACTATCCAAAATACGCAGTTTAGCCTGTTAAAAAAAAATCACCATTTTGGTAAATCATACACACATGGCAAAGGAATCGCTCCTGTGGACAGCTGGAGCCTATTTTTGCTGACCATCTCTTTTACCACTGACTCTAATTACTATTAGAAATTAGAGAAAGGCAGAATAGGGGAATAAAAGACAAGGCTCTCCAAATGAGTATGTCACAGATTAAACTTAAATAAACAAACAGGTTATTTACCATCTATCTGATAAAGGTTTTTGGCAATAATGTGGTCATCCAACAAATATGAAAATAAAAACAAGGAAAAATTACTAAAGATATCTTACCAACACTAAACGAAGAACAAAGCATTTGAACGCCTGGTCTAGGCTTCTCAGTAAACTTCAGGGGCCGTGGACTTTAAAAGAAGGTATTTTAAAATGCATTAGTTTAATACATTAACATGGTTTAAAGATTGGTTTTAATCTAGCATATTTAAATATTTTAATCTTGTTTCTAAAGTACCTCATAATATACCAAATATTTCCACATACGCTATTACAGCCAGATATATTTTAGAAGACTGTCCAATCCTCATCTTCATACAGATCCTACTATAAGAAAGAGCAGCCCTGCTAACCCCTGTCCTGTACTGAGGTAACTAAAGCTCAGAAGCCAAGTGACCTGTCACCGAGGCTGCAGAGCAGGGTTGATGGCCACCAGAGTGGAGCACTGCCCAAAAAAAATGGGATGCAAGCTACACATTAACATTAAATGTTTTAGTAGCCACGTTAAAAGTAAAAAGATAAAATAAGTTTTATTTACCCCTGTATATCCAAAATATATCAATAATATGACTTTAATGAGAACTTTGAATTCTTTCTTTCCTATTAAATATTTTAAATCTCCCAGAGTGTACTGAATGCTTACTTATAACACATCTTGGTCTGAACAGTTTTGATAAAAATGTTATCTATATTGATTTCATAAAACTTATAGTTGAAAAATTAAACTCACACACTTAAGTTGTTTGAAATATGCTTACACGTTTGTTAATACCTGAAATCTAAATGTACCAGTTTCTAAATTTAAATGATTTCCAGTTCTTCAACTGCACTCCCCCATCTGGAGAGCCCAACAGTCATGTGTGGCTAGTGAGCACTGAGCTGCACAGCAAAGCCGTATACAAACAGGTCTTTGATTCTCTCAATTATACATTCCTAACAGTTTTCAAAATGTTTCATATACACACTCACTTTCTTTTCCATAAAAATGTGTCCACTAATATAGAACTATGCTTCTTTTACATACCCAACTATATTTACTTGTAAGCAGTGGACAGTCAATATGGCACATATGCTGTATATAATTATAATTAAGTTCAAAAGTAAAAAGGCAACCACAGTACATAGTTTCTCTTTACAATCAGACTTCATTTCATTAGACTTTAAAATCACAACATTAAAAAGGGAAACTCACTACATGATTAGTCTCTTACCTAAATTTCAGGGATTCTAAATCCCATTGCCAGAAACAAACTGTCCCGTCAGCACCAGTAGAAACCATGTATCTTTGAGAGCCTTTGGCCATTGGGCTAAACTAAAAAACAGTAACATACAATTCAGTTTCCTGAGCTTCTATGGAAATTGTTTAACAGTTTTTCAAAGTTAACTGACACTCAGACACAAGAAATTCAAAATATAGGTGATACTACTGTAGTGAAAAGTTGTGACCTCTAAAAAAAGGAAAGTCTACCTGTAATTTACAAATGTAATGTGATCTCAAAAGATTACTTTCAAACCTAATAAATAGCAGGAAAAACTTTTATAAAGAGAAATTGAAGATCTAGTCCTATCAATATAAGAGTATCACAAAGCCAACAGTTAAAACCATGTAGCACATTGGTACACTGACTGCATGACCAACCTCAGAACAGGGCTAACATTTGTATTTAATGAAGTACCAACTGTGTTACACAAACAAGCTAGAGAAAGGACAATCAATTTGGTCCAGAGACATCCAAGGCAGCTTAAAAGATGGAGAGGAAAATACAAAGAAAACAGAAAAACACACAAGGCAAAGGAACAATATGAAGAGAAACACAAAAGTGTAAGAGTATTAATATGGTATGTAACAGAAAGAGCTGTGTGACTTAAGCCTTCATTTTTGCAAGTTGTGGGGAAATGTGTTTTATGCAAAGATGATGACCCAGTAACAAGTCAAGAGGTAACTGTAGTTCTCAAGTAAAAAAAAAAAAAACACCAAAGGCAACCCAAAGGTTTGACAGCCGTACGGAACAAAGAGCCAAGAATCAATCCAATCTATCTAACTGTAATGCAGGGCAGTACGCTCTGACTTCTCCCAGAATAGGGAGTAAAGCCATGAAGGAAGAAGCAACACGGACCTCCTCCTCAGGACACATTCAAGACAAAGGAGTTTAGCAAATGAAGACCATACTGCCATTAATTAACAGAAAAGGAAGAGTTGGGAAGAAACTTTTGTTACGATGATTTACATACTTATATATCATTACAACATCCCAAGGTCATATCACTTATTATCCCTGTTGCACGATTTTTTTCCAAGGTTATATATATATACTTTGTAAGGGAGCTTCTTCCCTTCTTAAAGAAGCTTCTTCCAAGCTCCTTCCTTCCCTACAAGTAAACAAAATGAAGGGTTTTTTTTTTAAGTGTTAGAACTGATTATTTACATCTGAGTGTTATGTTCCAAAATATGGACTGAAACTGAGTTTTCAAGAATATCCCACTAAAAGAAATAACTGAAGTTATATTAGTAATTGGATACTCTCATCAATTAAAACATCACAGTAAAATCTGCAACCTTGCCTACACAAAATACTTTAAGAATTTTAACCTGAATGTCTATGGAAGAACAATTTTCCTTCCCATCACCTGTATTCTAAGATCAAATTCCCAGATGTACTAGTGGTTTGTTGCTTTTACCTCACTGAGGTCTATTCCTACTTCACACCATACTGTTTTCTACAAAAAACCTTTAAAGCATTTTTAAATACATAGCATGGCAAAAAAAAGTTGTGGGTTTTATTCATTTGTTTAGTTTTGGCTATTTGTGTTTTTCTCTTTGAAATAAACTTGATGGCATGCTAAGTTCCATTAAAACAAAGCAATTGGTATTTCAAATGTGAATACACAGACTTTATGCCTCAATTTGGAGAGATCTGACATCTTTACAACATTGAGTCCTCTGATTCAGGAGTTCAATAGACATTTTCTCTCCTTTAGACTATTCCCTTCATAACATCAACCCTCCCCCATCCCAAGGTCCGGTCATATTTTTAAGATTTTCTTTCTATAGACTTTCCCATTCCTGTGTGCTTAAATAAGGCTTCTGTTGTTATTGTGAATTATATTCTTTTTAAATTATATTTGCTCAAGGGTTATTGATGATTTACAAGAACTTGTTGGTTTTAGGACATGATACTGTATGTATCCATTTTAAGCAGCTCTCAGCAGTTCGTACAGGCTTTAATATAATTCCACACTGAAGTATCTGAGATTGGAGTTTTTAAGAGATCTTTTTTTTTAAGTGCCCAACAGGCTCTTAAACTTTCAAGCCTTCCTTTTACTGTTTCTGTTAGCAACATTTCCTAAAATGCAGTATCACTTTAAAATGCAGTATTATTTTATTAATCACCCTCAAAGCTACAAGCCACTCATCAATATAATATGCATTTCTGGGTATTAAATTTAAGTGTCTCATTCTTCTAAGATGGGATGCATAAAGCAATCAGCAAGAACTATGATTGCTCAACGTTCCTTTTGGTTTTGATTCTGTACTATAATCTTGTAAGTCTATTTCCAAAATCAAAAATCTACATATTTTGAAAAAGTATCTAATAATAATATATGCCTGAGAGCATAATAATTTCTTTTACAACGTGTGCAGTGGCAAAATAAGGAGTCTTTACTATATGCTGATCCTCTGCTATTAAAGAATGCATTGCTGAAAGGTAGTTACTTGTCCTATTAAATGTTAAGATGCAAATCTTTCTTGTGTGCTTACATGTGCATTCTACACAGACCTTGTGTGTTTGTGTGTGTGCTGTGTGGTAAAATCCACACAATATACAACTAGCCATTTTCACCATTTTAAAATGTACAGTTCAATGGCATTTAGAATATTCACATTACGTAACAGCCATTAACACTATCTGGTCCCAGAGCTATTATTTTATTAGATAAATTGTAACCTGTCAAGATATTTTCAATTGATTCTCATGGCTTTTTAAAGTAGGCCCCAAACTGCTTGAAAATGAGAATTTTGTCTCTTCCTTTCTCATATTTACACATTTTTGTTCTTTCTTGCCCAGTAGTATTTGCTCATGCTGAACACTTGCAGTGACAATACAGTGTTCATTTTTCCCACACATTTAATTTTGCAGTACTTCAAATATGCATAGAAAGTGCAAGAACAGAACAATGAACAGTCATACACCCATCACCAAGACTCACCAATCACTACTATTTTGACATACTTCCCTCTCATACAGCTGGATGGACATGAACTACCTGAACCAAAGCTGCAGACATAAGGACACTGAAGCCCAAAAATTCTCAGCATTTATCTCGTAAGAACAATGACTTTCTCCTTCATGACTATAATACATTTATCAACACTCAAGATTTAGTATCAATACTACTATGTAATACACAATTCATACTGGAATTACCCCAAATTTCTCAAAGGTCCGTTAGAGGTCTTTTTCTCTCCTAAACCTAGAACTCAAATCAAAGCTCACACATTACAATGCTATCTGTAAAATTTTCCTACTTTACTATACAGTTCTCTCACCTTTTATTGCTTTTCTTGAAACCACATTTTTGGAGAAATGGGATTTATTTCAGACTGTCTCATTTTTGTTCCTTTATTCATCTGTCTTATGTGAGTTTTAGTCTTTCAAGAACTATGGCTTTGTTGATCTTCTCTGTTAAACTTATTTGTTCTATTGCATTAAAAAGAATAAAATACCTAAGAATAAACCTAACCAAGGAAGTGAAAGACTTATAACATAAAAACTACAAGGCACTCAGCAGAGAAAAAAAGAAGGTACCAATAAACGGAAATACATCCCGTGCTTGTGGATAGCAAGAATTAATATTGTCAAAATGACCATCCTGCCTAAAGCAGTCTACAGATTCAATGTAATCCCTTTCAAAATTCCAACGGCATTCTTCAACAAACTAGAGCAAATAGTTCTAAAGTTCATATGGAACCACAAAAGACCCCCAGTAGTCATACCAATCCTGAGAAGGAAGAATAAAGCTCCGGGGAATTATGCCCTCCAACTTCAAACTGTACTACAAAGCCACAGTAATCAAGACAATTTGGTACTGGCACAAGAACAGACCCACAGATTAATGCAACAGAATAGAGAGCCCAGATATAAACCCAAGCATATATGGTCAGTTAATATATAGTAAAGGAGCCATGGATATACAATGGGGAAATGACAGCCTCTTCAACAACTGCTGTTGGCAAAACTGGACAACTAAATGCAAGAGAATGAAATTGTGGATTAAAGACCTGAATGTAAGTCATGAAACCATAAAACTCTTAGAAAAAAACATAGGCAAAAAATCTCTTAAACATAAACACTAGCAACTTTTTCCTGAACGCATCTCCTCAGGCAAGGGAAACAAAAGCAAAAACGAACAATTGGGACTGCATCAAACTAAAAAACTTCTGTACAGGCACTGGAGTTTTGTAGGATGTAAAGAATAGATGACCATTCTGAAACTGAGAATTCTGACAATGAGAGGAAGCCTGCTTATGAATTGTTTTGGAGATGAGATCCATATCCACTTGGAAATTCATGGGACACAGTCATGGGAGCTTCTTATTTTAAAATGGGACTCCCCAGCTCCACTCTTGAGTATTTCTCCCATTCAACAGCATTAGATAAGCTAGGGATGAATTAAGCAAAATGAGACTTTTTCTCAGAAGGATTCTTTGCTGTGAAAGGAAGAATAATTGCTCTCTGGAAGCTCTGTTAGTTGAACTCCTGATTTCTTGATTAAGCCTAGGAAGGAGATTTTAGCCTAAGACTCGTTTACACAAGTTTCTCTCCACCTTTCATCTTACTGCTCAAAGGCCCTTGACACCAGAGTGGACCTCACAGTTTGCTCTTTACACTAGGAGTCCCCATCCAGTGAAGCTGGCATTACTATATATTCAAGCATATGTCACTCTAAATTATATCCCCATGTAACCTGTGGCACTCGAATGTGGAAGCTCTCCCTAGGAAGAGAAATCAAAGAATCTTGTTTAAATAACCTCTATCTCTCCATGATTTAAAATACTTTGACAGATCTATATTTCTTTTGAAAAATGAATAAAAATAATTCAATCAGAAAAAAACAAAACAAAAAAACTTCTGTACAGGAAAGGACACCATCAACAGAACAAAAAGGCATCCTACAGTATGGGAGAATATATTTGTAAATGGCATATCCAACAAGGGGTTAACATCCAAAATACATAAAGAACTCACATGCCTCAACACCCAAAAAGCAATTAACCCAATTAAAAAATAGGTGGAGGATATGAAAAGACAATTCTCCAAAGAAGAAATTCAGATGGCCAACAGGCACATGAAAAGATGCTCCACATTGCTAACTATCAGGGAAACACAAATTAAAACCACAATGAGATATCACTTCACACTAGTTAGGATGGCCAACATCCAAAAGACAAGGAACAACAAATGCTGGCAAGGATGCAGAGAAAGGGGAACCCTCCTACACTGCTGGTGGAAATGTAAATTAGTTCAACCATTGTGGAAAGTAATATGGAGGGTCCTCAAAAAACGAAAAATAGAAATACCATCTGACCCAGGAATTCCACTCCTAGGAATTCACCCAAAGAAAGCAAGATCTCAGATTCAAAGACGTGTGCACCCCTGTTTATTGCAGCACTATTTACAACAACCAAGATATGGAAGTAACCTAAGCGTCCATCAGTAGATGAATGGATAAAGAAAAGGTGGTACATTTATACAATGGAATACTATCATTTACAACAACATGGATGGAGCTAGAGGGTATTATGCTCAGTGAAATACATCAGGCAGAAAAAGACAAGGTAAGTGATTTCCCTCATTTGTGGAGTATAACAATGAAGCAAAACTGAAGGAACTAAACAGCAGCAGACTCACAGACTTCAAGAAGGGACTGGTGGTTACCAAAGGGGAAGAGAGGGTGGGTGGGAGGGATGGAGAGGTGGATTGTGAAGTATCATGATTGGTGCACATGGTGTGTCTGGGGTCACAGGAAAGACAGTGTAGCTCAGAGAAGACAAACAGGGACTCTTGTGGCATCTTACTACACTGATGGACAGTGACTGCAATGGGGTATATAGGGGAACTCAATAATAAGGGTCAATGTAATAACCACATTGTTTTTTCTTGTGAAACCTTCGTAAGAGTATACATCAATGATACCTTAATAAGGAAACAAAAGATATATATAAGAAAAAAAACCTTACTTGTTCTATCCTTAATTTCTGTACTTTCCAACTTCCTCCTTGTTTCCTGTTATTTTTCTAATTGCCAGAGAAATACACTTGTTCACTGAATGGCTTTTTATTTAATATATGCACTGAGAGCTATAAATTTCCCTTTCAGCACAGATTCAGCCATGTATAAACTATCTACTGCATTTAACAAATTACCCCAAAACTTAGCTACTAAAAACAACAATAAATATTTGCTATCTCAGAGTGGAAGGGCCAAGACTTCAGGAGCAGTTTAGCTCCTGGTGTTTCTGGCTCAGAGTCTCATAAGGTTGTAGTCAAGATATCAGCCTGAGCTTAACTGGGGATGGAGGACCTGCTTCCAACAGAGCCGACTCAAGTGGCTATGGAGGAGATCTGTTATTTGTCATAAAGTCTTTTCCATAAGGCTGTTTGAGTGTTTTATCGACATGGAATCTGGCTCCCTATAAGATCAGTAAATTAAGACAGAAGCTTCCATGTCTTTCATTATCCAGCAGTGGAAGTCACAATACAACATCTTCCCAATATCCTATAGGTTACAAAGGTCAACCATATTCAACATGGAGACAACCAGGAACAGGACTACCAGTAGGAAATAATCACTGGGCACCATCTTGGCTGGCTGGCTACCAAACTCTCCACAAGTTATGATATATAATATTTTCATTATTAATCAGTTCACAATATTCTCAAATTATTATTGTGACTTCTTTGATGCATGAGTTATTTAAAAGTATACTGCTTAACTTACCCAAGTGTGGATTATCTGTTACTAATTTTGGCTGCTAGTTATTTCTAGCTTAACTGCACTAGTGTCAGAAAATATACTTAGGATTATTTTAGTATTTCCAAATGTGTTGAGAATTTGCTTTAAGGGTCATCATGTGGAAAATATGTAACATCCCACCTATGACTTAAATAAAATATTATATGCAATATTCAAATATGTCAACACTATACTGTTCAAATGTTCATTCTTAATGATACAGACTATTCTTTGAATTACTGAGAGAGGCAGAGGTGTATCTAATCCCAATTGTGACAGTGGACAGCTAGTTTCCCCACAGATTCTTTTTTGCTTTATGTATCTTGAGGCTGTGTTCCAAACAGTGACAAATTTAGAACTCTACTTCCTTTCTAATGAATCCCTCTATCATTATAAATTGTCCCTCTTTGTCTCTAAAAAACATTATTGCCTTAAAGCTTATTTATTTAATGTTAGTATGTTACACCAGCCTTCTTATGGTTAATGTTTGCATAATCTTTTCCATCCTTTACTTTCAGCCTCCTATTATCCTTATATTGAAGGTGGGGTTTTGTTCATTTATTTGTATCTGAAATCTTTGTCTCTTTTTATTTGGACCATTTAAGGCACTTACAAGTTAAATATTTTTCTAATTGCCAGAGAAATACACTTGTTCACTGAATGGCTTTTTATTTAATATATGCACTGAGAGCTATAAATTTCCCTTTCAGCACAGATTCAGCCATGTATAAACTATCTACTGCATTTAACAAATTACCCCAAAACTTAGCTACTAAAAACAATAAATATTTGCTATCTCAGAGTGCCATCCAATGTTACCTGAGCATCACCTTAGTACTTTCTCGTATTTCTTTTTCTCTCTTGTCTTCTTTTTTATTTTTTTATTATTCCATACTCCCCCACCCCCAGCCTCCAGTTAGCTTGGTAGTTATTGTCTTGTTATTCTTTTAGTTGTTAGAGATTACAAAATGCATCTTAACCTTATTAAAAATCTAGTAATATGTTTATTTTCAACTTCTCAAACAATGCAAAGGTCTAAGAATATTAAAGTTACCACCCCTAATTTACAAGCTATTATTACTATCATTTTTATTCCATATATATTTTTAAACCCAATATACTTGTATTTACTCAATGTATTCCCATGACCCACACAGGTTTCTTTTTAAACTCTTCATTCCTTCTTGAACCTCCAAACCTGGAATCCTATTCCCTCTATGCCTGAAGAACACTATTCAGAATTCCCCTTTATGTCAGTGGTATTTTCAGTGGGTTCAGAGTTCCTGACCGCCAGTCATTTCCTATTATCAGCGCTCTAGAACAGCACTTGTCTGTCACCTTCCACTGAGAAGCCAGCCATCAGTCTTACTGTTTCTTGATTTCCCTCTGGTTTAAGAGTTCCCTTGGGTTTTATTCTGAAGTTCAGTAGCTATAGCTTTGTGTGTACTATTCTGCTCAGGATGTCTGTGTTTCTGTAGATTTATTTCTTCAGTGCACCTTATTTTCAGCTATACTCACTTCAAGCACAGCTTTTGCTTCATTACTTTCTTCAGGAATTCCAATTATACATATGATATACAGGCATGCATACCCATGTGGTATATTTTCAGCATATCCTCTCTATTAAACTCATTCTATATAGTCCAATCTCTTCCCTCTGTGCTTCAGTCCACTTTTCTTCTGACATCACTTCCAGTTAATTCTCTCTCTTTGATTTCTTCAGTTGTGTCTAATCTGCCATTATCACAATCCACTGAATTCTTAAATTCAGTTACAGAGTTCAAGTCCAGAATTTCCTTTCTAATAACTTCCAATTCTCTGCTGAAATTTTTTCTTACTTTTAATTAGTTGAATTTACTATGTATTAATTGTTCTAAGATATATCCTCCCCAATCCTATAAGTCTTTCAAAAATTCTGCTAAGCTTCTCAGTCACCTCCTGTGGAATTGGCAAATGCCTTCAAAATCAACGTTCCTCTTATCTACTGTATCTCAGCTCCATAACTGTTTATTACATTAGTAACTCAGGTATTTTCTCACTTTCATCCAGCTTGTCTACTTGTTTTGAAAAAAGAAGGCTAAGTCAGCCATGCATTATGTCTTTCATTACTGAGAAATGTTCATCTGCTATTCTATTAGACGGACAAAAGGTTCTACCTCTGATTGTAATCTGGCTATGTTTGACACTAACATTTTTGAGGCTGTAAAATTTATTAAGTGACACTATATAATGCTACCCTTAATGTTAAACTTGAGAAAGATGTACACTAAAATAGTAATTATTTTTAGATGGTAAACCTCTATGGAGATGTTCTATTTGCTATTAATTATCATCTCATTTTTCTGCAAACATTACTTGTGCTTTTTCATAAACTGAAAACCTTTATTGAAATAAAGGTTTTTCTATATGCGAGTAACAATATCTTCTATACTCCAAGCAAAGAACGTGAAAAAGGTTAATTAACTAAAATTATTTACTTTGATTTCAAAGTAACCAGTAGTAAGCACAGATGAACCTCCTATTATATTAAAATCTTGCTACCACTGGAGATTTTCTCAGATATATTCTGTAGATGACAAACACATGGGCTGCCATTACCAAAAGAAGGGGTTTCAGGGAAGACAAGAGTTGCACTAAGATACTGAAGAACTTTTTTGTAGCGGCTTTCAGACACCCTCATCTCACAAAGTACCAGGAGTTTTCGTACCATGAGTTTTCTCACTTACTACTACAGTGCCATCAAGTTCGTATCATAGAGGGAAATGATGGCTGTGGAACACAGTTAGAATTTAATTTTCAAACAAAGAAACCTTCCAGAGAACAAAATATTCCTTGTAAATAAAAATGAACAGGCAAACCAAAGTCCTGCTTAAATTTTCAAAATAGAACACTTAAAACCCCAATTACAGTTTGCCTTCATCGAAAAGTAAGTCTACAGTCTCTCTTCTTTGAGAACACTGACCAGAAAAGTCACCTTTGTCACAGAACTTCCCGCCAAATCTATGTAGAGATCACCTAACATACAGCCTGGGTGAATTCATATACACAAATGGAGCCACTCCCATAGTTTTAACCTCAAGTTACAGCTCCAATGTGCCTTAAGAGATCTTACAAAGCATTACCCTCCTAACAAATTGTAATTTTCAAAAAAATGACTGAATAGCACTATTTTCAGTCCCTAATGAACTAATGGATCTAAGACAGTAATCATCAATGGCCACTAGAGAGACCACCAGATATTTTATACCTGAAGAACACAAGCTTCTACATCAATGAATTGTGGTCCCTGCGGGAGGAGTAGCAGGATCAAGGAACTTGAAGTGTAAATTCTCAGGCTCCACTTCCAATATTTTGAAGCAGAATCTTTGGGTGGGGCCTAGACATCTGTGTTTTAATCAAGGCCTCCAGGTGACACTCATGCACATTAAACACAACTACTGTGCTGAATCCAAGAACCAATTTACAGGAAAAACAGAGAAGCAAGTTAATCTACTCCTCAAAGGTGCAAATGGTAAAATCCAAACTGTGGGAACTCTACATAGTATAATCCAATTACTTTAACAAAGAAACGGCAAGGAGCTTTTAAAGAATTGGGCAAAAGGATGCACTTTGTTTTAAGCTTCTTTTAATATACAGCAACCAATTATAAGGTATAAACTTTGGCTCCTAATTCAAACAAACAAAATAATGCTATTTATGATACAACTAGAAATTTGAACATCAATAAATAATAAGGTTGTATTTGTTTTTAAATCCTTTTCTTTTAGAAAGACATACTGAACTATTTTCAGAGAAAAAAATTATGAAATCTATGATTCGCTCCAGGTACAAGGTAAAGAGGTTGGGAAAGAATTGGCAATGGGTTGATAGGCACATAGGGGATCACTGTACTATTCTATTTATAGTCAAAATTTCATATATACACACACACACATACACACACATATTTTAAAAATACATAATATATATTTAAAATTAAAAAAGTTAATATATTGCAGCAAATTTAATCAACTTATCAAAGGCCACACATTTTAAAGTAGAAAAATCATTAACCTATCACCAGTTTGTAAGTGACATTCATTCAGTTCAACCCTAAACATAAAGGAAGCAGTAAGTCATCCAACAGGCTTTATGCAAAGCTCGAACTGCATCAGATATTTATTACATCACCCTTCCAAGACTTATGGAAGTATAATTAATTATATTTTCTCAATTACTAAATTTAAAATAGATCATGTAATTATGTAATTACTAAGGATCTTACTTTCCTCCAAAAAGGGTTTTAAAGAAAAAGCAAATCAACACTCAAATGTGCACACTATAGCTAGTTTACCTGTAAAGATGTAATTGAGCCTGTGTGTCCTTGGAGTACAGCTACAGGGGCACAAGTTCTTAAACACCACACTCTGATTATTTTATCGCAGCTCCCTGCAGCGATCATTGTATTCTCATAGTTTACTGCCATATCTGAGATTTCTGCAGAATGGCCTCTTAATGTGGATAACAGACGGCCATTATGTGTTGACCAAATCTTCACCAAACAATCATCTGAACCCTAAGAAAAAATACACCCCAAAAATAAATGTTAATACAGCACATCTTCCATAGCATTTTTTAAAATACCATTTACATGTCACTCAAATCAAATATGTGTAACTCCTCTTTTTCCAACCATAGAATACTCTGTAAATTATGAATCTCATGGTCCAAACACTTAACAGTAGCTTTTTTCTTCACATCAAATGTCTGCATAAAGATATGGTGATGTTTTCACTCCTATGGAACAGACCACATTATAAACACAATTTTCCCAAAATTCTCTGCCAAGCAGTAAGTCCACCTAAAAGCTCATGACTCACTTATTTTCAATTAACAGTGTTAAACGTTCGTTTAACTCACATCAAACTAAATAATTGGATGAGTGTTAAGGACAGATATGTATTTCACAGACCGAGTAAATGGCACCCCCAAAGGCAACTAAAAAATAATGGGACTGGCACCCTCAATTTAAATAACCAAACAACAGTGTCTCAAATTTATAGTACCAGCCAGCATCCATCCACTCAGCAAATATTTGAGTATCTAACTCTGAATTTCACAAATGTAAAAAGAAACTTAAACTTCTTAACCACCCTAATTTTTCCTTACAACATTAAAATGGTAAACTCCAAATATTTGCATAAAACAATCTCTCAGGGTTCAAGTCATCACA
Organism: Manis javanica; assembly: GCF_040802235.1. Lineage (NCBI taxonomy): Eukaryota > Metazoa > Chordata > Mammalia > Pholidota > Manidae > Manis > Manis javanica. Next base: position 45,049,691 of record NC_133158.1, on the reverse strand, counting down.
CAGTCTCCCTGAATCAGAGAGTGATCAATGTGAAAATGAATCAACTCCAGAGATCTAGATTTTTGTGGGGGGTTTTTTGGTTGTTTTTGGTTAATAAGCATTCTAGAAATTAACCTAATTCAGCTGGAGGAGATTAGGCATGCATATTTTTAAGCATCCTTGATAATGACACCTAAGAGCCAGAGCTCTAAAGCAAAGTCTCACAAGCACCACACAAGGTCTAACTATCTGCATCTGAATCACTTGGGATATGTAATAAAAATGCAAATTCATTGGCCCCCACCCCAGACCTACTGATCAAAATCCCTAAGAATAGGAAACATAAAAATTATATGTTTCTTAAGACTTCCTAGATGATGCTGATGCACATGAAAGAGCTCCAGATACTGAGACAGGGACTATGGGTGTAGTCATAGTAGGGTAAGGGCCTCCAGAAAAAGCAAGGCAGGATAATTACAGTCAGAGCAATGTAACTACATGCAAGGAAACCCCCTACCAAAACTCTGTGTTAAACATTAAGCTCTGCAGTCATTCTTAAGGGAAATCAGTTAATATTCCCCAGTTAAAGAAGAATAGCACATGTGTTTATTATGCTAATCATTTGTAATTATGTGTAAGATTCACTTTAGCATGCTAAAAGGCCCAGGCCTATATGCTGTCTTTGCTTCCTCAGAACTGATGTGATTTGCAAACTGGGCAACTAATTTAGCATGTAGGCCCAGCTGTAAACAACATAGTAAAAGGCAGGAAGGATTCCACCTTAAAGTTAAGATTGCATTTTAATACCCAGGAAGTTAAGAACTGAGATTCTTAACTTACTCTTTAGCAAACAGACAATAACTCAGCCCACCTTGGGGGCTGGGCAGGCAGTGTTTGATATGCTCCCAGACCAAGACTCTGGTATCTCAGGGAGAAATCACAGCAGGAAGTACCATGTTCAGGGACCACTTAACAAGTCCACACCCCTAGGCCTTTTCTCATGTTCCCAAAAATCCTCAACTGCCTATAAAACCTCTAGACAACGCACCACTATGGGCTCTCTTTTTCCCTCCTGGTGTGAGCCAGGAGCTCTGTCCTCTCACTGTATCCTTAACTAAAAGCCTCCCCTACCTTGAGTGTTTGCTAAGTTCATTCTTCAACTCCACAAACAAGAATCCCAGCATCAATACCACCAAACTGAGTTTAAAATGTTAACTCACTGTAAAGATTCTATGTCCTGTCCTATCAAATGCTACACAATAAACAGCAGATAGATGTCCAAGAATCCTTCTGTGCATTTTTATATGCTGATACATAATTCCTGGAAATGTTGTGCTAAAAGTAGAACACCCTCTGAGTTGTTTTCCTCGATGTATCTCCACTAGGAAATAAAAACAACGAAAATGGTTAAGGGGGAGCAAATATGTAAAAAGCTAAGAAACACTACAAAACAATTTCTACAGGGTCATAAAATCTATGTTCAACAAAATATTTAAGGACACAAGTTTCTTCCCAATTCTGTTCTACTATAATCACTAGTACAGACTCTTAGTACAGTTAAGATGTTTCATTCATTTTACTTTAAGTAGTAATTTTAGGAAAACAATAAATTTGAAAATTGATACTTGTTACTATTCAGCCACCACCACTACCAGTATATTCCCTTTTAAATTCTACTATAGCAGTTACAAAGTTGGTCAAAGAGGTAAAGAAAGATTTTGGGTCCTCTGAAAAGCAAATCTCACTTACCAAGATTTGGTGGGGAACCATAATTCACTGGCATTTCAGGAGGTCTTCCTCTGTGAAGAGCAGCAAAGGCAGAGCCCTTCCAAATTGTGTGCCTGCAGTCTTTAAAATGAATTTTAGATACACATAAAATCTTGAAATTTAACCCAAAGAAAGATTTTATAGAATACTTACGTATATTGTAATAAACTGTTTATTCAAAGTTTTACCAATTATTATACTTTAACAGAAAAGCCCTAGAGGTTTATTAGACTACTTCTGAAGGAAAAAAGAAGTTTTAAGACATCTCAAATACAACAACTAACATTTGCGCAGCACTTTACAATTTACAAAGTGCTTTCCACATACATTATCTCATTGAATCCTCACAACAACCCTGTGAGGTAGGTATTACCATAAATTTATAAGTGAGGTAACTGAGGCTCAAAGGTTCTAGGTCCTTTAAAGAAATCCACCGCACATGATTAGTCAAGATGGACTATAAAACCAGATCTTTTAACCCCCAAGACCCATTCAATACCAAGTAAGATTTCATTTTTCAATGCAGAATTACACCATACAGTATTAATGATACAAGGTCATAATCACAACTGATCCAACTTTCCAAAATGGAAATTTTTGTAAGGAAAACTTTAATTTCTTTGATTTATATGAAAACCCTTCACTTAGTAAATTTAAATGTTGAGTTTTAAAATTTATTTTTGCCATTATTACCATTGACTTTAATCTCCTTAGGAAGTACTGACAAAATTATATGGCTTTCCTCTTGTTTAAGGATCATAGATAATCCTTTATACAAGAGCATATATGTAGGAGGATCTGTCTGCCTGAACACTAATTCTAAAGTCCCATCCCTCTTTGACCCACCAGCAAATATACTAAGAAAGAGTATCTGTCCTCCCTGCAAGAGACAGCAGCAGAACATGGATGACACTGTGCTAGAAATCAGCTTCTTCCAAACAGAAAGAGAAAAGGTAAAAAGGGATCATATAAACCTCTACTGAGCCTCGGGTGCCCCAAACTAACAAGCATATTACGTTTTACATAAATGGGCTCAATACTACTATCATGATCAAAAAGCGGTTACAAGGCATCCTCTCATGGCACTAATACAAAACAGAAATATGGTCCCTACCCTAGGGCAGCTTGCTGAACGAAGTCTCTTCTAAGGTCAGCCAGTTCTAAAGCAGTGCTCATCACAAAACAACATAGAGCTTGACACAAGTTAAGAAAACAGGCTACCCAGGCAACTACTACAAAACAACCTAAAATAGAATAATTACAAGGTGAATAGGGACACAAAACGGAAGAATATGAACAGTTTCCTGATTCAAGTCACGCAGAGGTGGCATGGCCAGAGATCACTAACAAACAACTAGAGCTGACAAACCAGTCTGGCATGGAACCAAGAGAGAGGATTGTTCTTCCTCAGTCAAGCTTTGTACTGGTGGTGCATCTAAGAGGCAGCATCGTATCAACAACAGATCTTAAAAATAATCACGGGGGATGAACATGATGGATGCTCAGGTTCTGAAGAGCCAACATTCTTGACCATTAGCAGGTAAAGCCACGTTGTATACATAGATCATATCATATACATATACGCAGTCTAAATGATTTATACCATGCTAACAGAAAAAGAACAGGATTCCAAACATTTTGCCACCACATAACTTCGCAAAAGAATTAAGTTGATGAAGGAAAAAATCATGCAATTGTACATTTTTGCTACTTGTTTTCAAACTATCAAATTTAGAAAATCACTTCACTTATAACAAAGGGCTTTCAGAATCTAAATATCAAATGAAATATCTCTAGCATTTAAAGAGTTTATTAGACACATACAATTACATTCAATGAAGTTATAAGTGAGCTACAAAATAGAAAATTAAGAACTCACATTGATAAAACCCCAAACACATCTCAGAATAAACTTAAGCTTTTTGGCTTAACATCTATGCCTTTATCATTTTTTTTAATGCAGAAGGACCCATTAAACACTTATGTCAATCTCTATGCTAAATGCAGAGAATTTTATAGTCCATATCATGGTTTATAGTAGTAACATATCACCTTTCTTCCACAATGCTTACATTACTTCACAATTATAATAATTATTAAGCAAGTAATACAAAGCAGAACACTTCTTCAAATTAAGGTACCTTTTGCTGTACGTAGCAAAGACTGCCTTCCTGCACCAAGTAAAGAAGTGACTCTTGAAATACTGGGTGGAATTTCTTTATCCAAAATAGGACCGATGCGCTGGCAGATTTGCAACAGATGATCAGGAGCCACATGCTTATTGGACAAGACCTGAATGGAGAACAAGTTTTAAAAACAACATTGTTCACAATACTATTAAAAAATACGAAACATTTAGTGAAGTCTGACAAAACATTTGAAAAGCATATACAATGAAAACTACAAACCATTGCTGAGAAATTGAAGACCCAAACAGTAAATTCATCTATAGATTCGAAGCCAACCCAATCAAAACTCCAAAAGAATTTTGTAGAAATTGACACTTTTATTTTAAAACCCATATGCAAATGGCCTAGAAAGGCCAAAGCAGTTTTGAAAAAGAACAAAGTTCAAAGATAACAGTACCCAATTTTAGAACTTGGGACAACTGATCTTTGACAAAGGTGTAAAGGAGAAAGAAAGAATCTTTTTAACAAATGGTGCTGGAATAACTGGCATCCACTTACCAAAGGGGGAAAAAAAATTAACTTTGATGCATACAATGCACCATAAACAAATATCTCAAGACAGATCATACATCTAAACATATAATCTATAACCATAAAACTTACAAAAAGGGAACACTGTAGAATATCTTTATGATCTGGGGTTGGGCAGTTTTCCAATATAACACCAAAAGAATAATCCACAAAAGAACTAATCGATAACCTGGACTTCTCCAAAACTAACTGCTGGTTTTTTTCCAAAAAGTACAGTCAAGATGAAAAGATAATGCAGAGACTTGCAAAGATAGTGCAAAGCATTAATATGATAAAGGACTTCTATCCAGAACATATAAAGAACTTTGAAAACCCCCCCAAAAAAATCTAATTTTTAAAATGGAGCAAGAGATGTGAAAAGACACCCCACCAAATAAAACTAATAAATGGCAAATAGATGCATAAAAAGAGGCTCAACATCATTTGTAGTTGTTGAAATACAAATTAAAACCATAATGAGTTATCACTACACTCCTATATTAGAATGGCTAAAATTAAGAAGACTGACCAGACAGTATAACAAAGAGAAGACATGTAGTGATTCTACAGCATCTTACTACGCTGATGGACAGTGACTGTAATGGGGTTTGTGGTGGGGACTTGATAATGGGGGGAGTCTAGCAACCATAATGTTGCTCATGTAATTGTACATTAATAATACCAAAATAAAAACAGAAAAATAAAAAAAGTAGTAGTCAGCAAGTATGGCAAACACCCCAGCTATTTGGAAGAGAGCAGTGGCCACCCAAATGAAACAGCCACAGGTATAAATCAAGGGCAGCATTACTATTGTGCAACCAAATTTAAAAGAATGACCGTACCACCCCTCTCCCCTTCCAGCCATGCTACCAACAGACCAGCTCAATCCCAGTCAGCATCTGGCTCCCACAGGTTGAATGCTCGCTCACACCACACATTCACTGAGGACTTGCAGGGCTTGGCACTGTTCTCAGATGAGAGGACAGGAGACAGAGAAGTCCCGCTGATCACACCACAGTGACAGTCTGAGGAGGGATGGTGGCAACACACTCTGAAACGCGTATAGAACACAAGGACTTCAGACACATAGCAGAGTCTCCAGGACAGGGAGCAACTTCAGAATGCATGGTCAGGAGGCGCTATGACCTGAGGATGAGGGAGGCGGGACACAAGACAGTCCAGAGAGTAGAGCTCACATTTGCAAAGACCTAAGAAGGGCGGCGGCTGCTATGGCATCAAGTACCGCCTTGAGGCTCCACATCTGGGCTCTCCCATCCTTTTCGCTCCTGAAAGCCAGACCTGATCTCACTTTACTCTTCTGCTTAAAAACCTTTGATTCCCACTGTCTATATAATAAAGTTCCTAAGAACTGAAGAAAAAAAAAAGGACTGAACAGACCAAGACTGGCAAAAATGTGCAGAAATACTGGTGGGAATGTAAAACAGTACAACCACTTTGGAAAAGAGCTGGGAAGTTTAACACATACCCCTACATATTATCCGGCTATTCCACTCCTACGGATATACCCAAGAAAAATAAGGCGCATGTCTATTCAATAAGCTTTCTTTTTAAGAGCCCTGAGTAGATAACCCAAATGTCCATTAACAGGTGAATACACACATTATTGTTTACCTGTACAAAGGAATAATATTCAGGAACAAAAAGAATGAACTATTAACAACACAAAATGACATGGATGAGTCTCATAATTATGCTAAAGTCATAAAAAGAATACACACTACATACTACATGACTTCATTTATATGAAACTATAGGAAATACAAACAGACAGTCACACAGACTGGACCAGAAGTTGCTGGGTATGAGGTTCGGGGAGAAACAAGAACTACAACAGGGAACAGGCAATCCTGGAGAGTGACACACATACTCACTGTCTTCATCTGAGTGTAAACACTTCCAAATTTATCCACTGGAAAGACAGATAAATGAGTGCAGTTTATTGTACAGCAAATATAACTAAAACAGAAAACAAAAACCAAATGGAAACACAAAGCGTACTGTGCTAAGTTTACTTCAAGAATAGGCCTAATGTTACCTGATATGCAAGTACCTGGCAGAAAAAATGATACATACCTACAGAAAAATATTCAAGAACTCAGGGACAAATTTAAGATGGAGATTCAATCATTAAGAAATTCCATATCTGAAAAGAAACATACAATGGACGGATTTGAAAGCAGATTAGATGTAGTAGAAGAGGCGATAAATGGTAGAAATAAGAAAAGAGGAACAGAAAAAAGCTAAGGCACAGGGAGAAAAAAGAATCTTTAGGAATGAAAGAATATTGAGAATGGTGTGAACAATGCAAATGGAGAAATATACACATGACAGGGGTACCAGAAAAAGAAGAGACAAAAAGGGATAGAAAGTGTCTTTGAGGAGCTAATTCCCCAATCTGCGGAAGGAGATTAGTATCTCAGGCCATGGGGGTGCAGAGATCTCCAAACACAAGGGACTCAAGGAAGACAACATATAATACCAATAATAATGACCAATATTTAAATATAAACCAAGACATGTAATAATTAAAATGGCAAAGATAAAGAATAGGGACAGACTTTTAAAAACAGCTAGAGAGATGGGAGACAAGATGGCAGCATGAGTAGAGCAGCAGAAATCTCCCAAAACCATACATATTTTTGAAAATACAACAAATACACCTATACCTAAAAGAGAGACCAGAAGACACAGAACAACAGCCAGACTACATCTACACCTGCGAGAACCCAGCACCTCACAAAGGGGATAAAAAACAAGCCGCGGCCCGGGTCACGCCCCTCACCCCAGCTCTCGGTGGGAGGAGAGGAGTCGGAGTGTGGAGGGAGAGGGAGCCCAGGACTGCTAAATACCCAGCCCTGGTCATCTGCACTGGGAGTACAGACACACAGTGCATGGTGTGCTGGATATTAGGGAAACAGAACAGTAAACCCTGCAAGCGAATCCCCATAGCCAGCGCCTCTGGGACAAAAGAAGAGCGAGCGCTCTTTGAAAGTCTTAAGGGGACAGGGACCCCACAGCTGGACGTTTAAGTGCCACGGCACACTCAGCCCAGCAGCTGGGAATCCCGGGAAACTCCGGGCGCCCTAGCCCCTGGGCAGCAGCACAGCTCTGAGGCCCCTCACGGCAATAAACAGCCTCCTGCCCGTTCCCCCTCCAGTGCAACTCAGCCATAGTGTAGCAGCAGCCTGAGGCCAGTCACGCCCACAGAAGCAGGGCAGAGCTTCTTTAACAGCGGCCGGGGAAGAATCAGACACCCCGTCAGCGCGCACCTGCCCAACACAAGCCACTAGGGGTCGCTGTTCTCTCAGGAGAGGAAGGCCACAAACTAGCAAGAAGGGACGTTCTTGCAGCCGACACATGCACCAGCTCCCCACAACTACCTCCATCGCCATGAAAAGGCAGAAGAATTTGATCCAGACCAAAATCACAGAGACAAACTCTGAGAAGGAGCTTGGAGAGATAGACCTAACCAATTTTCCAGAAAAAGAATTCAAAATAAACGTCATAACCATGCTGATGGAGCTGCAGAGAAAAACACAAGAGTTAATGGACAAAGTAGGGAGGGAGACTACAGAAATAAAACAGTCTCTGGAAGGATTTAAAAGCAGAATGGATGAGATGCAAGAGCCCACTGGTGAAATAGAAACCAGAGAAGAGGAACGCATAGAAGCTGATGCAGAGATAAAAGGATCTCCAGGAATGAAACAATATTAAGAGAACTCTGTGAGCAATCCAAACGAAACAATACCTGCATTATAGGGCTAGTATAAGAAGAGAGAGAAAAAGGGATAGAAAGTATATTTGAAGAAATAATTGCTGAAAACTTCCCCAAACTGTGGGAGGAAATGATCGCTCACCCACTAAGTACACAGAACTCCCAACAGAAGGGACCCAAGGACAACAACAAGACATATAATAATTAAAATGGCAAAGATCAAGGACAAGCACAGAGTTTTAAAGGCAGCTACAGAGAGGAAAAAGGTCACCTACAAAGGAAAACCCATCGGCTATCATCAGACGTGTCAACAGAAACCTTACAGGGCAGAAGAGAATGGCATGATGTATTTAATACAATGAAACAGAAGGGCCTTGAACCAAGAATACTGTATCCAGCACAATTATCATTTAAATATGAAGGAGGGATTAAATGATTCCCAGAGAAGCAAAAGTTAAGGGAATTTGACTCCCATAAACCACCTTTACAGAGTATCTTAGAGGGACTGCTCTAGATGGAAGCACTTCTAAGGCTAAATACATGTCACCAGAGAAAATAAAATCACAGCAAAGAAAGCAGACCAACCAAATACTAACTAAAGGCAAAAAATAAAATCAACTACTCACAAAAGCAGTCAAAGGAAACACAAAAGAGCACAGAATGAAACACCTAACATATAAAGAATGGAGGAGGAATTAAGAAGGGAGAGAAATAAAGAATCATCAGACTGTGTTTAAAATAGCTCAATGAGCGTGTTAAGTTAGACAGTAAGGTAGTAAAGAAGCTACCCTTGAAACTTTGGTAACCACGAATCTAAAGCCTGCAATGGCAATAAGTACAGACTTTCAATAATCACCCTAAATGTAAATGGACTGAATGCACCAATCAAAAGACACAGCAGAATGGATAAAAAAGCAAGACCCATCTATATGCTGCTTACAAGAGAGTCACCTCAAACCCAAAGACATACACATACCAAAAGTCAAGGGATGGAAAAAGGTATTTCATGCAAAGAATAGGGAGAAAAATGCAGGTGTTGCAGTACTAGTATCAGGCAAAATAGACTTCAAAACAAAGAAAGCAACAAGAGATAAAGAAGGACATTACATAATGATAAAGGGCTCAGTCCAACAAGAGGATATAACCATTCTAAATATATATGCACCCAATACAGGAGCACCAACATATGTGAAACAAATACTAACAGAATTAAAGGAGGAAATAGAGTGCAATCAATTCGTTCTAGGAGATTTCAACACACCACTCACTCTAAAGGACAGAGCCACTAGACAGAAAATAAGTAAGGACACAGAGGCACTGAACAACACACTAAAACAGATGGACTTAACAGACATCTACAGAACTCTACACCCAAAAGCAGCAGGATACACATTCCTCTCAAGGGCACATGGAACATTTTCCAGAAGAGACTACATACTAGGCCAAAACAAGAGCCTCAGTAAATATCAAAAGATTAAAATTCTAACAACCAACTTCTCGGACTACAAAGGGATAAAACTAGAAATAAAGTGTACAAAGAAAACAAAAGGGCTCACAAACATACAGAGGCTTAACAACATGCCCATAAATAATCAATGGATAAATGACCAAATTAAAATAGAGATCAAGCAACATATGGAGAAAAATGACAACAACAACACAAAGCCCCAACTTTTGTGGGAACGCAGTGAAAGCAGTTCTAAGAGCAATCCAGGCATATTTAAAGAAGAAAGAATAATCCCAAGTGAATAGTCTAATGTCACAATTATTGAAATTGGAAAAAGAACAAATGAGGCTTAAGGTCAGCAGACGGAGGGACATAATAAAGATCAGAGAAGAAATAAATAAAATTGAGAAGAATAAAACAATAGAAAAAAAATCAATGAAACCAAGAGCTGGTTCTTTGAGAAAATAAACAAAATAGATAAGCCCCAAGCCAGACTTATTAAGAGAAAAAGAGAATCAACACACATCAACAGAATCAGAAATGAGAAAGGAAAAATCACAATGGACCCCACAAAATTACAAAGAATTATTAAAGACTACTATGAAAACCAATATGCTAACAAGCTGGAAAACCTAAGAGAAATGGACAATTTCCTAGAAAAATACAACCTTCCAAGACTGACCAAGGATGAAACAGAAAGTCTAAATAGACCAATTACCAGCAACGAAATTGAAATGGTAATCAAAAAACTACCCAAGAGCAAAATTCCCGGGCCAGATGGATTTACCTCGGAATTTTATCAGACATACAGAGAAGACATAATACCCATTCTCCTTAAAGTTTTCCAAAAAATAGAAGAGGAGGGAATACTCCCAAACTCATTCTATGAAACTATCATCACCCTAATACCAAAACCAGGCAAAGACGCCACCAAATAAGAAAGTTACAGACCAATATACCTGAATGAACACAGACACAAGAATACTCAACAAAATATTAGCAAACCAAGTTCAAAAATACATCAGGGGGATAATACCCCATGAGCAAGTGGGGTTCATCCCAGGGATGCAAGGATAGTACAACATTTGAAAATCCATCAACACCATCCGCCACATAAACAAAAAGGACAAAAACCACATGACCATCTCCATAGACACTGAAAAAGCATTCGACAAAATTAAACATCCATTCATGATAAAAACTCTCAACAAAATGGGTATAGAGGGTAAGTACCTCAGCACAATAAAGGCCATATATGACAAACCCAAAACCAACATCATACTGAACAGTGAGGAGCTGAAAGCTTTTCCTCTAAGATCGGGAATAAGAGAGGGATGCCCACTCTCCCCACTGTTATTGAACATAGTACTGGAGGTCCTAGCTACTGCAATTAGACAAAACAAAGAAATATAAGGAATCCAGCTTGGTAAACAAGAAGTCAAACTGTCACTATTTTCAGGTGACATGATATTGTACATAAAAAACCGTCAAGGCCCCACTCCAAAACTACTGCAACTAATATCTGAATTCGGCTAAGGTGAAGGATACAAAATTAATCCACTGAAATATGTGACTTTGCTATACACTAACAATGAACTAACAGAAAGACAAATCAGGAAAACAATTCCATTTACAATTGTATCAAAAAGAAAAAAATACATAGGAATAAACCTAACCAAGGAAGTGAAAGACCTATACCCTGAAAACTACAAGCCACTCTTAAGAGAAATTAAAGAGGACACTAACAAATGGAAACGCATCCCATGCTCTTGGCTAGGAAGAATTAATATCGTCAAAATGGCCATCCTGCCCAAAACAATCTACAGATTCAATGCAATCCCTATCAAATTACCAACAGCATTCTTCAAAGAACTGGAACAAATAGTTCAGAAAATCATATGGAACCACCAAAGACCCCGAATAGCCAAAGCAATCCTGAGAAGGAAGAATAAAGTAGGGGATCTCACTCCCCGACTTCAAGCTCTACTACAAAGCCACAGTAATCAAGACAATTTGGTACTGGCACAAGAATAGAGCCACAGACCAGTGGAACAGAACAGAGACTCCAGACATTAACCCAAACATGTATGGCCAATTAATATATGATAAAGGAGCCATGGACATACAATGGGGAAATGACAATCTCTTCAACAGCTGGTGTTGGCAAAACTGGACAGCTACATGTAAGAGAATGAAACTGGATCATTGTCTAACCCCATACACAAAAGTAAATTCGCAATGGATTAAAGAACTGAATGTAAGTCATGAAACCATAAAACTCTTACAAAAAAACATAGGCAAAAATCTCTTGGACATAAACATGACTCTTCATGAACATATCTCTCCGGGCAAGGGAAACAAAAGCAAAAATGAACAAGTGGGACTATATCAAGCTGAAAAGCTTCTGTACAGCATAGGACACCATCAATAGAACAAAAGGGCATCCTACAATATGGAAGAATATATTCATAAATGACAGATCCAATAAAGGGTTGACATCCAAAATATATAAAGAGCTCACGCACCTCCACAAACAAAAAGCAAATAATCCAATTAAAAAATGGGCAGAGAAGCTGAACAGACGCTTCTCCAAAGAAATTCAGATGGCCAACAGACACATGAAAAGATGCTCCACATTGCTAGTAATCAGAGAAATGCAAATTATAACTACAATGAGATATCACCTCACACCAGTAAGAATCGCCACCATCCAAAGACAAACAACAACAAATGCTGGCAAGGTTGTGGAGTAAGGGGAACCCTCCTACACTGCTGGTGGGAATGTAAATTAGTTCAAGCATTGTGGAAAGCAGTATGGAGGTTCCTCAAAAAGATCAAAATAGAAATACCATTTGACCCAGGAATTCCACTTCTAGGAATTTACCCTAAGAATGCAGCAGCCCAGTTTGAAAAAGACAGATACACCCCCCCCCATGTTTATCACAGCACTATTTACAACAGCCAAGAAATGTAAGCAACCTAAGTGTCCATCAGTAGATGAATGGGTAAAGAAGATGTGGTACATATACACAATGGAATATCATTCAGCCATAAGAAGAAAACAAATCCTACCATTTGCAACAGCATGGATGGAGCTACAGGGTATTATTCTCAGTGAAATAAGCCAGGCAGAGAAAGACAAGTACCAATTGATTTCACTCATATGTGGAGTATAAGAAGAAAGAAAAAACTGAGGGAACAAAACAGCAGCAGAATCACAGAACCCAAGAATGGACTAACAGTTACCAAAGGGAAAGGGACTTGGGAGAATGGGTGAGAAGGGAGGGATAAGGGCAGGGGGGTGGGAAAGGGTGCATTAACATTAGCATGTATAATGTGGGAGGAGGCACGGGGAGGGATGTGCAACACAGAGAAGACACATAGTGATTCTACAGCATCTTACTATGCTGATGGACAGTGACTGCAATGGGGTGGGGGTGGGGCCGGACTTGGTGAAGGGGGGAGTCTAGTAAACATAATGTTCCTCATGTAATTGTAGATTAATGATACCAAAATTTAAAAAAAAATAGACTTCAACATAAGCAAGTGTACTTAGGTTAAGTGCTGATATTATAGAACGTGGATTCCATGTGGCAAACATAATTCCAATAAGGACAATTACAAAATCGTTGCATTTCTGAGGATTCCAACATAGCCAGTGATCTGGGGGAGAAATTATCCTATTTTTGTATAGAATAAGGTACATCTGGAAAATAATGTGGTGTTCTGTTCCTGGTATAACCAACAAAAGTAACAAACAGAAAATGGTTCTGGATTATGGAAAAAAGTATAATGATCAATTCAATAAATTATGTTCCTCCAATATTTTCAGGTCCTAGACATGACTTTTAGTAACAGTCTCTATCACCAATTTCAGTGAGTAAGCCACAGTCTTCCAAGGGTCTCAGGAGTCAGGCCACAACAAATCTCTCCAAAGTCAGTCAATCTACCATCCTGTTTTTTGTAGCCATATTCAAGCTCAGAAAGTTTACCAGCCATAATCCTAGAATCACTGTAGTACTATCACTACTGCCAGGTACCACTGTGCCTCTTTAAGCCCAGGGTAGCAGTTACAGAGAGTGGTAGTAAAGTCTAGGTAATTGTTAGTCAGGGGAAAGGAAATCCCGGGGCAAAATACATGTATAAACTGAATTCAGTCAAAGGGAGAAATAAAGTTTAAAATCCGTTTATTTCTTACAAAACTGCAGTCCGGCCCATCTCTCTGTCCTGCTCTATTTCTTACAAAACTGCAGTCTGGCCCATCTCTCTGTCCTGCTCAAGCAGCAGCAAAACCAGCCCTCCCCTCACCTCTCTGATGCAGATAAGCCCCTCCCGTTGCCCAGATATTTACCCATTGATATGGAGATGAATTTGTCTCCATCCCTGAGGAATGAAGCAAATGCACTAAAGCCATACTTCTTTCCAACACTGAATGCCTATTGGTATGCTGATGTCCTGAAGCCATGCGAGATACTCTGGCAATGTTAAAATTTTACCCACAGGCCACCTGTCCAGAAATCTCACCTTACAATAACTCATTCCCCCTCTTCCGACCTATCTAGCAACATACAATAGCAACAGCAATAAAATCTTGATAATCCTCAAGCCAGAGGATTCAGCCTATGCAGATTAATGTACTTTACAGCAAAATCTCTCTCTAAGCACAAAATGTTTCTACACTGGTTTATTCATTCCTAACAACCATGCTAGATTGCTCTCAAAACTTTTACCAAATACTGGACAAAGTCAAGCCTCTCTTTAAGCATTTTTTTTTACAACAGCAACACAATTATACTTCTCAAGCCAGAGGATTCAGCTAGGTTCAAAGTCCCATGCAGATTAAGTCCAAAGCTTGTCCATTCCAGCCATCACGTGGCAGCTGCAGCCAAGTGGGTGCATCCAGGATACAAGGACTTCCAGTAGAAGCAAATAACTGTGATTTGGGGGGGCCACTTTGCTGTTATTCCAGGAATACACACGAGGCCAGCTTCCAGGCCTTTTCCCCAAGGTGACAAAAGAGCCAGCCAGCACTGGTCCATGTGTCAAAATGTCCAGGGCCACATCCATTTTATTCCTAATTGCTGTACCCATCCTTACAACACATGTCCAAAAAAATGGGTGCCTTGATAGCTCTCAAATCACCGGCGACCAGCCATAGGCTGCAAAGAGACGCTCTTTGGCATCCCCAGGCCCCTTTGGTGGTTTGCTGATCTGCACAACGTGCAGGGAACTCCTTCCAGGTTTGGCCGACTTCTTCAAAGGTCAATGGCAAGCCCCACCGACGGGCTACAGCCAATACTGTCTTTTGCCCCACGTGCAACAAATGCTGATGTAGCCATTGGGCCACATTAGAGGCCAACTTTCTTTCTAGCCAGTGCTCCTGGGCCAATGTGTCTGCTTCATCTTTCCCTGGGGATGCCAAAGGCAAATGGCCAGTCACATGATAAACGGTAGGTGTCTGTGCCACACCACACCGTGGCCTTTGGGTCCAGTCTCTCATCCACCCCACAATGGGATAGGTGGTTATTACCTTGGTCGAAGCTGTTCCAGTGATGGGCTCCATAGCCAGCAAGGCATGGTATATAGCAGCCAGTTGCTTTTCTGTCAAGGTGACCTGGACCTCTGCTCCTTTCCATAGATGTTACCAGGCTCCAGGCAGCAGCAGAAGCAGCAGCAGTAGTCTTAGGCTTGGGCCATGGGCCGGGGTTGGCACAGCCAGCAGTGGTGGTGCTGCCTCCACAGCCACACGAGTGTAGACACATGTCCCTCGGAGTGAGTGCCCCTTCTCCCCATCATTTCTTGGGGCGGCCCTCCCAAAGGTCATACCCATTCTGACAGATTTTGGGTTCAGAGGAACCCTGCCGACTGTGCAGAGTGTTAGTCCAAGAAAAGGAAATCCCGGGGCAAAATATCTTAAAGAACCGAAATCAGTCAAAGGGAGAAATAAAGTTTAAAGTCCGTTTATTGCTTACAAAACTGCAGTCTGGCCCATCTCTCTGTCCTGCTCCAGCAGCAGCAAAACCAGCCCTCCCCTCACCTCTCAGGTACAGATAAGCCCTCCTTGCCCAGGTAATTACCCATTAATATGGAGATGAACTTCTCTCCACCCAAGGAATAATGCAAATGCACTAAAGCCATACTTCTTTCCACCACTAAATGCCTTACTGGTATGTAGATGTACTAGAGCCAGGTGAGATATTCTGGAAAAGTTACAATTTTACCCACAGCAATGTGACAAATTGGAAAGTCATGGGAAAAAGTAGGTTTTCCTGTGAAGTTTGTGATACTGTAATTTAATCAGAATTTATAATGAGTATTTAGTTTCTTTAACATGATATCTATCTGACCTTTACTTAGCTTTCCCTCAAATGATTTTAAACTACATCTAGAAACCTTGCAATGGAAAATACGTAAGTGAACTACCATACTGTATCATCATTCCTGTACAATGAACAGTACAACACAACAATGAAATACAGGAAGGGACAGTCTCCAACTGTAAATCCAGGGAGAGGAAATCCTGGGGCAAAATACCTTAAAGAACCAAAATCAGTCAAAGGGAGAAATAAAGTTTAAAACCCGTTTACTGCTTACAAACTGCAGTCCAGGGCCTTCCCCTTCCTGCTCCAGCAGAAGCAAAACCAGTACCACCCCTCACCTCTCCGCCCTCCATTGCCCAGGTAATTAACCCATTGATACAGAAATGAACTTCTCTCCACCCCTGAGGATATGCAAATGCACTAAAGCCACACTTCTTTCCACCTCTGAATGCCTATTGATATGCAGATGTACTAATAAAGCTAGGCAAGATATTCTGGAAATGTTACAATTTTACCCACACTGACACAAAATAAAAAGTGTGGTATGTTCCTTGCTTGAGTAGTTCCCTTAGCTTGTGGAGAGAGAGAGGTTCCCAGCCTCTTTGCTAAGCTTGATAAAGCAGTCCAAGTTTAGTAGTCAATGGCGGGATAAATACTCTTACAGAAATGAGAGGAAAAAGAGCTTAACACTCAGTCTACACAAAAGGACCTTAGGCAGAGAAATATTCTATTGTTGTCTCGAAGATTTTTTTAATTTAGAAAAGGTAACTAGTTTCAACTTCCCAGAGCAGACAGTGATTAGCAGAGCCTTTCTTTTCCAGACACTTTCATAACCAGGAGACCATGTGATCTAGTTCTGGTCAATGAAGTGAGCAATCTTCTGGGGCAAGGAAAAGTTCCTGGAAAAATTTTCCTCTCTAATAAAAGAGCCCTTCCTTCCCATCTTTTCCAGGATAAGATGGCAAGAGCCACAAAAGCCAACTAGCAGCTGTAAAACAATAGTCTGAGGGAAAAGTGCCAAAAAGTCAAGGCTGCCCAAGCAGAAAACAGACTGTCTTTAATGGGAGCCTTAAATCACTGCCTTAATTCCATCTACATACTTATAAGACATCATTATGTAGTTTTATTATTTAAGCCACTGATTCTACACAAATGAAATATTCCCCAAGCCCATTATCACATGCTATGAAATCACACAAATCTAAACAGCATGTCCACAAATTTGAAAATCTACCAACCATCCCAGAAATGTGAGACTTGCCTGAAAAATGCTATTAATGCTGACTCCAATACTAAATGAGGACATATCCTTAGTTAGCATTTCTATACAATCTATTAATATTATTTTCTTCCTCCCTCAGCAAAACAATGAGCACTATTTCCAGACTAAAAGCTTTCCCAAATTACAAATTATTAGGAAGAAAAAAATCCTAAGATTTCTGATATCCTTGATGGGGAGTTCGATTATTCCTAGACTTACCATGAGATCACCCAAAAGGAATAAAATACAGAATGCAAAATCCTAAGAGACTTTGTCCATAAATGAGCTGACTTCTGAAAGGCAACACTGAACTTGAGCTTTTTCTGTTGAACCCAATGAAAATAACTGTTTTCTAAGCAGAATATGATCAAAATAAAACCTGTGCAAAGAACAACTGAAGTCTGGACCTCTACGGAATTTAATGAAGAGACAAATATTCCCCAAAAAAGTCAAACTTTATTTTCTAAAAACACTGTTACACAAGATGTATTAAAACGGGACCAGCACTTTTCAAAACACATGAATTATTCACATGCTACAACCTACAATTTCAGCCACATAAATATAGTTAAGACCATAGATTTCGACATTAATGCTAAGTATGTCCTAGGTCAGACTTAGTTCATTACTTCATCAGTAAGTTTCCAAAATAAACTTTTACACCAAAAGAAATAAAACCTATATTTATTTTAGCAACCTTTAAAACAAATTCATAGAGCTCAATGCAAATATAAAACAAGAGTCTTCAGAGTCAAATAAAAGCACTGTACTTGATGCAGATCTTAAGTTCAGCTGCTGAGTTCTAAAATGTCTGAAATAATTCTTAAGTAAAAACAATTAAACCATTCAGAACAGAAATACTATTTCCCAAATGAACAGGGAATAAAAAACCAGAAATCACACATAGCAAGACAGCTATTGTTTCAAGGTAGCTCAGAACTCATTCCTTCCCAATTTCTTAACAGCTTAAAGCACAGCATTGTGTACTTAAAAACCTTTGAGCTAAAATGCTGAGCAAAGGGAATCTGATAAAATATTTAAATAAAATTTATTATAAAATAAAATTTATTATAAAAGTTCAATCACTACAAAAAGGGGCGTTACCATTAGCACACATAATGGGGGAAGCACAGGGAAGGCAGTATTAACAGAGAAAAGACAAGCAGTGACTCTTTAGCATCGTACTATGCTGATGGACAGTAACTGTAATGGTGTATGTAGTGGGGACTTGATAATGGGGGAGCCCAGTAACCTTAATGTTGCTCATGTAATTATACACTAATGATACCAAAAAAAAAAATCACTACAATATTACAGAGTGTCACAAGAACAGGAAAAGTCCACAGACAAGAGAGTCAGCAAGAATTTAGAAAATGGTAACGACTGCTTTTTCTGTGGAGAAAAGGAGATGACTCAAACAGTACCTGCAAAATGACAATTTTGAAAAGGCCAGATCCATACCTCAAACTGACCATATGCCAAAATAACCCCTACAAAAGACATTAAGTGGAAATTATAAAGGGTAGAAAAAAATGTAGATGGATACATAATTCTGCCTTTAATAATCTTGGTGTACTATAAGGACAACCCTAACGGCAAAATGAAGATTCACAGATATAGCAAAATTAAAAAGTGTAAATCTCTGTAAAAACAAAACCTCCAAAGAAAACTGAAAAGCAACCTGCAAACTGAGAAAGAAATTTAGAACATATGAAACTAAAGAATAACCAACACATTAAAGATGGAGGCATAAGAGGTGAGACAGAAGCTTCCTCCTAAAACAGCATATAATATGAAAATGTAATTAATACAACTAATCCTGAAAGAGCAACAGGAAAGAGGGCTGCGCCAAACTGCATACACCTGAAGAAAAGAATAAACCTCACAGGACAGGGTAACATACCAAAGCCATGGTCCAGCAGGACCCAAGCCCTTGCCCACCCCAGCTCAACAGCTGGAGGAAGAGAAACTGAGTAGGGAGAGAGTGGAGGCCTGGGACTGCTGAATACCTAACTCTGGAGATCTGCTCTGGCAGCACAAACCTACATTTTATGGTGCTTTCATGGTACTCTTGGGATTAGGGGGTTGGAAAGCTAATACAGGCAGAATTCCTGGAGAGACTAAGATTCCAGCTGCTTGCAGAAAGACGGGCAGTCTGAGAGACTTCCTAACAGCAAGAGGGCTGCTAAAGGGGCAAGGATTGCACACAGCTTTCTGCTCAGGAGAAAGGACTGGTAGACAAAATTTTCCAGGTACACTCTACCCAGCAGGTTTGGAACATTCTCGATCTTCAGGTGCTCCAGCTCCCTGGCTGGCTACACAGCTCGAAGGACCCCCTCCATGCAAGGACCCCCTACTGAGCCTTTCTCCCGGCCAGCCCACCTGGCTCCGAAACCGGGAAACCCTACCATGGCTTTAGGCCAGCCAGAGGGAAGCCATGTCTACAGCAACTACAAACACAAAGCATAGCGGCTTATACTTGAGTGCTCGGCCCACTGGTTCAGGCAGTGGAGGCAGGCACAGCACCCAGGAAGCAGGAAAACAGCTCTTTCCTCCCGCCAGGTACGAATACTGCTTCCCTGTGACCCCCGACATTGCTTTAAGGGCTGAGCAGCTCCAGAGAGTAGAGCTTATGGGCACTAGAGAGCGCCATATACAAATATGAAACACCAAAGAGACCTGGTTCAAAGTAAAATTATGAATACAACATCTGAGAAAGATTCAAATGAAATGGACCTCATGAATCTTCCTGAAAGGAATTTCAAAATAAAAATCATTAACATGCTAATGGAGGTACAGAAACATATTCAAGAACTCAGGAATGAATTCCGGTTGGAGATCCAATCATTGGGTATTAAAAGATTAGATACAGTGGAGTAGATGATAAATAAAATAGAAATTAGAGAAGAGGAATACAAAGAAGCTGAGGCACAGAGAGAAAAAAGGATCTCTAAGAATGAAAGAATATTGAGAGAACTGTGTGACCAATTCAAACAGAACAATACTTGCATTAAAGGGGTACCAGAAGAAGAGAGAGAAAAATGGATAGAAAATGTCTTTGAGTAGGTAATTGCTGAAAAATTCCCCATTCAGGAGAAGGAGATAGTCTCTCATGCCATGGAGATCCACAGCTCTCCCAACACAAGGGACCCAAGGAAGACAACACTAAGACATATAGCAATTAAAATGTCAAAGATTAAGGATAAGGACAGACTATTAAAAGCAGGCAGAAAGAGAATAAGATCACATACAAAGGAAAGCCCATCAGGCTATCATCAGACTTCTCAGGAGAAAACTTACAGGACAGAAGGGAGTGGGATGATGTATTTAATGCATTCAAGCAGAAGGGCCTCGAAACAAGATAACTTTATCCAGGAAGATTATTATTTCAATTGGAAGGACGGATTAAACAATTTCAAGATAAGCAAAAGCTGAGAGAATTTACCTAGCCCAGATGGTCTCTACAGTGTATTTTGGAGGGACTGCTATACATGGAAGTGTTCCTAAGCTTTAATAGCTGTCACCAGAGGTAATAAAACCACAGTAAAAAAGTTGAACAGTTGATTACTAAGCAAATGCAAAATTAAATCAATTATCCCCCAAGTCAACCAAGAGATAGACAAAGAGTACAGAATATGATACCTAATAAACGAAGAATGGAGCAAGGAGAAAAAGGAGGAGAAAAAAAGAACCATTAGATTGTGTTTGTAATAGCATACTAATTGAGTTAAGTTAGACTCTTAGATAGTAAGGAAGTTAACCTTGAACCTTTGGTAACCATGAATCTAAAGCCTGCAATGGCAGTAAGTGCATACCTACCCATAATCACCCTAATGTAAATGGTCTGAATGCACCAATAAAAAAACACAGTTACTGAATGGATAAAAAAACAAGACCCATGTATATGCTGCCTACAAGAGACTCACTTTAAACCCAAAGACATACGCAGGCAAAAAGTAAAGGGATGGAAAAAGATATTTCATGCAACTAACAGGGAGAAAAAAGCAGGTGTTGCAGTACTCGTATCAGACAAAATAGACTTCAAAACAAAGAAAGTCACAAGAGACAAAGAAGGACATTACATAATGATTAAGGGGTCAATCCGACAAGAAGATATACCATTATAAATATCTATGCACCCAACACAGGAGCACCTACATATGTGAAACAAATACTAACAAAATTAAAAGGGAAAATAGAAAGCAATGCACTCATTCTAGGAGACTTCAACACTCCACTCACTCTGAAGGATAGATCAACCAGACAGAAAATAAATGAGGAGACAGAGGCATTGAAGAACACCTTAGAACAGATGGACCTAACAGACATCTACAGAACTCTACACCCAAAAGCAGCAGGATACACATTCTTCTCAAGTGCACATGGAACATTTTCAAGAATAGATCATGTACTAGGCCACAAAAAGAGCCTTGGTAAATTCAAAAAGATTGAAATTGTACCTACAAGTTTCTCAGACTACAAAGGTATGAAACTAGAAATAAATTATGCAAAGAAAATGAAAAATCCCACAAACACATGGAGGCTTAACAACATGCTCCTAAATAACCAATGGATCAATGACCAAATAAAAACAGAGATCAAGCAACATATGGAGACAAATGACAACAATTCAACACCACAAAATCTGTGGGATGCAGCAAAGGGCAAGCTAAGCGGAAAGTATACTGCAATACAGGCCTACCTCAGGAAAGAAGAACAATCCCATATAAACACTCCAAACTCACAAATAATGAAACTAGAAAAAGAAGAACAAATGGGGCCCAAAATCAGTAGAAGGAGGGACATAATAAAGATCAGAGCAGAAAAAAATAAAATTGAGAAGAATAAAACAATAGAATGAATCAATGGAAGCAAGAGCTGGTTCTTCGAGGAAATAAACAAAATAGATAAACCCCTAGCCAGACTTATCAAGAAAAAGAGTCTCCACACATAAACAGAATCAGAGAAAGGAAAAATCACTATGGACACCACAGAAATACAAAGAATTATAAGAGAATACTATGAAAAATTATATGCCAACAAACTGGATAACCTAGAAGAAATGGACAACTTTCTAGAAAAACATAACCTTCCAAGGCTGACCCAGGAAGAAACAGAAAATCTGAACAGACCAATTACCAGCAACGAAATTGAACTCGTAATCAAAAAATTACCTAGGAACAAAACTCCTGGACCAGATGGCTTCACTGCTGAATTGTCAAACATTTAGAGAAGACCTAATACCCATCCTCCTTAGTTTTCCAAACAGTAGAAAATGAGGGAATACTTCCAAACTCATTCTATGAGGCCAGCATCACTCTAATACCAAAACCAAGCAAAGACATCACAAAAAAATTAAATTACAGACCCGTATCCCTGTTGAACATAGATGCAAAAATACTCGACAAAATATTAGCAAACGAAAATCAAAAACACATAAACAATATCATCCATCATGATCAAGTAGGATTTATTCCAGGGATGCAAGGATGGTACAACATGCGAAAATCCATCAACATCATCCACCACATCAACAAAAAGGACAAAAACTACATGATCATCTCCAAGGATGCTGAAAAAGCCTTTGACAAAATTCAACATCCATTCATGATAAAAACTCTCAACAAAATGGGTATAGAGGGCAAGTACCTCAACATAATAAAGGCCATATATGATAAACCCACAGCCAACATTATACTTAACAGTGAGAAGCAGAAAGCTTTTTGGAAACAAGACAAGGATGCCCACTCTCCCCACTTCTATTCAATATAGTACTGGAGGTCCTAGCCACGGCAATCAGACAACACAAAGAAATAAAAGGAATCCAGATTGGCAAGGAAGAAGTTAAAATGTCCCTGTTTGCAAATGACATGATATTGTCCATAAAAACCCTAAAGAATCCACTCCAAAACTAGATCTAATATCTAAATTCAGCAAATTGCGGGATATAAAATTTATACACAGAAATCTGTGCATTCCTATACACTAATGATGAGCTAGCAGTAAGAGAAATCAGGAAAACAATTCCATTCACCATTGCATCAAAAAGAATAAAATACCTAGAAATAAACCTAACCAAGGAAGTGAAAGACCTATACTCTGAAAACTACAAGACACTCATGAGAGAAATTAAAGATATCAATAAATGGAAATACATTCTGTGCTCATGGATAGGAAGAATATTGTCAAAATGGCCATCCTGCCTAAAGCAATCTACAGATTCATGCAATTCCTATCAAAATACCCACTGCATTCTTCAGTGAACCAGAGCAAATCGTTCTAAAATTCATATGGAACCACCAAAGACCCCGAATAGCCAAAACAATCCTGAGAAGGAAGAATAAAGCTCAGAGGATTATGCTCCCCAACTTCAAGCTCTACTACAAAGCCACAGTAATCAAGATAATTTGGTACTGGCACAAGAAAACACCCAGAGACCAGTGGAACAGTCTAGAGAGCCCTGATATAAACCAACCATATATGGTCAATTAATATACAATAAAGGAGCCATGGATATACAATGGGCAAATGACAGCCTCTTCAACAACTAGTGTTGGTAAAACTGGACAGCTACATGCAAGAGAATGAAACTGGATTATTGTTTAACCCCAAACACAAAAGTAAACTAGAAATGGATCAAATATCTGAATGTAAGTCATGAAACCATAAAACTCTTAGAAGACAACACAGGAAAATCTCCTGAATATAAGCATGAGCAACTTCTTCCTGAATGCATCTCCTCGAGCAAGGGAAAGAAAAGCAAAAATGAACACCTGGGACTACACCAAACTAAAAAGTTTCTGTACGGCAAAGGATACCATCAACAGAACAAAAAGGCATCCTACAGTATGGGAGAATATATTTATAAATGACATATCCGACAAGGGGTTAACATCCAAAATATATAAAGAACTCATAAGACTCAACACCAAGAAAAACAAATAACCTGATTAAAATGGGCAGAGGACCTCAACAGACATTTTTCCAAGGAAGAAATATAGATGGCTGACAGACACATGAAGAGATGCTCCACATCACCATCATCAGGGAAATGCATATTAAAACCACAATAAGATATCACCTCACACCAGTTAGAATGGCCACTATCCAAAAGACAAGAAATAATGTGTTGGTGAGAATGTGGAGAAATGGGAACCCTCCTACACTGTTGGGGGCAACATAAATTGATGCAACCACTATGGAAAGCAGTATGGAGATTCCTCAAAAAAATAACAGAAATACCATTCGACCCAGCAATTCCACTTTTAGGAAATTTACCCCAGGAAAACAAAATTCCTGATCCAAAAAGATATATACACCCCTATGTTTATTGCTGCATTATTTACAATACCCAAGATATGGAAACAACCTCAGTGTCCCATCAATAGATGAATGGATAAAGAAGATGTGGTATATATACACAATGGAATACTATTTAGCCATAAAAAGAAAAGAAATCCTGAAATTTGCAACATCATGGACGGATCTGGAGGGTATTACACTCAGTGAAATAAGCCAGGCAGAGAAAAACAAATACAGTACGATTTCACTTACTTGTGGAATCTAAATACAAAGCAAAACAGAATGAACAAACCAGCAGCAGACTCATAGGTGCTGAGAAGGGACTGATGATTCCATGATTCTAGGGAGGAAGGGTTGGTGGGGTCGGGGTAGGGGGATAAATGGGCATAAAAACTCTCAATCATAATGTAGGTTGGTCACAGGGATAGTTACACAACATGGAGAATATAGCCAATGATTCTGTAACATCTTCCTATTTTGACAGATAGTATCTGCATTTGTGAGGGTGAGAATTTAATAATACGGGTAACTACTGAACCACTGTGTTGTATACTTCAAGTAATATAAGACTGTATCAATAAAAAAGATATTACATTTGCAAAAATCACAGTAATAAGTAATATCGTGCACTTACAAGGTACACTTCTAAGTAGTTTCAAGGTTTTTAACTAATTTAACTCACTACATTAATGATAATAGCTAACACTTACAGTGATTACTATCTGACAGACACTATTTGAAGATCTTGATACTTATTACACCTCCTGACACTTGCGATAACAAAGGCACAGGTATTACATAACCCACCCAGAATCTAAGCTAATAAATGGCAGAGCTAAAAATATAAACCTAGGGTATCTAATTTGTAACTATCCGTCATCACTGCATCACTGTAATCAGCTATATTGCACACTAATAAAAATGGCAAGTAATCAGAAAAATCAAAAAAAAGTGTCATTAAGAATTTTAGAGGCCAAGTGTCGTATGGAGGTTTTTAAGGCCAAATATATACAAACTGAGTAAAATCAACATGAAGAATTTTTTCTAAGCCTTGAGTCTCATATCCAAATCTCACTCAGCTAACCCATCACAAATACTAAAATGAAAGTCGCAGCCAAATTCTGAAGTAAAACTGCATGCATAATTCATCATGCGCTGCTATAATTATCACATAATTCTAACACAAAAGTTGTGTTCAAAATGCCACTTCCCATTTCTACATTAAAAAGCAAAGACAGTAAATAATCTGAAAGATTGTATTTTGTAGGTTCCTAATGGAATGGATTAAAGAGCTTAAAAGAAGGAAGCATAGCTTGCATGTATCTCATGGCCATTTTATGCTAACCACTGCTGGAACTACAAATGAAAGGCACACCTTAGAGATTTCAAGATATCAAAGATAATACAAAAAAACCATTTGATAAACTACTGATGACTGGTTCTCAACAAGAAAACACTCTAAGCATTATTAAACAACACTAAATCTTTCAGTAGTTCCAGCCTACTATCTGCCAAGAAGTATAATTAGGTGTGCCTACAGATAACTAGACAGTTACATGTCCCACATAATTTTAGTTAAAAGTAATCATTTACTTACTCCAACTATTAGAAGGATAATGAGAAACTATTGCTATCATCCTAACAATGAGAACAAGTTGGATTATCTTAAAAAGAATTTAAAACCCATTACAGAGCTGAGGAAACAAATCTGGATTAATACATCCCAGAAACCAACATGCCTTCTGTTAACAGAAAAGACTAGCACAGCTTTCACCCCAAGCAGCAGCAGAAAGAAATGACCACAGATGAGAGTAAGGAAAAACCGGCTTTACTTTTAAATCTAATCCACCTGTGAGCTGGCATGTCTGCCTAGAATGCTGTGGTGCCTCAGTCAGAGTGCACCCCACATCTTTCCCAGGCTTTCATCAACTGCATAGGGCAAACACTGGACGCAGAGCAGCTGGGGGAGAACTCCACTACAGGGGCACTGCAGTGGCCCTCCTAAGACTGGGACAGGGCAACAAGGGAGAAAGCCATGGCCACGCCTAAGAGCAAAGAAAACACTTCAGTAACCCGAAAAGTTGGCAGCTGGGCTACGAAGTAGAGCAAGATCTTACAAAGTTTGGAAAGCTGGCAAGCAACTCAGCCATAAAGTATTGCCATCTCAGGAATCTCACCAGTACCCAAATCCCAAACTCTGGGGAAGGGGGAGTCTTAATCCCATCCTCACACATCTGGAGCCAGGGATGAACTAAAAGCAACTAAAGGTGCAACAAAGCCCCGACCGAGCAAACCACACACAGAGAAAGCAGGCTGACCAAGCCCTGCATACTCACTGCTTGAGAGAAATGGAGCACATCCTTTAGTGGGGCCAATTCTATTACTTCAGCCTCTACTCTTCTAAAACAAAAAGGCCCAGCGTACTTGAAGAAAGGATGAGATACACAACAAAGCAAACTGTGACCTATGGTAGAGGAGCAGTCAATTAAAAAAGACCCAGAATGGTCCAGATCCTGGCAGATGCTCATTTGCTACCTCTCAAAAGATTTCTTCCACCCCATTCTTCCCATTTGGAACTTTATACATTAGACTATTTGATATCCTACAGATTTAAGCAGCTCAGAGAACCCCAGTGCAAAGAAATCTACCAAGGTGCATGCAATAGGCAGCTTGACATGGCCCCCAGTGGTCTCTACCTCCTGGTATTCACAGCACTATGAAGTTCCCTCCTCCTGAATAACTTCTCCCAACTAACAGAATACAGTTAACATTGAGGAGATACCACCTCCATTATTAGGTCACAAAAAACTATGATTTCTGTCTTGCTAGCAGACTTTGTCTTGGCAGCTTTCATTTTGATAAAGCAAGCTGCCCACCTGGAGAGACCAGTGTAGCAAGGAACTGAGGACAGCCAACAGCCAGATCTGAAATGAGACCATCAGTCCAACAACCCCCTCCAAGTGTTGAATCCAGCCCAAAATTATGTGAGCTTGGAAGTAGGTATTTCCACAGTCAAGCCTTCAGTTGAAACCCCAGCACTGGCCAATACTTTTATTACAGCCTTGAGAGAGACTGAGGCAGAGGACTCAGCTCAGCTGTGACTCAACTCTGACCTACAGAAACTGAGATAATAATAAATCTGTTGTTTCAAGCCACTAAAGTTGTAGGGTAATTTGTTATGCAGGAATAGGTAACTAGAGATCACAGTAAAACTGCTAAAAATCACCGACAAAATGATAATCCTTAAAAGCAGCCAGAGGGAAAAACATCTTGAAAGGTAAAACTGCTTAAAATTTTTTCATAGTTACAACCTTTAAAAATAAAAATGAAGATGTTTTCAAACAAAAGAAATTAGGAAGGAAACCCAAAATCACTGCCAACAAACCTTCACTAAAAGGAATACCAAAATAAGTTGTGCAGACTGAAGAAAAGTAATCACAGGTAACACATGGGCAGACAGGAAGAAATTAAAAATACCAGAAAAGATATACAAGGGAGTTAAGCAAATGAATACAGACTTTAAAACAGCAGCAGTAACATCTGGAAAAATCTTAACTTTTGTAACTAAAACATAATAGCCCAAAGAACAGGAGGGTGACAACTAAAAGGTTTGACCTCATTTATATGGCAAGTGGTAAACAGTAATGCATATTGTAATCTCTGGGCAATTGCTAAAGGAATCAAAGTACATATAACTGAAAAGCAATAAAGAATAGAGTATTTGACTAATCCAAAAGAGATGAGAAATAGAGATGGACATATAAAATAATTTCTATCATCCTTATTATACAAAGCAAGAAACAGATTAAATAGTCTCATGTTAAACCATCTACTAAGTAGCACAAGAAAGTCAGGATTACAGCCCCAACACAGAAACACAAGCTTCTAAAATTCTACACTATGTTGCTAGACTGTAACTTGTCATTACACTGCGAAGATAAGTGTTCCCAAGTTATCGATGCAATACTAAGACAATGATAGATCTCTACAGTCAACTACAAAGAAAATGCAGCACCCATACAGAAAAGGAAAGAGAATACCTGTACTCAGGATGAAGGGTCTTTAGGATCCCACAATGCAAATAGTAGTGAGATTAGTTGCAATACAGCTGGAGAATACAAAGGTGTTTTCATATGAGTAAGTAAGTAGCCTTCCAATAAAAAATGCTTCAACTAGACTCAAGGGGAGTCTATGCAGCAGTGCACCCAAGATCCAAGTCTTGGCTTATGATTTTCCATCATAACCTATTCCTTAAACTAGTAAGGAGCTCAAGATGGTAATACTGCTCTTGTCGATGATTTGGGAGGTTAATTCATAACCAAGAAAGGCTGACGAGTAAAGAAAACAGTATTGATACATTTGTGCAAGTTATAGTTAGTCTGATATAGTAACAAGTTTTGTTAACTTCTAATGTTTGAAAGAATAAAAAAATTACTACAAATTTAAAATACTGTATTTACAAGTTAAATTCTTAGAAAGTTATGCTTAAATTTGTCTAAGTTTGCCATCCTGAGGTTACTGAAATAATCATGTATGTTAAATACAGTGTGCCCAGGGAAATTTAATTAAGGATAGTAAGTGGTAAATATTTTAAGATAAAACTTATTACAAATTAAAGATTAATCAAAAATAAAAATATCTTTCAGTAAGTATTATATGTAATTGAACTCTACGGTGTAAGAAAAATGACTACAGCTGACCCTTGAACAACAAAAGGTTTGACTGCATGGGTCCACTTACACGGGGGATGCTTTTCAATCACACTGGAAAATTTTCTGGAGACTTGCAAATTTGAAAAACATGTCTATTTTAAGAGAAAAGCATATAATACACATACACAAAATACATGTTCATCAGCTGTTTGTTATTGATAAGGCTTCTGGTCAACAGGAGGCAGTCAAGTATTTTTTTTGGGGGGGGGGCGGGGTCCAAGTTACATGAGGACTCAACGGCACCCTAACTCCCGCACTGTGCAAGGGTCAACTGTATTTAACAACTCTTAAGTAAACACTGATTTCAATACAAATAACTTCTAAGTCTTTTCCTTACACAAAATGCCTCCTCAAATATATTTTTTAGAAGCTTAATGACAATAAACCCCCTAATAATAGACAAGGATCTTCACTAAAAGAATTATTTTCCTTGAAACTAGCATACAAAAATGTAGTTATTTAATTAAGTATATCAAGTATCTTCCCCTTTTTAAACACACCCCTCCTTTACAAGCCTAGTCCTTTCCAAATTCCATGCCTACAGTTTTATTTACTACTTCTTCTTTATTTACTACTTGTATCATGAAAATTCCCACTGAATTTTATGAATTCACAGGCCCAATTGCTAATACAAGGTTAGATACTGAAAGAGTACTAATCTAATTCTTCTAAGTAGTATCAAAAATACTCTTTGTTTTCAGGGCACAGGTTGGAGTAACAGCATGGTCACAAGTCTAAGAACTGCAGCTTTGTAGACAGTAACACTGGAATCACCAGAAAGGCTTTTTCAGAACAGTTCTGGCACAAAACAGCAGCAGTCTCAGACTCCAAGAAGGGACTAGCAGTTACCAAAGGGGAGGTGTGGGGGGGATCATAAGGAAGACAGTATAGCACAGAGAAGGCAAATAGTGACTCTCTGGCATCTTACTACACTGATGACAGTGACTGCAATGGGGTGTGGGGGGGGACTCGGTAATATGGGTGAATGTAGTAACCACACTGTTTTTCTTGTGAAACCTTCATGAGAGTATTTAACAGTAACACCTTAATTTTTTAAAAAAGTATAGCAGAAGAGTGGAAGAACAGTGAAGTTTTGGGCACAAGACAAAGTTCCAGATCCCCATATTTTAACCTGACTAAAAAGAGGAAAACAAACTGGAGTTCATGATAAGATCATGCTCAGCATCTTAATTTTAATATTTGGTAAAATATTATAACAGTATAATTTATTCATTCTGTTAATATTAAAAACCTACTGCATTAAAATATATATATAGTTTTGCCAGTCCCACCACAAAGATTTTGATGTAAGTGGTCTGGATTATGGCCTGGGTATCCAGATTAATAAAGCTCCCCAGATGGTTCTGAGCCAAAAATGAGAACTATTGAGAAGAAGCCATCAAGTTAAACATTAGGAAACAAACACCACTTAGGGAATCAATCACACACAACTAGAATGTGAGATTCCACAAGCTAAATGACTGCCTCTTCTGTAAATCAATGGTACAGAAAAAAAAAAGAAGAAAAAAAGACATGCAAGATAAAAAAAGAGACTGGAGATCGTTTCAGTACAATGTATGGACCCTATCCGATGCCATCCAAGGAATAAGAGGGAATTCTTAAAATGGACCAGTTACGTATTTTATCTATAAAAGTATCTAAGAACTATGGATTGTTTTACAAACATGATGCTGGCACGATAGTGATTTTAGAAATGGTCTGCAGAATTTAGTGACAAGTGTAATGCCTGAGATTTACTTTAAAATACTTCAGCATGTTAACCAACTAAATGAAAGAATGCCTAGATTTTGCTTAAAAAACAACACAGCCTGAGGAAGGGAGGTAACAGATGCAAGATTCTTCTGATAACCACTGAGGCTAGTACAGAGTACCCGGTAGTTGGTTCATTACTCTATTTTTCTATGTTGGAAGATTTCCACTGATAGTTTAAAAAAATAAAATATATACCTCAAATGAAACCAAACATAGCCAAATGGTCATGAGTTTATGGTATGTGGAGGTTCATTACATTCTTATTTGTCTGTATTTAAAATACTTAATAAAATATTTTTTTAAGGACTTTGGACAACTAGAAGCCACTCCTATACCCTTGACAAAAGAATTCTCCTCCATACAGGAAGCTCATCCTCTACCACAGTGCTGGGAGAATGAGAGGAAGGAGAGGATATCCACCAGACCCAGCCAGGCAGTGAGTGATGATATCTATCAGAAATATTCCACAGATTTGGAAGAATTTTAAGCAGAACTTTAAGTAGAGTTTTAAACAATTCTA
Source organism: Manis javanica (assembly GCF_040802235.1). NCBI lineage: Eukaryota > Metazoa > Chordata > Mammalia > Pholidota > Manidae > Manis > Manis javanica. The sequence goes on along the minus strand of NC_133158.1, from coordinate 45,018,175 downwards.
ACAGCAAAAGCCAAAAAAAAAAACTATTTAAAAAGTAACTCTTCCAGTAGTTACAGCAGTACACTTGTTTCAAAATTTAAGCAACTTTCTCTTCAGCAGCATGACTGCACTGTCTGTAATACTTTTGTTTCATTGATAACAGTATTTTCTCGTATCAACAGAAGTAAAATAGTGCAGTCCTTGAAACATTTCCTTGACTTCAATCTCCAAATATCAAAGTGCCTGCAAACAAAAACGCTGCCATGGCGCAGAATTTTTAGAACTCACTTTCTTGAAAACATTCACTTTGAATATTTGCTTAAAAAAACTCTTAAGGCAGCAACATTGGAACTGACAATTGAGGTACAACCCTTTGATATTTTCACCTGACTTTAACTGTTAATGCTTAACTGTTCACCTACAGAAGATCCCCTTATTTTGTTTTGTGTAACTCAAGGAAGGTGACCATGCTCTACCGAGTTGTTTAGTAGAACTGTAGTAAAAGATCATCCAGAACTCTTTTTTCCTCCAGTTGTTTTGCTCATACAAGATGCTGAACTCCTGACTAAAGACATCTTTTTTCTTAATACGCAAAGTGGCAAAAACATTTTACTGAAAAATGTTTTATTTCACTTAGGACAAACGAGTGGACAAAACCAAATTATACACTGACAGAGCAACGGAAAAAGTTCACAAAGTGCAGTACAAAGAGAACTGTAATCTACCCTGATGGTGCTCCAGAGAAGCTGCACAGGCTCGAGGCTATAATTAGGCACAGCAAGATCAATATAAAAATTCATCAAAAGAAGACAGTTTTATTCACTAAGAGTTGTACAGGTTGGAGAGGCAAAAGCACCACAGGAGTGGCATAATCTCAGTGCAGCAATATTTCCATTAAGCTGCTGAGGGAAAAGGGGAAAAAATGCTAAAGAGAAACATTTCTTCACCTTCCAGAAACCAATGATTCTATTCCTAGGAAACAAGGGATTGGAAGACCTGGGCAGGCAAGAAGAGGAAAACCAATCAGAGGTCCACTTACAAGTCGGGTTGGGACGCCAGCGGGCTGAGAGCAGCACGCTGAGTGGCTGGCGCTACCCACCCACACATACACACCCCCACCACTCACCACAGGCGGCCGCACCTGGCCACCCAGCCCGCCGCAAACCGCGACGCAGGTTCCCCCCACCCAGTCCCGCCGCCCCCAGCGCCGTTTCCTACCAAAACAAACCCAGCCTCCCCAAAACAAAACAAAACCTACTGGGGGAGCCCCGCTGTCCCGGGGACTCCCCCGAGCGCGGCTTAGTCACTTCGCCCACGAGCGGGAGCCCCGATGGGGGCGGGTGCTCTGAAACACCGGACTGGGGACAAGAGTCTCACCAATTCCTCGTAGCTCCTGTTGTGCTCGTTGCCCTCCCAGTCCAGCCTCTTCGGCAGCAGCTGCAAAGACACGAGACGCACAGGAGTGACCACCGAGCGGGGGCCGGGGGCGGTGGGACGGGGGCCGGGCGAGGGCGCGGTGGGACGCGGCGAGCGCCGCGGAGCACAGACCTGGTACTGCTCCAGCTCCTGCACCAGCACCTGCAGCCGACAAGACGCGCAGTTAGGGGGCGGGGGCCGCACCGTGGTCCCTCCCGCGCCCTCCGCCCGCGCCCCCCGGCGGCGGCGGCGGCGGCGGCGGCAGCAAGTCGCGAGCCCGGCCGCTGCGCCGCCACCCGCGGGGCCCGCACTCACCTGGGCGGCTCTCCGACACGGGCCGGCCGAGAGGTACCGGGCGATGAGGAAGTACAGCTCTACGGGAAGACGGGGAGACAGGTCAGAACGGGCGCGGCGAGGAGGGGCGTCGGGCCGGGGGCGCCCGGACGGCTCGTCTTACCCGACTCGATGAGGGGCACCGGCCGTCGGGCGGGCGACGACTCCGCCATGGCCGGGCGCGGGGCGGGAGAGGACGAACGAAGCGTGTAGGCCGCGCCGAGGCCTGACCGGGCCGGCGTCCCTCTACCTCTGACGCGCCGCCGCCGCCAATGCCGCCATGCCGTGCGCACCGCCACGCCGACGCCTCCGCGAAGTAGTCCCTCCGCGGGAGGAAAAGTAGTCCCTTGGCTGGGTAGCCCAGAGGCCTGGCGCCTGACGGTCGGGCGCCTCTCCGAAGATTGAGCCTCGCGTTCCTCCCCTCGGCCTCAGGGCGCGGGGAGGGGAAACAGATGGTAGGCAAAGGCGTGGCCTGGGGGAGGGGAGCGCGCGTGGCCGGGATCCCTGCGCGCTGTGCGATGGAGACCGGCCATTGTGGGGCGGCTGCGCGGCGGCCGGCGCACTCGGGCGGGGGCCGGCCTGGGGCCGCGGTTGGGTGGGGGTGGGTCGTCCGCCCCGGTCGGAACCGAGCCCCTCGGTGGGACCGCGGGGGCCTGGGATGCAGCGGGGTGGGTCGGGTCGCCTGCCTCGAGCTCTCGGAAAGGGACGTTTCACGGACTGTCATTGGGGCCAGTGTGCTTCCCCCTCAAGGGAGAGAGAGCGCACTCTTCGAGGATGCGAACCCCGAAAAACTGGGAGCCGGGCCACCTGCAAGGAAGAGAACGTGGGCCTGCGAAGCTTCCCCGGGAGGGGCGGTGGCATGCGGGGAAGCCACAGGTTGGGAGCCGGGCGCAGCAAACGTTTACTGAGGGTCTACGGTGCCGCTCGCAATTCGCGGAAGACGGAATAAATAAGACCGAGTCGCAGTCCACTAGAGAGAAAGGGTTCAAGAAATGCAGTACATCGCAAGGATGTAACTCCCGCTAGTCATGGGGAGCAGCTGGCGATGATCTACCCGAATAGGAAGAGGGGTAACAGGAAACTGGTAGTGCTGGTAGGCCCGTTCCAAGAAAGAGAAGCAGGAACCTTGGGGGCACACTTGAGGGGAACCGTGTCTAGTTGGGATTCTCTTAACCGACAGTGGTAGGACTTGAGGTTGGAGCAGTGAACGTGGGCCACGAAGATTTCCTTACTTTGCCACACTAGACTTCTGAGCTGACAGGCTTCATTCGTACGCAGTTTATCTAGTGCGTCCTATTCTGAGCCCTGAGTACAGCAGTGAGCAAAACAAACCTCCCTACCCTCGTGGAGTGTACATTGTCATTATGAATCCTGCTCACTGGAATAACTCCCGTGGCATAGAGAGGTTAGAAGTGATTCAGATCAGAATCCGATGGGACTGACCCTGGGCCTTGTCCAGCTGTTAGATGTGTGACTTTGAATAAATCATTTAAACTCAGCCTCAATTTTCCTCACCTGTTAAGTGTAAATATTTGTGCCTACTTTGTAGGATTGTGCGGATTTAATGGGTTAATATATTCCTAGTACCTGGTATACCAAGTACCATATACATGCTAGCTTCTATGATTATTTACACCAAATAACAGAAGTTCTTACATATGTAAGCAAACAATCCAGGCGTTTGGGCAAGTGCATCAGTAATCTGTTCTTAACGTCTGTTAAGTTAGCAAACACTATCAAACAAGGGACATAAAGTGATGACAGAATAAACCGCAGCTTGCCATGGAAGACTTTAGTATCCCTTAGGAGAAACAGATGCAAGCACATAAAGACAAGATTTAAGGCAGAGGTAGAAGGGAAGGGGAGGCATTAGGTTGGAGTCAAGTTAAAATTGGAAGCAGCTGAAGGGTTCTAAGCCAGCAAGGATCCATTTTCATTTTAGGACAGATTTGAGAAGGATAAGACCAGGAGACAGGAAAACCACTTAGTAGACCCATGAAATGGGAAAGAAATGAAGATACATCAGGGCAATGGTTATAAGGACAGAGAGAGATGGGTTCAGAAAGACAGGTTAAATCAAGGTGAGGGTGAAGTGGACTGGGAAGGAAAAGCCAGAAAAAATCTCAAGTTTGGGGCTTAGTAGGTCAAGGCTGTGCTGCCAGCTGAGAGAGGGTGTACAGGGTATAGCTAAATTGTTAAGATGGATAACTACTTGGAATAACTTGATTATTTGAAGTTACAGAACATATATTCCTGTGGAGCAGTATGATCTCTTACTACAAGTTTCCCAAAATTACCCAAGGATGAAAATTTAAAAAGGGGGAAGAACTCAAACCTTCAAACACAAGGAGTTGCATATTTCATTTTATAACAATATCACCAAAGTAAAAGATAGCCCCCAAAATATGTAAAAAGAATTTATACCCCAAGCATTGGTCATGGTCCCTAACTACAGATGATGTGTGGGCAGCATAGTAACCATCACAAGAGATCAGAAATGATGACGGGAGACCTGGCAGTTAGGTCCTTTATAACTCAAAAGAGCCCTGACAGTAGCTTAACAACTTCCTCTGATGCCTGTGACAAATTCTCTTCCTGGGTTTGAAATAAAAACTCAGATTTCTGACAAGAAACAGAGTATCTTCCCCATTCAACTCTCAAATAGCAGAGACCCAGATGTGATTCCCACTTAGGCCACTGAGGAGGAGGAAAAGGGAATATACTTCCCATCAGCAACTCTATGGTGTCCTGCCAGAAGTGGTCTCAAAAAGTGAGAACCATGTATGTCCCCCTCACACAATTGACCCCGGGCCCTTCCAAATGCACACACTAAGGTTTGTTTTTGGGTAGATGGAAATAACTTAGAAATTTCACAACAGGAAAGCTACACAGAGAGCTAAAATACCAAAAAGTTGGTGAGTAAGAGTTGAGACCTTGCTGGTGACTTCTTCTATAATAATGTCACCCATCTCTACTATAAGGGAAGTACAGTGTTTTAGTCTTTAGCAAACAACCCCTTTGCTTGATAAACATGACTGAGCTTCACAACAGCTCTTAGTCAGTTGCTATTAATATGCTCATTTCACAGCTGAGAAAGCTGAGGCCCAGAGGGAAGAACCCGAGGGCATGCAGCCAGGCTAAAAGCCTGTGGGACAGACCACCTCAGAGTGAACACCAGCCATGCATAATTCTTCTTCCCTTCGCCTCATTTCACATGGAAGAAATCAGGGCCTGAAAACTAGGGGATTTACGTAGGTTCCACAAGTAGTCATGAGAGAGCTTAGATTTGAAAATGCATAAATACATTCATGGTCTCATCTCAGGCAACTGAGCTAGAATCTGTTATTTTCAGATGAAGACACAGGCATAGAACTCGCCTAAGGATGAAAAAAATCTTTAAAAAAAATTTTTTTCAGTATGGCCTTCCAAGTCACCACTTAGGACTGACACCAAACATTAAGTATGAAAAAAAAACTATCAGGAAAATGGTAAGCAAAGCTGTCTTTTTCCAACAATTCATATAGGAGAGTGGTCCAAAATGAAGAATAAAGAGAAGATTAGGGTCAATTTTGAAAGAGTAAAAACTGATAAATCTGTGAGCAGTGGAGATATGCAAAGAAAATTATACACATAATTCAAATTCTAATAACATGTTAATGTAGATGTACCTTAGCTGAATTTTATTTTCCTGGCACTCGCTGTTGGTGCATACATGACTGCAGCATCGTTCTAAGTTTATCTTCTGGCCAGAGGGTTTCAGCCCTAGGCAAGTTCACTCTGCATTTGGTGAGGCGTAGTAACAACAACGGAGCAGTTGGGGGGGTAAAAGGGTTCACACCAAGCTTTATTCTCACAGGCAGCAGTTCAAGTGCTAGAACTACACACGTGCGGTTAATGCTGGCTCCTGGGCTTGCCTAATATAAATCCCCTAGAAGTAGAAGAGTTAACATCTTGATAGGTTTCCAGAGGACTTTGAAAGAAAAAATGAATGAAGGTGTATGATTTTTTGATAAGCCCTCTGGCGCTGGTAGCTCTCGCCTAACTCCTGGGGCCCCTCCCCCACCTCCTGGCAGTGTCCTCCTTCCCTCAAGTCTAACTCAACCAGCTGTCTGGTCAAGCTGCTTGTCCCTGCCTCCCTCAGCAAATTGTTTCCACGTGTATCTCTTCCGTCTGCAGCCACTGCCTCTCCCTTGTCATTGGCCTCCGTCCCTGTGTGTTCCCATATTGCCAGCATTGGCTGTGTCTGTCTCCAAGTCTCGGTATTGTAGAAAACACAGTGTGGTTGGACAAGACTGGGAATGTGGAAGCTGGAAATCAGAATACGTCTGAACACTACTCACTAGTTGAGCAACCTTCCTGTGGCTTAGTGTTTGTTTTGGTTTGTGTGTGTGTGTGTGTGTGTGTGTTTTTAAGGTATCATTGATATACACTCTTGTGAAGGTTTCACAACAAAAAAACAATGTGGTTTTTACATTCACCCTTATTATCAAGACCCCCACATACTAGTAAGTCTGGGGAGAGGAAATTCCGGGTCAAAATACCTCTAAAAACCGAAATCAAAGAGAGAAATAAAGTTTAAAATGTTTATTGCTTACAACCCGCACTCTGGGGCTGTTTCTCTCTTTCCTGCTCCTTCAGAAGCAAAACCAGCCCTCTCCTCCCCTCTCTGATGTAGGTAAGCCCTCTTTGTCCAGGTAATTACCCATTGATATAGAGATGAACTTCTCTCCACCCCTGAGGAATGATGCAAATGCACTAAAGCCATACTTCTTTCCACCTCTGAATGCCTATTGATATGCAGATATATTAAAGCCAGGCATGATATTCTGGAAATATTACAATTTTACCCACATACCCCATTGCAGTCACTGTCCATCAGTGTAGTAAGATGCCACAGAATCCCTATTTGTCTTCTCTGAGCTACACTGTCTTCCCTGTGATCCCACACATACCATGGTCACCAATCATGATATCCCACAATCCCCTTCTCCCTCCCTCCCCACCAGCCCTTGCCCACCACTCCCCTTTGGTAATCACTAGTCCCTTCATGGAATCTGTGAGTCGGCTCCTATTTTGTTTCTTGAGTTTTGCTTCCTTGTTATACTCCACAAATGAGTGAAATCATTTGGTACTTGTCTTTCTCCACCTGGCTTATTTCACTGAGCATAATACCCTCTAGCTCCTTCCATTGTGTTTATATATCACCTCTTTATCCATTCATCTACTGACGGACACTTAGGTTGCTTTCATATCTTGGCTATTGTAAATAGTGCTGTAATAAACATAGGGGTGCATATGTCTTTTTGAATCTGAGAACTTGTATTCTTTGGGTAAAACTTCCTAGAAGTGGAATTCCCTTGTCAAATGGTATTTCTATTTTTAGTTATTTGAGGAACCTCCATATTCCACAATGGTTGAACTAGTTTACATTCCCACCAGCAGTGTAGGTGTTTTGTTTTTTTATCATCTTTAAAATGGGGAAAACAACTAATATTTACATTTACTGAATGTTCCTGTATCCTGAACACTGCTAAACACTGGACTTTTGCATGTAGTATTGAACACTTAAGATAGCTAGAATATATGAGTTGCTTTTTGAGCATTTCCGGAGAGAATGCCCGTAAGGTCCTCTGAGCAATGCCTAGCTCTTACATGATGCCTTTACATAAAAAACTGTTTTGCTCTCCATCCCTCAAGCACCAAAGATCTCCTTTACTCCCCACCCAGTTAATTCTATCACTACTTTTAAACTTCCTATAGTACAACTGAACATAGTCTGTATTCAAGCCTTTCTCATTCTCCATCACCTCCACCCAAACTCCTGGCTTTTGTGTTTAAAGCTGCTCGGGGTGCTCTCACCTCTACCCCCTCATGCTGGCTGCATCTGGGGAGAGCCGACTGAGCTGTGGCAGGACCCCCCCACCTTCCGGCTCCACCCAGCAGGAGGTCCCAGCAGGAGGTGCAAGGCTGGGCGGAGAGGAAGGGTGGGTTCTGTTTTCCCAGCCTCCTTCCTGCCTGGCCATGGATTGGTGGTGGCTGCTGTTCCTTCACTAAAGAAGGCCACGGATCACAAGGGACAGCCCTCTCCCTGCAGCGACGCTCTCTGGGTTTGAATGCCGCCGCCTCCTCTGCCCTTCCACACTTGGGCTTTCCTCCCAGTCAGGTGGGAGCCGCTGGAGGGAGCTCAGGCCGCCCCACCACCCCTCCCTGATTTAAGTCTGCCCACACCCTTGTAAACAAACATCCATGAATACTCCTCACTTACCCCCGTGGATTATGCCTTCGGTTTTCTTCCAGAACACTGACACGCACTGAAACTCTCCACGATGACAGCCACACTCTAACTGCTCCACTGTGGCTGTGTTGAACATCCTTTCTCTGATTTCTCTCCCCATGACATTGCAATTTTTCCTTTCCTCTAGCCTGAAAGGATCCACCTAGATCTCTAAACTCCTTTCACAAAACTTTGCCTAAGTCATTTTGGTCCATGTCAATCTTTCAGAAATCCTGGCATCATCTCTGTCTTAACCACACATGCCCTCTGTCAGTAAGCCCTGATGAGCCCACCTTCAAAATGAATCTACAGTCTAAGCACTCCTTACCTGGGTGAGTACATCCACCTCCTAAATGCTTTTCTGTTTTCATCTTCATCCTATTACTGCCTATTCTCAATAGGCAGCTGGAGGGATCCCATTAAAACCAAGTCAGATCTGTCCTCTCTCAAAACCCCTCCTATGGCTTCCTTCTGACCCAGAGGAGAAGCCCAAGGCTCCCTGGCCTCCAGGATCTGACCTCTGCAGCTCTTCCCTGACCTCTCGCCCCACCCTTCTTCCCTCCTTACACTGGGCTGCAGCCACACTGGCTGCCTTGATGGTCCCAAGACAGCCAGGCACATCAGTGCCTCAGGGCCTTTGTACTTGCTGTTCCTTCTGCCAGGAAAGCTTTTCCCTAGAAAATTGCATGGATCAGTCCCTCACCTCCTTCAAGTCATGGCTTAAATATTATGTTTTCAGTGAAACCATCCCTGACTACTACCCTAAATAAAAGTAAAACTCACCCTCACCCTGCAGCCCATTTCCCTTTTCTCCTTCCCGCTTCCTTTTTCTCCATAGCACTTTGACCTCCTAACCTGCTGTGAAATGTGCTTGTCATTTTTGTTTATTGCCTGTCTCCTCCCTCTGGAGGAAAGCAGGCAGAGATTTGTGTTGTTTTGCTCTCTGATTTCTCTCTACAGTTACAGACATACGGAGACAGACACACAGACATAACTTATCCCTAGAGAAACCTGACATATGGTAGACACACAATAAATATTTGTTGGAAAAATTCCTCAAGCAGGCAGCCCCTCAACCGTGAGGTAGTCAGGCTCTCAACATTCATGCAGAGATCTTTTTGGATGGCGTGGCTCGATCCGTGGACAGCCCACAGAAACCTGCTGGCCTGCAACACACCTGGAGATGGAAGCCACACAAGTCGCAGTGCTGCTAGGAAGACCAGACAGAGTTGGACATGGAGCTCAGAAGGCCAAGAATGCCATCGCCCTCTCCACAGCCTTCCTGTCCGGAGGCACCAAGGGAGAAGGGCCTCCTGGCTTCTCTCCAGGACAGGAGGAAGGCAGGCAGAGTCCTGGGAGAAAGAGTGAATGGAAAGAACATGTTCATGGGCAGAAATACAGCTGCTTTGGGGAGACGGGCAGAGCGCTATAGGGGTGGCACATCCTGTCATGCTTTTCCCGTGGGTGCTTATGGCCCTCCAAGGCCAGCCAGCCTTTCCCCCATGGCCAGCAGCCACTGGCCTGAGCTCACAGAAGAGGGTGCACACGCACTCAGCTTCCCCACCATGGCCTCAAGAAGCCCAGCTTTCTGCAGTTTTTTCAGGGCTTCACTAATCACAAAGATGAGGAGACAAAGAAAACTAGCATCACCTGCCAGTGCTGAGACCCTTTGGAGCTGCTGGGAGGCAGGGGAAACCCCAGTGGGCCCAAAAGGAAGTCTGTAAGAAAGGACAGAGGATGATGGGAAATTTCAAGTGAGGGCTGGGGAAGGAGGGAGCCTGCAAGGTCCCTGGGTCATCTCCTGGGGAGTATCTCATGCATGACTGTTGATGCAAGGCTCAGTGTAGGCTGGATGCCTATATCAAAGCCTTCCCCATTTCTGTAATAACATTTGACACCTAATTGCAGAAATAACCTCCCTGTCTGCAACCTGGAGAAAGTTTATGGGTCCCTCTTCCCCGTTTGTGGGTAAGTCTGGCCTAAAGCAAGATAAAGACTCCACAGTCTAACACAAAATAATCTTGGTTTAAAAAACTAAAGCCACCGAAGGCTTAAGTTATGGATATTGGTAATGAGATGAGGTTAAGATGATGTTTAAAAACCCACAATCCCAAATCTTGTCCTTAACCAGCCACTTTCTCCCTCAAGGTCTCCAAGGAAAACACATGCATGGAGGATGTTGGCTGTAAGGGGTCCTTTCTTAGCCCTGAGCCCATCCCTTGGTGACTTAGGCTAGACAGTGTGGAGAAAGACAAGCACAAAGCAGACCAGCAGTGCTAAAGCAGAGCCTGGGCAGGTGGCGGGGGGGTCCCCAAGATCAAGAATGTGCATACAATGCTTGGAAATACCCATCCCTGCCGTGGCTTCTGTACCAAGCAGATCTTTCTGGCTACATGAGAACAAAAGACTTGATCAACCCCCTCCACATAGGACCCAGCCTGTACTCTGGGAGAACTGGGTTTTGCATGGGGTTAGACACAGGTTGGTTTCCAACAGGTTTTAAGATGGCAAAGACCCACATATTGACTATGGTGTATTCCTGCTGCTTATACAGAGGAGATAAGAAAATGAAATTAATGCAGTCATAGGTCATGCAAGAATCATCACAAGGTGGACACATTCATGACATTTTGGTTAGTAGCTTCATGTTCCATCACAGCAGCTAAGTTACAATTTCCTACAACAGGCCTGTAAAACTATGCCAAAATCTAACCTCACAGAGATTACACATTCCACAGAATTTAATTTATAAAGTGTTTGCAGAGAGCAGGATCTGACGGAAGAATATCCTGCTCTTTGCAGTAAATAATGCAGAAACTCAATTTCATAATGACAAGGTATAGAAAAGATAATAGATTTACCTTGAACCAGCTCTTGGTCCCAAACAGCTAATGTTTTCTAATTGGTAGTCCTAGAATTCTAGGGTATAAATTCTTCAGCTGTGCCTTTTATCTTTAGAAAAAAAGAGTAATGACCAGACCACTAGAATCTTTATATAGTCTCTATAATCTTACAGCTTTCCCTGGATTCTAATTGAACAGTTTTCTCATTAAGATGGGGATGGGACACTACAGGTGTAAAAAATTTCATCAATGGCAAAGACCACAGATGTAATCTTTGACCATTACATAAAGCAGGAGACATGTAACCTGCCTGCGTGCTCCCAGTCATATGAGACAGAGCTTGCTCCCATAGCTTTCTAGAGCCTCCTATGCACCCTGCAACCACCTATGGCTGCAGGATACATCACCCACGAGCAGCAAAGATTCCATCGGGTGGAAGAACCTCTTTTTGTCATTCTGGGTTTTTTTTAACCTTTCTAGCCTGCCACTTTAGAGGCTTTATTCTTCTACCACCAAGTAGAAAACATCTCACTATTTTTCTAAATGCATCCTGTGATGTAGCCATTGTGGTGCAGCCACTTTATTGAACACACCATTTTCACCAAAGGCTATTATGTCACAACCTAAAATAGATTGCAATCACCTCATTTTAAAAGTCAACCAAGCCTTGTGTGAAGTAGATATATTCATCAGGTCTCTCAGCCTCGTCTAGTACTGAACTTCCCCCACCCACAGTTCCTGGGGGTAGGGACAGAATAACAGGGGTGCCAGGAATGAGGGGAGGCTCAGGAATGGTAGGGATGAAAACAGAGCGGGACAGCGGTTCCCACAGTTCCTGCTCAAACCCAATGTCTGCATACCCCGTGACGAAGCAGCCCCACTTTTTAGGCATACACACTGGAGATGCATGGATGTGTTCAGCATCAGCAAAAGACATGTGAAAGTATGTTCACAGCAGAACTACTTATCATAGTTCCAAGCTGGAAATGACTAAATGCCCAAAAACTGCAGGCTGCCTAAATAATTGGAGTGTATTCACAATAACGGTGAACTGTACAGAAGTGGGAATGAACATACAATGTAAGTGACTCTCAAACACGAGGATTAAGCAAGAAATCAGAAACAAAAGAGTGTATGTTCTATTATTCTGCATATCTGTTGATACGCAGTTCAAAACCAGGCAAAACTATCCTGTGGCATTAGAAGTTAGGATAGCAGTTACACCTGATGTGGGGATAGTGACTGGATGGACACTTTTGGGATTCTGGGTGAGTTCTCTTATTCTGGGGTGTAGTCACTTGGTGAGAAATTCATTGAGCTATATATGGTTATGACTTTTGTATTTTTCTATATGTATATGTTATGCTTCAAAGAAGTTTACATTAAAAGAAAAGAGACAAAAGGAGAAATTCCATGTTGCCTGTGGTAGTAGGAATAATGGGTCCCCAAGGATGTCCACAAACTAATCCCCAGAATTTATGATTAGGTTACACAACAATAGGGACTTTGTAGATGTGATTTAGTTCAGGATCTCAAGACAGGGAGACTGTCCCAGATTACCCAGGTGGACCCGACATAATCACAAAGGTTTCCATAAGAAGAAAGCAATCTGATGGAAAATGTCTTTGTAGCCCACACTAACAGAAGCATACAAGGAGGAGAATTCTAGGACATGCAACTCAGCTCACTGAGCTGGCACATTACAAAACCACCACATGGCTGTACCCTCATTAGCTATTGTACCTTGGGGCAAATTCCTTCACTCCATCTAAAAAATATAGACAACAATGCACATGTGGATTTTCATAAGAATTAAGTGAAATAATATATGTTCTAGGCACCATGCCTAGACTATAAGACACCCACGTTTTTTGTTGAATTACTTGATCAAAGTCATTACTAAGATGTTCAAAACATGTGCTTTCAGTTTACATGTGTTAGCTCACAAACTTAGTTAGCTCTTTGAAATGGCAAGAGAGAACTTACTACATGCAAATTTAAGATTAGTGATAACATCCTAAATCCGGTATCTATTTCTGTAGAACAAAAGGCTCGATTCCATAATACACTTATTTAAATTTCATCTCCCCTTCTATTGACTGCTTTGTTGAAAAAGCAGATTACAAAGCAATAGTCAATGCATGGTTCCTTTTTTTGTTGAAAAAAAAAGTATTTTATACAGACTGGCTCTGTGGTCCTTCGACATGGGCTCCACTTCTTCCTAGTTGTACAGGCAAGTTAGATGACCATGGTAACTGTGCCATAAGTAAAAGAGAAGAGCAGTAGCTGTTGCTTACTTCCAGAGTCATCGGGAGTACTAACTGAGACCCTGCTTAATTAAGCCAGAAGCTGGCACAAAGTTCCTTCATTGTCGTCATCGCCGTTACCACGTGTACAAAACAGCCTGGAAGCATGAACAGACCTAAAAGCTGACCTCTGTGGTGGGCTTTCCAGTGGTTTGTTTTCTTCTTTGTGCTTTTCTGTGTCTCCAAAATCATCTACAGTGAACTGACACGTTATTTTTGAAACAATGACCCCCAGTAAAACTCTTTGTCTTATTTTCACAAACCTTTCTTTTCTGACTCTATTCATACAGGCTCTATTCTACCTTCTGCTCCTTCACATGTTTATGAATCAGATCTTTTATATGTCCTCAAGACTAAGCATGAATCTCATCCTGTCTAGAATTTTCTTCTATCATTATCCCATATTTTTGGCCCCCTTTAGCTCCTCCTTTCTGGAAGAGTGACAACTTCTTTCTCATCCTGTTATGTAAACAGTAAAGATATCTTCTGAATAGTTGTACTGTAAAATTCAAATACGATAGCACAGGGAGAGCATTTTCTTCTAGCCAGTTGCTAAGGTACTGCCAAAGTAAGCTCTACCTTTGCAAGGTCTGATTCAAGGCAGCAAATATTTCTCCATGGCTACTTTGTAATCTAAATTTAGATGCCTCAGCAAAAGTACTCACATTTAAAAAATATTTATTTCAAGATCCCAAATAAATGCAATGCCAGAGGTAGTAATGCCAAAGCACCAGCCTAACAGTATTTTATTAACCAAGTGATGTTCTTTCTCTGTTATTTTGCTTTCTCCCCCTACAACTTTTTGTTTTGGATTTTTTCTCAAGCATATAAAAAAGTTGAAAGTATTGTAGAAAAAACTCTTATGTATCCTTCGTGTAGTTCATCAATTAACTTTAGGCCACATTTGCTATTTATTCATTTATTTAACTGAGTTATTTGAAATTAAATCTCATGCATCATGACTTTATGTCTCAAATAATCCCATATGTACCTACTGAGAATAAGGATATTGTCCTACTTGATCACAGCATCATGACCACATCCAAGAAAATGAACATTAATCTTTCAAGGTTATCTACTCTGCAGTGGACAGTCACAGTTTTCCGATTGTCTAAAATTGTCGAGGGTAGCAATTTTTTTTGGTCCAAGATCCAGCCAAGTCTTATGTACTACATTTGGTTTTACTTCTTTGGTCACTGGAGTGTTCCTTCTCCCAACCCTCTTCCAATTTGTTAAGCACTGACTTTTTGTAAGAGACCAAGCTTTTTGTCTTAGAAACCATTTTATAATCTGAGTTTGTCCAGTTATTCCTCATGACTAGATTCAGGTCAAACATGTCAGACAAGACTATCTCACAGGTGATACCATTTAGTTTCCATTGTTTCACATTAGGAGGTGCATGATGTCAGCTTGGACAATTTTTGGGGATGCCATGTTTAATTACTTGATTTTTTGACATAAATTAAATCATGTGATAATTTGCTTGTTTCTCTCCACAATGTATTTTGAAAATCTTTCTGTTTTAGTAGGTCCACCATGTTTTTCATTTTTAAACTGCCACTTAATATTCTACAAGCTCATGTATTAAACACTTGCCAGCATCTGGAATAACTACTGCTACAGACTGAATGTTTGTGTCCCCCGCCAAAGTCAGACGTTGAAACCTAACCCCCCAGTGTGATGGTGTTTAGTGCTGGGGCCTCTGTGGGGTGATTAAGCCATGAGGGAGGAGCCCTCATGAATGGAATTAGTGCCCTCCTAAGAGACCCCAGAGAACTCTCTCACCTCCTCAGCAGGGGAAGGCACAGAGAGAAGATGCCATCTGTGAACCAGGAAGCACTTTGATTTTAGACTGCCAGCACTTTGATTTTAGACTTCTCAGCCTCCAGAACTGTGAGCAAACAATGTTGGCCACATAAGCCATCCAGTCCATGGTGTTCTTGTTAGAGCAGCCCAAATGGACTAAGACAACTACCTTTTCTCAACTTGGCCCATATTCTTCTTAACCAAAATCCCAAGGGGAAAATGGGAGAAAATATCTGAAAATCATATATCTGATAAGGGATTAATATCTGGAATGCATAGATTACTCCTAAAACTTAACAATAAAAAATAAACAACCCAATTCAAAAAAGGACAAAGGACTTGAAAGATGGCCGAAAAGCACAGGAAAAGACACACTCAACATCACTGATTAGGGAAATGTAAATCAAAACTACAATGAGACACCACCTCACACCCATGAGGATGGCTACTGTAAAATAATATCAGAAAATAACAACTGTTGGGGAGGATGTGGAGAAATTGGAACCCTTGGGCACTGTTGGTAGGCGTGTAAAATGGTGTAGCCTATGGGAAACAGTATGGGGGTTCCTTAAAAAGTTAAACATAAAACTACCAAATGATCCAGCAATTCCACTGCTGGGTATATACCCAAAAGTACTGGAAGCAGGGGACTGAAAGATATTTGTAAATTCACGTTCACAGCAGCATTATTCACAATAGTCAAAAGACAAAAGCAACCCAAGTAGCTGTGAACAGATGAATGGATAAACAAAATTTGCTGTATAATGTACAATGGGATATTATTCGGCCTTAAAAAAGAAGGAAATTCTGACACAGCCTACAGCGGGGAATAACCTTGAGGACATCATGCTGAGTGAAAGAAGCCAGTCACAAAAAGACAAATTGTATGAGGTGCTTAGAGTAGTCAAAAATCATAGAGACAGGAAAAAGAATGGTGGTTTCCAGAAACTGGGAGTAGGGGAGATGGGGAGTCATTGTTTAAGAGGCATAGAGTTTGTTTTCCTAGGTGAAAAGAACTACGGAGATGGATTGTGGTGGTGCTGCATAACGTCATGAATGTATCTAATACCACTGAACTGTATGCTTAAAAATGGTTATGATGGTACAACTTATGCTTATTTTACCAGAATAAAAGAAATCCCAGTGGGATTTTTTGGAAGAAGTTAACAAATTGATTCTAAAATTTATATGTAAAAACAAAGGAACTAATATAACCAAAACACAGTTTTGAAAAAGAACAAAGTTGGAGGATTTCTATCACCTGATTTTAAGACTTCCTATAGCAAATTATAATGATTGAGAGAATTTGGTATTGGTAAAATAATAGAGCAAGGAAACAGAAGACAGGGTCAAGAAACAGACTCATATAAATGGGGGCAATTGATTCTTGACTGAAGTGCAAAGGAAATCCAATAGGGAAAGAATAGTCTTCAAAGATGGTGGGGCAACAATTGTACGTCCATATGCTAAAATACAAAAATTAACACAGGATAGAGAATAGATCTACATGTAGAACCTGAAACTATAAAACTTTAAGGAGAAAATCTTTGTATTCTTCAGGCAGGCAAAGATTTTGTAGCTATGAAAAATAAAGCACAATATGGCTTATAAAGTAAAAAATCACATAAATCAAACCTTTTGTTATTTATTGCTACATAACAAATTATCCCAGAACTTAATGGCATGTTTATGATCAATGCACATTTACTATCTCACAGTATCTGTAGATCACAAATATCAGTGTAACTGAGCTGGATCCTCTGCCACCCAGTCTCTCCCAAGGCTACAATCAAAATGTTGGCCAGGGTTAGGGTCTCATCTGAAGGCACCACTGCGGAAGAATCCATTCCAGACCCATGTGGTTTTTGGCAGAATTCAGTTCTCTCCAAGCTTTTGGTCTGAGGAGCTCAGTTGCTAGCTAGCTATTGGCCAGAGACTGTCCTCAGTTCCTTGACACATGGGTCTCTCCAATATGGCTGCTTGCTTCATCAAATCCTGCAAGCCAAGAAGGCAATAGAGAGATTGTACTAGCAAGACAGAAATGATAATTTTATGTAATATAATCACAAGGTGATTGCCGGAGACCAAAAGGGCCCACACCCACAAGATGGCGGATTTCCTGCTTCTTTTCCGGGTTTGCTATTCCCGCCAGTGCCCTCCGAGACCCAATCACCTTTGTACACACTCCTGCTAGCACCACCTGATGTCCAATCATCTTCCGACCCTCCCCTTCCTTGCTGATCTCTATAAATTAAGCCTGCTGCAAATAAACTGCGCCAGCTTGATCAGACACCCTGTCTTGCTGGTCGTTCTTTGTGTCCCTTGCTTGTTCATTTCTGCAGGCGTCTCCGGCTACACTCCACGTTAATCCCGCGGGTCGGGACAGGTGATATCCATCACTTCTGTTGCACTCTATTGGTTAGAAGCAAGTCACAGATCCTGTCCACTCTCAGGGAAAGAGGTTTACACAAGGGTATGAATACCAAAAGACTAGGATCACTGTGAGCCACCTCAGATTTCATCCAAATTAAAAAGCTCTGCTCTTTGAAAGACACTTTTAACCAAATGACAAGTCAAGCCACAGACTGAGAAGAACTGTTTGTGAAATACATGTCTGATACAGGACTTGTATTCTGAATATATAAAGACCACTTGAAACTCTTAACTAAGCAACCAATTTGTAAAATGTACAATTGAGTGTATTTATACTTCACCAAGAATGGGGAAGAAGTAAAGAGATGTTCAACATCACCAATCATTAAGGAAATTCAAACTAAATTTAATGGGATACCACTAAACTCACAGTAGTATGGCTGAAATTTTTTAAAAGCCTACCTATAGATAAAACAGGCAAGGATTTATCTTTTGCTGAGGTCTGTCCAGAAAACCTAGAAATCTCACATAGTGATGGTGGGAATGCAAAATGATACAGCCACATTAAAAAACAGTTTGATGGCAAGGATGTGGAGAAAGGGGAACCCTCCTACACTGCTGGTGGGAATGTAAAACAGTTCAACCTTTGTGGAAAGCAGTATGGAGGTTCCTCAAAAAACTCAAAATAGAAATACCATTTGGCCCAAGAATTCCACTCCTAGGAATTTACCCTAAGAATGCAGCAGCCCAGTTTGAAAAAGATATATGAACCCCTATGTTTATCGCAGCACTATTTACAGCAGCCAAGAAATGGAAGCAACCTAAGTGTCCATCAGTAGATGAATGGATAAAGAAGATGTGGTACATATACACAATGGAATACTATTCAGCCATAAGAAGAAAATAAATCCTACCATTTGCAACAACATGGATGGAGCTAGAGGGTACTGAAGGGCCCCCACCAGTAAGATGGCGAACTTCCGGCTTCTCTTCGGGGTCCTCGGTTCCCGCCGGCACCACCTGAAGCCCAATCACCTCTCGTCCCCCTCCCAATCCCAGCACCTAGCCAATAGCCACCAGCCCCGTAGAAGTAACACCACAATCACCCCATGCCCCTTCCTATATAACCCAGCACCTTTCCTTAATAAAGCGGATTTCACCGGTGAATTGCTGCTGTGTGTCACTCCTTTCCGTTCATTGGTGCCGAAACCCGGGAGACAGGACACCCCAACTGGGCCCCATCTTCCCCCTGACACCAGCAGCAGCTTGCCCTCGTCCTCTTTTTCCGGCGCTGGCTCATCACACTTACCACTCCTCTCTGGCCTTTAGGTAAGTTTTCCCCCGGAGTGGGCCACTCTTCCCCGAGCTATCGCAGTGCCATTGACCGTGATTGTCCGGCAAGGCCCTGACGCTCGGGGACGAGGAGGGAACTCTCCCTGCCTCAGGCCTTCACGGCTGCAGCGGACCCTCAGGCCCCTCCTCCAACAGTCATAAACGCACACACCATCCCTTCCATCAGTGCCGAAACTTTTTAAGCAAAATTTCCCCAGAGTGGGCCACTCTCCCCCGAGCTATCGCAGTGCCATTGACCGTGATCGTCTGGCAAGGCCCTGACGCTCGGGGACAAGGAGGGAACTCTCCCCACCTCAGGCCTTCACGGCTGCGGCAGACCCTAAGGCCCCCCTCCAACAGCCATAAATGAGGTGACTCCTTTGCGGATGAGAACGCTCCCCGTTTCCCCCCTCCTCCTTCTGTTCCGTCTGCCGAAATCCGATCTGTCTGCCAAAAATTCCTAGTATTAGGTACCTCGTGACTCCGGCACTCTGCCTTCTTAGAGAAGTCTGGGTGACGACCAACACTTCCTAAGAAATTCAGACTCGTATACGAGTTTCCACAGACCACCAAGGATCATCAGGGACGCCCTTTGTCTCCTTGTGGTCTGCCTCCAGTCCGAGGATCTCCATTCGTCTTCCCCTGTTTGTCTCCTTCTCTGTTCTTCAGCCATGGGAGCCTCCTCATCCCTCCCTGAAAGTTCACCTCTTGAATGCCTGCTCAAGTATTTAGCCACCCTCTCCTTGACACCTGATATAAAACCAAAACTTCTGCGTAAATACTGCTCCCAAGATTGGCCGACATACCCGCTAGACAATAACAACGAATGGCCTGCAGGGGGAACTCTTGATCCTAACATCACTCGCGATCTTTTTAACTACTTCCAGCACCTGAAAAAATGGAAGTAGATTCCCTATATCGAAGCTTTCTGCCTCCTCCTCCCCCTGCCCCCCACCCAAGTTCTCCTAGCCTGCAAGCCACCACCCCCGCAGAAGCCTCCCGTTCACTCCCTTCCCCTTCTCCTACAACAGCCCTTCTCCCTTCCTCCCGCACCATCTCCTCCCCCATCTCACCTCCTCCGCCTTCGTCCCCCATGGATTAAGCCTGAGCCTTTCAGCCCCCCTTTAACTAAGTCCCGGGGGCCTCCTCCATCTTTGCCCTCATCACCTGTTTCTCCCCTGTTGGGGACCGCCTTTGTCTTCTCACATGTTTGTAGGCAGAATGGGAAAGCACCTTCCCCCATGTCTGAACACAGCATAGGAAAGCACAAGCTTGAGAACAACCGGTGCAGTCCTTGGAAGTTATTTGTCCACAAAAACATATCTTGTGCTCGAAGACGAGCCAAGACTCCTCACTCTGAAAATAGAGAGACCTTGAAGATGTGTAGAAACACACTCCTCACTCTGAAAATAGAGACCTTGAAGATGTGTAGAAACACCGCCCCTGCTTCTAGCTATGCGCTTCCCCCACTTGCCGATGTGGCAGGAATGGAGAACAAAGAACATTATGTTTACACATTCCATAAGCAACCAACTGGAGCCCTACTGTAGCTCAGTTGGTAGAGCATGAGACTCTTAACCTCAGAGTCATGAGTTCAAGCCCAACTGGAGTGGCAGAGGCAAGCAGCTGGGCTGCTGGCTGGCAACGCATGGGAGCGTCAGCCCTCCCAGTTCTTTGTATCTTTATTTTCTTTGCCCCCCTTCCACACTTCAAGACCTGCTCGACTAGGCGTGGCTAGACCACATCACTCCCCCACAAACTGAGCCAGAACCCTTAAGTCCCCCTCAGACTCAGTCCCGAGGGCCTCCCAAAATTATCGCCCCCCTCCAGGACGTAGCTTAGACAGACTCACTCAAGCCCTATTACAGTATACCAGCCTTGACCCAGAAACGCCTGATGGAAGACATGTCCTTATGACATACTTCCTAGCTCAAAGCTACCCCGACATTAAAGCTAAACTCAAAAAGTTAGAACAGGGCCCCGCTACCCACAGACTGAGATCCTAACAGTGGCCTTTAAAGTCTTCCATAACTGGGAGGAGGAGAAAGAATGCTGTAAACAAAAGGCTGATCAGGCCAATTTCTAAATGTTGGCCCAGCTGATAAAACCACAACCTGGGTGCCCTTCTACAAACAAGCTCCCCCCAGGAGCTTCTTTCAAGTGCAGACAAGAACGACATTGGTCAAGGGCATGCCCCTGCCCCAGATCTCCTACCACCCCATGCCCCAGATGCCACAAAAAGGGCCACTGGGGGTCTGATTGCCCAACCACCCGAAGGGGAGGCTGGACGAACAACCCCCATCCTAAGCCCACCGTAGTGGGGCTGGAAGAAGAAGATTGACGGGGCCCGGGGGCTTCTCGCCCGACCATTTCCATCACCAAAAAGGAGCCCAGGGTTACTTTAACAGTAGACGGTCATGCCATCTCCTTCCTCCTAGATACAGGAGCCACCTTCTCAGTCTTGCGAGAATACTGGGGCCCTACCACGCCAGCCATTACTTCTATAGTCGGGGTAGGAGGTAAACAGATTTTCCCATTAAACCCCCCCCTTTTTATGCACAATCCAAGACAGTCCCATACCTCTCTCCCACTCCTTCCTGGTTATGCCCCAGTGTCCCATCCCTTTACTAGGGCGGGACATCCTTTCTCTCCTCCACGTTTCCATAACTATATCCACTCCCACAGCCCCCAGTACTCCCTTTCTGATGGCCCTCATAGCCGACGACCCCCTCTATCCAATGAAAGCCTCGGTTCCGCCCTCATACACCCTGTAAATCCCAAAGTTTGAGACATTACAAGCCCCTCCGTGGCTCTATGTCCTCCTGCCTCTATCAAATTACGTGACCCCTCTCAGTATATCTGTCAGGCCCAATACCCCCTAACCACTTCAGCCCTCGTAGGCCTCCAACCCATCATTCAAGATCTCTTAAACAAAAATTACCTCAGACCCACTCACTCCCCATTTAATACCCCCATATTAGCTGTTAAAAAAAACCCAAGAGATCTTTCTGCCTTGTCCAAAACCTTCGCCTCATCAACATGGCCGTTGCCCCTACCCATCCCTTAGTTCCAAATCCATACACCCTTTTATTGCAGATCCCTGCCTCGGCATCACACTTTTCAGTCCTACATCTCAAGGATGCATTTTTTCTATCCCTCTGGACCCCTCCTCCCAAGATTTTTTCACCTTCACCTGGACGGACCCATACGCAAGACATTCTGAACAGTTGTGGCAAAACTTGGACAGTTTTGCCACAAGGCTTCCGAGATAGTCCCCATATTTTTGGACAGGTCCTAGCTCAGGACCTCAAACAGTTTAATCATAATCACTCCGAGTCCACCTTATTACAATACGTGGACGATCTTCTACTCTGCAGTCCCTCGTGAGAACAGTGTCAACTTAACACTGCCTCCCTACCTAACCTTCTAGCTTCCAGAAGTTACCAGGTATCCCCCGTCAAAGCTCAAATCTCTTCCCCTTCTGTCACTTACCTCAGATTCCTTCTGTCTCAACAAAGAAAGTCCATTACCTTAGATAGAAAACGGCTCCTCTCTGACCTGCCCGTTCCCAAAACCAAGACAGAAATCCTTTCCTTTCTAGGCCTGGCTGGGTATTTTAGAGCGTGGATCCCTAACCTCTTCCTGTTAGCAAGACACCTATACGACCTCAGCAAGGGCCCCCCTGAAGAACCATTATCCTCCTCACCCTGACACTCCTTCATTAAGCTCCATTGAGCCCTTGTGGAAGTCCCAGCTCTCCATCCTCCTGATTTGTCAAAGCCCTTCTCATTTTACATTCATGAGAGGTCCAGTCAAGCTCTAGGAATCCTAAGCCAATATTATGGCCCATCCTTTGCTCCAGTAGCTTATTTCTCCAAGCAATTAGACCCCACAGTTTGGGGATGGGCCCCCTGCCTACAGGCATTAGCCGCTGGACAGCTCTTGCAGAAGGAAGCTCATAAACTAACATTCCGGGCACCCCTTACCATTCTGTCCCCACATCACCTAAAAGATCTCTTAACCTACAAAAGTTTACAGACTCTCCCTCCCTCCAGACTCCTGACCTTACTGTCCTCTTTCCTCCAAATCCCATTCATCCCCTTTGCCATCCATACCCGAATCATGACTTTTTCCTCCTTTACTGCTCTCTCGCTTTTTTTCCTCATTCCTATTGTCTTCCCCGCCACCCCAGCCTCCTTTGTATGGCGATTCAAAGTCAGACAAACTTACACACAGCATCAATCAAAAGTTACTGCCCTCATTGCCACATCAGTCTGCCCTCTGAAAAGCTGCTCTGAGCCTTTATACCTCCACTTTCCTCCCTCCACCGAAGTGTTCACTAGCAGCTACCCTTATTCTCCCTACCTCTGCTTCCTCTATGACCAAAAACAAGCCTATTGCAGGTGATGGCCAGACACCTATGGGAGATGTCCCTACTGGTCTTGCGCCATTCACTACATGGGTAACTCCCAGTACCCACAGTATTACTCCTCCAACCGTTTCATGAAATATCCCAACGGCTCATTCTCCTTATCAATCCCAGATCCCTGGGACTCTCGATGGGCTGCCAGAGTCACAGCTTCAGTTTACTACGGGGGGTCCTCGACCCCCCCACGGTACCCTTCATATCTATCGAAAGTATGTTCCCTCTCATTCCCAGATCTCTCAAGTTGGATCGGATATCAGACATTCCGAAAAAATCATTATCCAAACTCTTGACGGCGCCTCTTCATCTTATTATCCCCGCCCCTCTTCCAATTTCTCCTACTCTTCGTTACAGCTCATTCAGGACACCACTATCTTTCTCAACCACACCCTTAACACCACCAATTGTTTCTTGTGCGTATCACTACAGCGCCCACTGCTGGCTGTATTTCCAACTACTCCTTCCGTGCAGAAAGACAACCCCTCTGCCCCCTGGCAGACATACCCCTATGAGAACCAGAATATGCAGATAATCTCACCATCCACCACTGTGTAGGCCCGACTCCACCCCCCTCCAGCACACTTCACTGCCTCCCAACTCCAGCACACCCTGCATTCTCGTCACTCTAATCCCACAGCTTACACTTTACAGCATGGCGGAATTCCTTGAGCTCCAACCTTCCTTGCCCTCGTGCACAAAAAGGGCTGCTTTCCTTCCCATCATGGTCGGTATCTGTTTGACCACCTCAGCCATTGAGGCAGGATTTTCTGGGGGAGCCTTGGGTCACTCTCTGTAGGCAGTTAGAGATCTCAATGCCAAACTTGAGGGGGCCCTGACATCCACTGCCGATTCCCTAGCCTCTCTCCAAAGACAGGTCACTTCGCTAGCTAAGGTCACCCTTCAAAACCGGTGGGCCTTAGATCTGCTTACAGCTGAGAAGGGTGGAACCTGCGTCTTCCTCCGGGAAGAGTGCTGCTATTACATCAACGAATCCGGCATTGTAGAAACTGACATTACCAAACTCACCCACCTTGCCTCCAGCCTCCACTCTGCTTCCAATTCCAACCCATTCTCTTCAATACTAACAAACCCCCTCCTTACCTGGGTCTGGCCCATTGCAGGCCCCATAATAATCATTCTTCTCGCCTGTCTCTTCTTACCCTGTATAATAAAGTTCATCAAATCTCTAATCAAGCTTTCAACTAGCTTTTACTCAGGAACTACCAGCTTCTGGCCACAGAAGATCCCTCACCCTCACGTAACCTCCTCACCACACACTGAGATGGACCCCTCTCTCCGCTGGAAACTGTTCCTGGAAACAATGGCCGCAGATGCCTGGCTCCTGACACCCATATCCTCTTGGCACCATTAGAATCAGCAGGTCCTCGACCTATGGTTACAGGGAACCTTCATTGATTTCCAACCTGAAGAAGTCCACATCTACTCATCCTTACTGTGGGGAGTCCTATCAACCCTTTCCTCCCAATCCTCAAGCCCTCACTCCCTTCTCCACCCCCGTTCAGCAGGAAGCAGTCAGAGAGAAAGCAACGTCCACAACCCCATAGAGGAGAAATGGGGGAATGAAGGGCCCCCACCAATAAGATGTCGAACTTCCGGCTTCTCTTCGGGGTCCTCAGTTCCCGCCGGTGCCACCTGAAGCCCAATCACCTCTCGCCCCCCTCCCAATCCCAGCACCTAGCCAATAGCCACCAGCCTCGTAGAAGTAACACCACAATCACCCCATGCCCCTTCCTATATAACCCAGCACCTTTCCCTAATAAAGCGGATTTCTCCAGTGAATTGCTGCTGTGTGTCGCTCCTTTCCTTTCAGGTATTATGCTCAGTGAAATAAGCCAAGTGGAGAAAGACAAATACCAAATGATTTCACTCATCTGTGGAGTATAAGAACAAAGGAAAAACTGAAGGAACTAAACAGCAGCAGACTCACAGAACCCAAGAATGGACTAACAGTTACCAAAGGGAAAGGGGTTGGGGAGGATGGGTGGAAGGAGAGATAAGGGGGAAAAAGGGGAATTACGATTAGCATTTGTAATGTAGGGGTGGGGGGACATGGGGAATGCAGTATAACACAGAGAAGACAAGTAGTGATTCTACAGCATCTTACTGCACTGATGGACAGTGACTGTAATGGGGTATGTGGAGACTTGATAATGGGGGGTGAGAGGAGAGGGGGAGTCTAGTAACCATAATGTTCATGTAATTGTACATTAATGATAGCAAAATAAAAATAGTTTCTTACAAAGTTAAACACACATTTACATTATGTGTAGGAGAGTTAACTCTTCAGGCCTGAGCTGCTCAAACGCTGCATATTTCCATGGTCTTTAAGACTGGCCCTTGGTCCAATTCCTGGGAGATAACCTCTGAGTCCTTGGGGAGTGTCTGATAAGAGTGTCTTTGGATGCTTGAGGCCATGCACCACACCAGGTAGTTTAAGCTAGTAATGTTATTTTTGGTGAATTCTCATTTTTGTGTGAATGAGGCTTTGGCCACATTGTATCAGTTTGACTTCCGGAAGGCTGGGATCTTAGAAGCTAAGGTGAGTCATGTGGGTGCTGCATGGCTGCATGACTGATCCCCAGTAAAAACCCTGGATGTCAAGGCTTGGGTCATATGCAGAGTTTGGCAACCCTTTGCCCATGTTGTCACACGTCATCGCCAGGAGAATTAAGGTCTGCGTGGGAGAGACCACTGAGAAAGGACAACTGGACTCTTAAGCTGGTTTCCCCAGACTCTACACTATGTGCCTTTTCCCTTTGATGGTTTTAATCTGTATCTTTCACTGGAATAAAGCTGCCGCGAGTATAACAGCCTTTCTGAGTCCTTCTAGTGAATCACCAAGCCTGAGGGCTGCCCTGGGGACCACCAACACACCATTGGAGCCAGTTCTCCCACTCCTAGTGGGAAAACATGAAAACGTACCTTGTCACAAAAACTATGTGTAAATATTTATAAGGGCCGAAGGGATAAAATCATTAAAAATGGAAATAACCAACCAAAATGTCCTTCAACTTGTGAATGGATAAACAAATTTTGGTACAACCACATGTTAGTTCAGGGAGAGGAAATCCCGGGGCAAAATACCTCTAAAAACCGAAATCGGTCAAAGGGAGAAATAAAGTTTAAAACCTGTTTATTGCTTACACACTGCAGTCTGGCCCACGTCTCCTGCTCCAGCAGCATCAAAACTGGCAAGCTAGGCACCGCCCTCCCCTGCGTCTCTCAGGTTCAGCAGCCCTCGGTTGCCCAGGTAATTACTCATTGATATGGAGATTAACTTCTCTCCACCCCTGAGGAATGATGCAAATGCACTAAAGCCATACTTCTCTCCACCTCTGAATGCCTATTGATATGCAGATGTACTAAAGCCAGGTGAGATATTCTGGAAATGTTACAATTTTACTCACACCACATAAGACAATGCTGCTCAGTAATAAAGAGGAATGAACTGGTGATACCCTCTACAGCCTTGAAGAATCTCAAAATCATTGTGCTAAATGAAAGAAGCCAGACTCAACAGGCTACATACTTTATGATTCCATACATACGACCTTTTTGCAAAGGCAAACTTTTTGATCAGTGGTTGCTGAAGGCAAATTCTGGTGCACTAAGACCCCACCCCTTAAGATCCAATCACCAATGCAGAACACCCCCTACCCCTACTCCTTAAAAACGCGCTTCCTTACCCACAAGCTGCTACTCCCTCTCTCTGGGGGCAGCCATTTTCTCTTTCAGATAATAAAATCTCCTGCGTGGGCCTGTGTCTCCTGAGTAGTTCTGGGGTAAGGAGGGTCACAGCAAGATACCCTTTCAGTTGCCAGGGGTTGAGAGTGGGAGGAGAGGTAGACCTCAAAGCGGCATGAGGGAGCTTTTTGGGGGAGATGGAAATATTCTATATCTTGATTGTAATTACATGCCTGTATGTGTTTGTCAAAACTCATCAAACTAATGTCTAAAAGAATGATTTTTACTGTATGTAAATGATACAATAAACATGATTTTTAAAAAACAATTGTGAGTTGGGAATTTCAGGAAATCAAGTAACTTAGACATGAGTCAAAGGATAATTCTCCTGCCTCTGGTCTGTACCAAACACCTTATTGCATAATACTATGTCCTGCCATTTATTTCAGTCCTCTGTCCATGAGATTTTTTCCCCCTTTTTCTTATGTTTTAACATATCTTCTGCCTATACTTTTTAAGCTTTTAAATTTGATTCATGTGAAAGAATACATATGATTTAAATGTAAGTAACAAAGCACAATATTAAAATGGACTCCCTTGAACCCCCCACCCTTCTAAAGAATTAGAACATTATCAGTATTGCTGAAGTGTTAGGGTCCGGGCTTCCTAGGCTTCTCCAGAGAACAAACTACACAGGCATAGAGATGTAAATTCAAGCAAAGTCTTTATTCAGCTAGCTAGCTGAGGTCCAAGTCAGCCCGTCGCAGCAGGTCTCAACAAGGACCCCGAGCACTCAGAGCCAAGGGTTTATATAGCATTTTCAAAGCACTTAACTCATAGTAATTTTCCACAACTATACATTATTCTTGCAAGACATACATCCTGGGGTTAAGCAAGGGCAGGATAAGACTACTCCTCAATGGTTAGGGAGGTTCTGCACGATAAGCTTGGTATGTAAGATTAACTGACCAAGGGTCACAGCTGCCCACCACCCGGTGCTCATGATTAACTTGTTTTTCAAGGCCTTACCCAGTTCTAGTTTTTCTTTCTAAGTCACATACTCAGAAAATGGCTTCTAGGCCTTTAAGATGGCTATGCTTATGCTAACTTATTTCTATTCTTACAGAAGTTACCCTCTCAATCTCATTCTTTGCTTGACCCCCAGAGGTGGCCATTGGCCTGAATTTTATGTTTATCAAAACTTGCTTTGTTTCTTATGAATAGTTTTACTAGATATGGCAGATTCCTTCAATAACAGACGGCTTAGTTTCCTTGGTTTTGAGCTTTGTAAACATGGGATCATACCATGTGCAGATTGTATCAGTGGGGATCCCTCCAAAAACAGAAGTCCTCTTCAAGGTTAACATGAAGAGATTATATTGAAGGAGCTACAGTTGTAGCCCAAGTTGAGGGAACCAACAAAGGATACTGGGGATCCTAGAGACTAGCAGAGGTGGGGAGCCATTACCCTCTAGGTCTGATGGAACAAGGAGCAAACCCACGCCCAGATCCACTGGGAGCTGAGGCATCAGATGAGGTGGGGAGCCATTACCCTCTAGGTCTGATGGAACAAGGAGCAAACCCACGCCCAGATCCACTGGGAGCTGAGGCATCAGATGCCCGGCTGTAGCTGAAGAGGTATTGCAGCCCCTGCCAGAAGCACTGAGAGAAATACTCACCTTCTCTCTCCTTTCCTGTGATGTCCTGCTAGTGTTTCCCACTGGAGGAATCTAGCTGGAGCCCAGCTGCAAAAAAGGCCCCCATCCATCTGATTCAGCCTCTTGAGGCACAGCGCAGAGCAGACAAGGACAGGTGGTGATCTGGGTGGGTGTTTGGATGCAAATAAAGGAAAACCCATCTCTCTTTTCTCAATATCTTTTCACTCAATACAGTACTGTTTCTTAGGTTCATTCCTGTTGTAATGGCTATAGTTCATTCATTTTTAAGTACTGTTTGATATGCCATTGGGTGGCTACACCACCATTTATTAATCTGTTCTCTTGAGGGTGGACATCTGGGTTGTTTCTACCTCTTAATATTCTGAACAATGACTGCTCCTATGAAAATTTCTGGGATAATTGGAAGAGGGCTTCACCTGTAACCAAGAGTTTCATCAAAGGCAGGAAGCATCCTGTGCTTTTTATTAATTTTCCTGCAGCAGAGGGGACCCAACCAGGTCGCCTCACCTCATTCCAGGTGGAATTCATTAGCAGGGCAACTGTTTTGTTCTTCATGGTGTAAAAGATTCACAACTCTAAACGTACGTTTTTAACCATTGCTAGTGGACAATTCAGTGGCATTATGTGCATTCACAGGGCAACTGTTTATTTAAAAGTTGTGAAATTGAATAGCTAGCTGGCATAATTTTTAAACCAAAATTTCTCCTATAGATTTTACAGACACAATATATTACATTTGTCACAATTTGTTGATTTACATGAGACAGATTGTAGATAAAATGAGAGTTCCTGTGGCCAGGATTCTCACCTGGCCCTGGTTGGCTAGCTCACTGCACACCTGTGGGCAATAATTGCTATTGACACTATATAAAGAACTCCACCCAGTGCTCTGGGCAACACGGTGGCAGGGCTGCAAGGCTGCAGGAGAGCAGAGCAGAAGCTGGAGAGGTGGCAGCGCTGAGGACAGAGGCCCAGAGGACAGCTGTGCAGGATGACTGTGCAGGCAGAGATGCCCAGAGGACAGTTGTGTGGACAGAGGAGCCTAGAGGACGGCTGTGCAGGCAGAGAGGCCTAGAGGCAGAGACCAGCTTGCTGCATACAGACTTGCTCTGAGTGGTTGGGATTTTGGTGACTGACCTGCCACCATGGGAATAAAGTTAGGTGTAACCCTTTCACCCCAAGAACGTTCTACTGCCATTTCTTTGGTCACACTGAATCCACAGTGAACTTGCCTGGGGCTGAAACCCATTGGCAAGACACAGGTACATACATTTCTTGGTGGAATTTACTTGAAAATGAGAGTACAAGTTTTGGCATTAAAGAAAAATCTCTTTTAACAGATTTTACTTTTTTTAGAGCAGTTATAGGGTCACAACAAAATTGAGCAGAAGTAGCAGAGATTTCCCATGTAGCCCCCGTCTGTGCATGAGCAGCAGCCTCCTGCACAGGCGACGGCGGCCCCCACCATCGACCTTCCCCACCACAGCAGTGCACTTATTTCAGCTGATGCATCTACACTGACACATCATCACCTCCCAGGGCCATGGCTTACATTAGGTATTGTACAATCTACGAGTCTGAATGACATGTGTCCATCATTACGGTAAACAGTATTTTCACTGTTCTAAAAAATCCTCTGTGCTCTGCCTGTTCATCCCTCCCCGTTCCCCAAGAGTACAAGTTTTTGTTTTCATGTTTTTTCCTAAGAGGGCCCCAAAACAAAGGTGTAGTGGACACAAGGGTGGTCTTAGGCATGCAAAGCAAGATTTGATTACATTAATGAAGCCAATCCCCTATTGAGAGTCACTGGGCTCTTATCAATTTCTGCCATTATAAATACTTCTGCTAATATTATCTCTGTCTTTCCCTTTTTGTGCTCTGTGTTTTTTAAGACAGGTACTAAAAACAGCATTTCTAGGACATGGGAACTACTACATTTTCTTTTAATAGCTACTACTAAATTCCTCAGGCAGTTCTTAAAACTTCTAGAATGGTTAGGTCATGAGCATAATATGATATCTCAGTCATTTTCTACAGCCCTGGAGATCTATAAGCATGTTTAAGCACGTGTTCCTAAAATATGTAACTTAAGTCATGTCTCTCCCAAAGTTGTTTGAGTAACCAGTATGCACATATTTCATTCAACTCACCCAGCAAGTATTTATTGAGTGTCTATTATGCACTGTTGCTGTTCTAAGCTGGGAGGATGAAGAAGTGTGAAAAGCAGAGAAGATCCTACTTTCTAATCAGGAGTTATGTGTTCTTACTGTTGTAAGCTTAGCATGCTCTGGAAAGTCTCTGATCCATAATAAGAACTCAAGAAAGTTCATGCTTTGTTATTTTGAGTAAGATAACTTTCTTGGTTTACTGATTGAAGCACATAGTTTTCCTATTAATAAGAGCCAAGTTTTTACCTTTCTAAAAATATACCATCGCCAATTCAGTCCATAACTACAGAAACTCAGTAACTCACAACTACAAGAACTCAAAATTTTACCATGTTTATCTGAAAGAAATGAAAACATGTCTACAAAAAATCCTTTGTACCACAATGTTTATTGCAGCTTTATTCATAATAGGCAAAAAATGAAAGCATTCCAGCTATCAATGGGAAAGTGGGTATACAAATTGTGGTATATTGTACATTGGATTTATTCAGCAATAAAAAAGTAATGAACAATTGATCCATGCAACAACATGGATGGGTCTCAAAAATGAATTCTGAATGAAAGAGAGACCTGACTCAAGAGTACCTACCACACAATCCCATTTAAATGAAGTTCTAGAATAAGCACAACTGGTCTTTGATGGACAAGGAAAGGCTAGGGTGGGGGCAAGGGTGGGGTGGGAAGGGGCATGAGGGTGCCTCCAGGGCAATGATGATTTGCTCTGGCTTGATAGGGATCTGGGACACACAGGTGTAGCTCACCGATTGGTACACTTGAGATTTGTACATCTCATCAGATGCAAATTTTACCTCAGAAGAGAAGAATAGAACCATACGCAAATATTGAGCTCCAGTTAATAACATGCATGGTGTAGCATGTGGGGGAGTGCACTGATGCCTGTAACTTCCTCTGAAATAAAAGAAGTAAGATGAAGTGATGGGTGGATGGAGGAATGGGTAGCTGGACAGACAGACAGAATAAAGCAATTGTAGTGAAAACAAATTGTAGAATCTAAGTGGTGGGTACACGGGTGTTCTCCATAAATTTCTTCAACGTTTTGGTATATTTGAAACTTTCATAATAAATAAAATGTCGGGACAAAAACTGTACCACAAATTGGGACACCTAACTAATCTTTTACTGGAAGGTTAGAATTTAGCCAGATAAAATTGAGTTCAGACTGTGCAGCTTTCTAGCTAGCCGCTCTGTCTGTGTCCACTGCAGTTTTCCCACATAGAATGTGGAGAAGAATCTTCTTTTCTAGGAGTTTGTCAGAACCAAATTAGGTAATAAACGTAAGGTATATTAAAGACATAGCAGAAGAGTAACAAATGGAAACTTTCGTATTATAATTGGTGATTATAATGTAAGAGTTCAAAGAAGACAGCCTTCAATGTGGACTAGAAAAGTCAAAGGAGGCTTCCTGGAGAAGGTGTGATTTAAAAGAAGCATAGAATTCAAACAGAGCAAATTGAGGGCATTCAACTGATGGGGAGAAAAGGCCTGAGGAAAGGTCTAGAAATAATAAGTGCGCGTAGGCAAATCTGATGAGGGAAGAAGACCTCATTTTGCTTTTTCAAGATAAAAATATCTGCATATGTAAATCTCCAGACAAAGGAAGACTTGTTGAACAGTTTAATACATTCCCATGAGCCCTTTTAGGGCACAGTCTTTAAATACTAAATACACAGTCTTTAAATACTATGTAAGTCTTTCACTTACATAGACTGAGAGTAAAAGTTTAATGTCCACTGCTTTACAACTTACTTGAAATAAAAATTTATTCTTTTTATCCTCTTTGCCAAAAGATGAACTGGTAAACTAGACCTGGCAGGAACTGAAGCTTTCAATCAGGGTCTTTTCTCTCTTGGGGAAAAAAATGCCTCCAGACCAATCTCACCCTAGAGACGCTCCCAAAGGCACTCAAGAGGAATCATTCAGAACACCTGAATCTGAATAGTCTCCCCGCACCCTCCTCTCTGCCCTCCAAGGCGCAGGCCAAGGCACCTCTCCCTCAGCAGGACCATTGCCGTGGCCTCTTCTGCTGTCTCCCTTCCACTCCCATCCAGGGTTCAGGCAGAACGGCCCCCAAGAGTGTCCACCCCTGAATCCCTGGAACCTGTGAATATGTTACTTTACATGGCAAAATGGATCTTGCAGATGGGATTAAGTTAAGGATTTTGAAGGGGAGAGATTATTCTGGAATACCCAGGTGGACCCAATGCCCTTTTGAATGAAAGAGAGAGACGGGAGGGCCCAAGGCAGAGCAGGAGATGTGAGGACAGAAACAGACAAAGCGATGCAGCTGCTGGACGGGGTTGTGCACAAGCCAAGGGGTGCGGGCGCCCTCTAGAAGCTCAAAAAGGCACACAGACCGTCTTTTCTAGAGCCTCCAGAAGAAACACAGTGCTGCTGACCCCCTGACTTTAGCCTAAGCAGACGTGTCTCAGGCTTCTGACCTCCTGAACTGTCAGATAATAAACTTGTGTTGTTTTAAGTCATGAATGTTGTAGTAATCTGTTCCGACAGCAGAATTAGCTTTTAAAAATGTTAACCAGAGCGCATTGATTCTCTGTCCAAAACCCTCCAACGCCTTCCTCTCACATCCGGAATAAAACCCACATGCTGCTTCTGTCCTGGTTCCTGCCTACACCCCCCTCGGCCCCTGTCTCTCTCCCTAACCCCGAGCAGTCTGCCTTTACTTCCTAATTAAGGCCAGTTCGTGTTTACCACAGGCCTTTGCACTTGCTGTTTGCTCCGATCGGAGTGCTCTGCCCACAGACCTTCACGTGGCTGACTCCTTCGCTGTTTGGGTCTCTTCTGAAATGACATTGCCCCGAAGCAGCATTCCTTAAGGACCCTGTCCAAAATAATACTGTTCCATTTTCTAGCCTCTCTCCCTCCTTTAGCTTTCTTCACAACTTCAGTGAACAGGCAAATTCCCTGTCTTCTTGAAGATTACATCCTACTGAGGAGGCAAGCAGGCGACAAATTAAACGTGTACACGGTACCTCAAGATTTCTTTCCAGAACCTTTCATCTGAGGAATGCAACAGAGCCGCCAGTTGGGATATCTACATTCAGACGCAGACTGACACCTTGCTGTTTAATTACAAACCGATCTGAATTACTGTTCCTCTTCCCTGCCAAGGCACGGTTCATTGAGAGCAGACTGCAAGTTCTTTTTCAGAAGCTCCCTCAACTCACCAGTAAATTGGTCATGCTGCCAGAACATACATGCTCGCCTCACCTGCAGCCCAGTTCTGTGTGCTCAGAGGAGCACCCTGCTCTCAAGTCGCTATTCTGATCTTTGGCCAGTTTGGGATGGACTGGGAGTGAGGGTGGGGGATTGAAATTACCTTAGAGAGGGTCCAGAGGCTCCAGTTTTGGTCAGGACCTCCAGACCCATTGAGGGACATGTCCAATTCACCCTCAAATGGGAATCCCAGTCTCTTGACTTTTCTTTTGAGACTTCAGCTGTTTACGGGGTGGGGAGGGGGAATATATATATTCAATTCAAGAAGTATATATTCAATTCAAAATATATATATATTTGATTTAAATATACATACAAATATAGATAGATATATGTACATATATATATATATATGAAACTGATCCTGCTTGGATTTCTTTTTTTCTCCTTGGTTTCAGAATTTTTTACAAAATTATTATATGCTTAACAAATTCAAATCATATAGCTGTAATACATTTAAAAGTTAAATTCTCTTTCTGCCCACTGCTCCCCTCTTCTTGGAATCCTACTCTTTTGGGATAGGCATGGTAACAGTTTACAAAGGCCTTTATTTCATGCTCGTATAGGTATGTTTATGAAAATGGAACATATACACTACTGAACCACATATTCTGGTCCTCCTTCCACAGGTTTATCACCTTCCTTTAGCCATGTTCTATTCCAAAATACGGATGGATGATGATGCACTATAATCTGTTGTTGGATATTGGGACTCTATTACAAATTATATTATGTTGAGTGGTCTTATACATACATCCTTATGCAATTGTAATTTTCTTATGAGTTGATTCTCAGAAAATAATTAGGTCAAAGGATGTATTCATCAAGATTCCGAGGAGAAAATAATAGGACGTGTAATATATAGAGATTTTTTTTAAGCAATTGATTTATACAATTTATGGAAGGTGGAAACTCTTACAACTTCACTTCAAGTCTGAAGACCCTCTGCTGCAGAATTTCCTCTTGGCTTGGGGGAGGCCAGGATTTTTGTTCTATCCAGGTCTTCAACTGATTGGATGAGGCCCACCACATTAGGAAGGGCAACCTGCTTTACCCTAAGTCTGCCAATTTAAATGTCAGTCTCATCCAAAAACACCTTCACAGAAACACCTAGAATAATATTTGGCAACATACCAGCCACAATGGATCAGCCTTGTTAGCATATAAAATTAACCATCACAAAGGATATGTTTATTTAAAATATTGGTAAGTATATCAAATTGCCCTCTAAAAATGTCATTCAGTTTACAGCTTCCACTCAGCAAATATACAGGCATACTCATTAGGCTGCAGCCATACCAGCATGAAATGTTATCATTCCTTTAAAGTTTTACTAATCCAGTAGGCTAAAATTGTACCTTCATTGTTTTTACTTGCATTTGTCGCTAATGTAGTTAAAACTTTTTACAGAAAATAACAAATGTTGACAAAGATGTGGAGAAATTGGAATCCTTGTGCATTGCTGGTGGTAATGTAAAATGGTGCAGCCACTGTGGAAAATGGCAGGATGATTCCTCAAAAAATTAAACATAGAATTACCATATGAGCCAGCAATTCCACTGCTGGGTATAAACCCATAAAAACTGGAAGCAGGCACGTAAACAGATATTTGTATATTCATGTCCACATTATTCACAATAGCTAAGAGATGAGAGCAACCCAGGTCCATCAACAGGTGAATGGATCAACCAAATGTGGTACATACATACAATGGAGTACTGTTTAGCCTAAAAAAGAGAAATTCTGACACATGCCACAATATGGATGAACCTTGAAGACATTATGCTAAATGAAATCAGCTCATCACAAAAGAAGAACTATTGTGTGATTCCACTTACATGAGGTCTCTACACTAGTCAAATTCAGAGACAGAAAGTAGGATGGTAGTTGCCAGCAGCTGGTGGGGTGGAGGCATATGAGGAGTTAGTGTTTAATGGGGTCAGAGTTTCAGTTGGGGAAGATGAAAACGAGGTGGATTGTGGTCATGGTTGCACAACAATGTGAATAAACTTACTGCCACAGAACTGTACACTTAACAATGGCTGAAATGGCAAACTTTATATGTATTTTTCAATAAAAAGAACTTTTCAAAATTTACATTTCTTTTGTGAATTGTCTTTTCATATCATTTGCTTCTATTTCTCTTGGATTCTTTTCATATTGACTGTAGGAATTCTTTCTATACTTTGGACATCTAACCCTTTGTTATATGAATTAGAAGTGTTTTCTCCCAAGCCAACATTTCTCAGATATTTGTTTAAATAAAACCATATAAAAACTAAAAGTGTACCAGATAAAATGTTCAGAATCCTCCTTTATGGCTTTTGGATTTACTACTTTGCAGAGAAAGGAAGACCTTCTCCTCTTTGTAATTATAAAAGTATTCTACACTTTCCTCTGGTACTTTTTGAGTTTTTCCATGTTTGGATTTTTAAATTTACTGGAGTTTCTGTGTGTGGTGCAAGATAGAAATCTAATTTATATACCTAAATGGATAATCAACTGGACAAAAGCTCTTTTTCAAATGGTCTCTCTCAGTCATCTTAAATGCCACCTTTATCATATATTAAATCTGTTTTGGACTACTCTTCACTGATCTGTGTATTTTTGTTCCAGAATCACATTGCTTTTATTACTGTAGTTTTATAGGATCTTTTGAAATCTGGTAAGGCAAGCTTCCTCTTTTTCATGTAGTTCTACAAAAAATTTCTGGCTAATCTCACAGTTTCCTCTTTCTGAACTTTAGAATTAGCTCTCCAATCCCTAATGGAAATTCTACTGGGATTCTGATTGGAATTGCATCACATTTTTAGACAGAACTGACACCCTTAAATATCAACCCTTCTTAGGAACACTGTGTTTTCCATTTATTCAGAGCTTTTATGTCCTCCAGTTAAATTTTGTATTTTTCTTTGTGGAGAAAAATGCTTTTTTTTGATGTTGACCAAGACTTGTTTTGAGTCTTAGAAGTTCAGAACCGTGTGCGTTCTTGCCAAGTACCCAGGCATCTGTTTACCACAGTAACAGAGACAAGTTTATTCATATTAGTTCAGTTATATTTGTTAACTTTAGTATTTAGATCACTTTGTATCAAAGACAAATGAAATGGGAAGTGAAACAAAGAGTGAGAAATCATGCTCCAACAATTAAGACTTGTCTTTAAATATATTTCTTATGAAACCCAAATCAGCACTGGTGGACCTATAATCTTGCACATTTTAATATTCAGCCACATCCTTACATAGACACATCCAAGCACGCAAAACTTTCAACTTTTCCTCTCTATGAATCATGCATAACAGATTAGTATATTTAAATTTTTTCATATATAACTTGAATTTATCATTAGTCTTCTTTATACATTTTCAACTTGAATTTTCTATGGGTAATACAAAGTGCTTTCAGAGAAAAAAGGTAGTATTAACATAATTTATGATAACAAATTAAACCTAAAATGCAATAGTCATCTTTACATTCAGGATGTAAGGAAACAGACTTAACAAAGGCCATATTCTCAAAAGATATCACAGGCAGATCTTAAGAGCAAGCATTTTCTATTATAATGCTCAACTTAGTTAAATGAAATTTTCTACGGCTTTAAATAACATATATTGTAAAGTGGGGGTGGGGGGGAAATCCACCAGGTACCTGGTCATGGCTAAACTTGGAAAACCCCTGAGGAGCAGTTATCAGACGTTCACTGGGCACTGTGGCCAGGCACTGTGTGGGCCCCATGGGCCCTCTGAGAAAAGGTAGCATCGTGGCTTCAGCTAAGCCCCGTTCATCTAGGGGTCACATTGACCTGCAGCAGGGAGAGCAAGTGGGACAGGAGCCACACTGCTGTTGAGTGCCCCTCACTCAGGTCTGCCTGTGCGCCACATTGAGGCCCTCGCATCCCTGGGCTGTGGTCTCCCTTCCCCCAGTGTCTTTCTGACATGGCTCATGTCACCATACATCTCCACGGCCTTGGAGAATTCCAAAACACCTACTTACTCTGTTTGAATTAATGTGAAATCAGCCTGTGGAAAGTAATATGTTTATTGTGACTTTGTGTAAGTCTGGGGAGAGGAAATCCCAGGGCAAAATACCTCTAAAAACTGAAATCAGTCAAAGGGAGAAATAAAGTTTAAAACCCATTTATTACTCACAAACTGCAGTCCCAGACTCTCTCCTCTGCTCTGGAAGAAGCCAGCAAACAAGCTAGCCAGCCTCTTCCTTTAAACTCCCAGGTTCAGACAGGCCCTCTGTTGCCCAGGTAATCACCCAAGACATGGAGAGGAACTTCTCTCCATCCCTGAGGATATGCAAATGCACTAAAGCCAGGCGACATATTCTGGAAATGTTACAATTTTACCCACAGGCCACTCCTCCAGAAATCTCACATTACAATCTACTCATTCACCCTCTTCTGCAATGGTCCCTGGGCGAGAAACTGGAGCATTGTGACCAGACTCATGACATAACAGCATAAAATCATGACAATCCTCAAGCCGGAGGATTCAGTGAGGTTAAAAGTCTTATGCACATTAAGTCTATAGCTCATCCATTCCATAGGCAGACAGTAGCCCAGGGTTCAGAGCAATCATCACGCGGCAGCTGCAGCCAGGGGGCGCATTCAGGCCACAAGGACTGTAGGAGACAATAACCTTAAGGGCGATAAGGTACATGTTTTAATGACACCAGCATAGGCAAATCTTGTCCATCAGGTAGGATACATGCAAGAGAGTGGTCCTGTGATAGGACAGTGGCAGCAATGGGATCTCTTCCTTGTCTAGTATACCAGACTTTCACCCACTTCCCTGTGGGAGTTATAGGTGGGTCAATATATAGGGCTACAGGAGGTACATGCACTGGCCATAAAGATAAAACAAAACTTCCCTGCAAGATGCTCTTACTTCCTGGATGTTTTGGGCACACTACCATGACCTTTGGGTGCCAGAAGGGCCAGCCATCGCTGGTTCATGTGTTGAAATGTCCAGGGCCAGGTTCATGCAACAGTGTCTCCAGGGCTTAATGCAGTAGGGCTGGCAGCAGGATGTTGCTCTGCTGGCCATATCCTGGCTTCAATAACTCTTCTTTGGTTTGGACGTACAATTGTATAGGAGAGGCAGCAAGGTGTGTGAGCACGTCCACAGGGCTCAAAGCTCCTTTACGTGGCTTCTCATTCAAATGCCACAGCACTGTCCATAGGCGAACTGACCAACCGACCAACCCTGTAGACTATTGGTGTCTGACTTCAGGCCAGATTTCAACAAACCATTGTACCTCTCTATCATGCCTGCCCCGGTAGGATTATATGGTACATGAAATTTCCACTTTATTCCTAATCGCTGCATCCATTCTTGTAACGCATGTCCAGTAAAGTGGGTGCCTTGATCACTCTCAATCACCTGCAGCCAGCCATAGGCTGCAAAGAGACACTACAGGCCCCTCTTGGTGGTTTGCTGATCTGCACAACGGGCAGGAAAAGCAACCAATAGTCCAGTAGCCGTGTCCACACATGTCACGGCATACCTATATCCTTCTGATATGGGCAGAGGCCCCATATAGCCTATTTGCCACTTGACAAGGGGTATCGGCCCCCTCACTATTGTCCCATGTTGCTGTGGGACTCCGTGTAAGGCCCTCTTAGAGCACACAAGGCATTTCTTCTGGGCTCTGCTGACTTCCTCAAAGGACAACAGCAAGCCCCACCTATGGGCTACAGCCCACATTGTCTTTTGCCCTGCGTGTAACAAATGCCGGTATAGCCTTTGGGCCACATCAGAGGCAGGCTTTCCTTCTAGCCAGTGCACCTGGGCCAGTGTGTCTGCTTCGTCATTCCCTGGGGATGCCAAGGGCAAATGGCCAGTCACGTAATATATGGTAACAGTCTTAATCTGACCAGAGGCCCATAGGTCTTGCCATAACTCTTGCCCCCAGAGGGGCCAGTGACCAGCCATCCAGTTGGCATGGTACCATGTCAGTAGCCACAGGGTCAAGCCCCGATAGACGGCCCAGCTGTCAGTGCAGACAGCTATGAGGGAAGGCTCCTGGGTGATCATGAGCCATTCTGCCTGTAACTCAGCCCACTGGCTGCTCTTCCCCTCTCCATCCTCCATCCATATTGTCTCAGTCTTAGGATGGAAAGCCACAGCCCTCCACTTTAGGGGCTACCCATGCCTGGAGCCATGTGTGTACCAAGCATCTTCAGGTATAGGGGCTTTTACCTCCTGATAAGGAGTCTTGGCTACCAATGGCTCAAAAGCAAGTTCTTCCTCCTTTCCACTGGCCCCACTGAGTGCTGGAGTTCTCCACTTAAGGGGCTAGTCGAGAGGGTACTGCCTGGCTGTAAATATGCACCCCATTTGGCCAGTGTAGGTGTCTGTGCCATGCCACTCTGTGGCCTTTGGGTCCAGTCTCATACCCACCCCGTGATGGGATGGGTGGTTATTACCTTGGTCAGAGCTGTTCTAGCAACGGGCTCCATAGCCAGCAAGGTATGGTATGCAGCAGCCAGGTGCTTCTCTATCAAGGTGTACCGGACCTCTGCTCCTTTCCATAGTTGTGACCAGAATCCAATAGGTTGGCAGGTCCATTCAAGCCGCTGCCAAAGACCCCATCCATAACCATCTTTGGTTACATGAACATCTAGTTCACAGGGCCTTGATGAGTCCATCACATTCAAGGCCCATACGGCCTTGACTGCCCGCTTGGCAGCAGTAAAAGCAGCTGCACATGTCTCATCCCAGTCCCACCTGACGCCCTTTCATACCAACCGGTATAAGGGCTTCAGAATTTGTGCCAAGTGTGGGATAAACACTCTCCAGTAGCCCAAAAGACTCCAAGAGTCTTGTAATACTGCCACAGTGGTAGGGCTGGGGAAAGCCTAGACTTTGTCTATGACTGCTTCAGGAATAACTTTAGTTTTACCCGACCAGACAACCCCCAGGAATTTCACAGACAAACTGGGTCCCTGAACCTTGTGCTGTTCACAGCCCATCCTTTTTCCTGTAGATGTTGCAGCAGTCTAGGAACTACCCCTTCTAAATCTGAAAGAGAATCAGATGTGAGCATAATGTCATCAATGTAGTGATACAACCACACTGTTTGTGGTTTCCTCCATGTGGCCAAGTTCTGGGCTACAAGTCTGTGACAGATGGTGGGACTGTGGAGATATCCCTGTGGAAGGACAGTGAGTGTCCACTGCCGGCCTTTTCACGTGAAGGCAAACTGTTCCTGGCTTTCCTGTGCTATGTCAATAGAGAAGAAAGCACTAGCAAGGTCTGCTACGTAATGATACGTTCCCAGCTCATGGCTGAGGGTGTCCAGAATGTCTGCTATAGAGGGGACAGCAGCATGCAAAGGGGGTGTGACTTTATTCAGTTCCCTGTAGTCCACAGTCTGGCTTTCTCACTGGCCACACTGGGGAATTAAAAGGACTATGAGTCGGCTTTATGATGCCCACCCTCTCCAACTCCTGTAGAGTTTCTCCAATTTCCTTGTCCCCCAGGTAACTTCTACTGCTTAATATCTGTCACCCACCAAGGTACAGGCAGAGCTACAGGTGGGTGCTTAGCATGTCCCTGTTGAGAGCAAACCTGTGGGCCTTTAGGCAGACTCGGTCACAAAAGCCTTAAGACAACAGCAACGTTTGAGTAAAGTCTTTCCTGTAAAGTCAGCAACAATGAATTCATCCACGTGTTAGAAACAAGTTTTCCCCTATTACCAACAAACGCATTTAGTGAACTCCTAGGTTAGAGCTAGTGGTTAGGCTACCTTGCAACATGTGCTTTTTCTGTCCTTTGTTAATCAAGAAACACCCTCTGCCCCAGGGGAAAGCCCCTCCCTTAAAACCTCCCTCCCAAGGGCCCCCACCCCCAAAATGGAAAACTCCCCGCTTCTCTTCCGGGTCCTCTGTTCCCGCCGGCGCCAACCAAAACCCAATCACCCCTCTACACCTCCCCGCCGGTGCCACCTAAGGTCCAAGAGCCTGCAAACAATAAACTGTGCCAGCTTGATCAGATACCCTGTCTTGCTGGTCGTTCTTTGTGTCCCTTGCCCCATTCTTTTTTTTTTTTTCAATTCTCTCCTCCAGGTTGTCGACCCCCGTTGATAGTCCTGCAGGTCGGGACATGTCCCCTCAGAACTGCCTTTACCGCATATACCCTCAGTCTGAACTCACCTGCAGTGGTCTGTCACCACAGGCCCTGTAGGATATCTACCCCCAAAATATATTCAGGGATGAGAGAAATGTACACGGTATGCTCCTTTGATGGCAAACACCCTGTCCCCAATGGGATGTGGTCTTTCTCCACTCTAATTGCCATACCCCCATAGCATCTATCACAGCAGGGGGCCCAGAAAAACACTCAGGGTTGCCATGAATCAGAGAACACTCAGCTCCTGTGCCTACCAGCACCAGGACACGTTGTACATTTACAGGGGACCAATGAATTGCTAATTCTACATGTGGCCTCTCGTCCCATGTCACCCACTCAAATCGTGATGTCCACTCATCCTCCCGTGGGGGTGAGGGCCCAGGTGAATCCTGAGTACTGTCCCCCACGAAGTTTTGCAGGGACACAGGCTGGGCATGAGGCCTTGACTCTGGTTTCCGTGTCTTGGACCTCAGCAGCTGGAACTGCTGCTCTGGCTTTAATTGGTGCCACAGTTCTAACAATATTCTATTGGGCTGCCTATCAAGTTTTCTTTCCCTACCCCGGCCTTTATCAAATCAACCCACATCTGGGTCCTTGAGACCTTCACAGGCCCTTTGCACCTCTCCTTTCAGTCCTGGCCCGTACTTCCTTCTGTGCCGCTATTGTTTCAACCACCCCCAGATCTGCTAAAGTATGAGCAGCCTCCCTTATGGGTTGCCCTAGGTGGGGGGCAAGAGTATTCACTAGGGACCCAAAGAGAGATATGGGGGCTGTATGCAGCACTGATTTCTTATTCCTATAGTGAATAGCTCCTCATCAGGGCCCTGAGGGTCCATATCATAGATGATGTTTTTCATACCCAATTCCAGCAGTACCTGTTGGAGCTCTGCATACATTTTCCAACTACTGGGAAAATATTGTAAATCACCCTGATTAGGCCAAACTACCCTGATGGTAGCTGTCAGCCATTACAGGAGTGTCTGATTCCCTGAGGTGTGATGGGTATTTTGCAACTGCTGCCAGAGGTAAGGGTAAGTCATCAGGGAAGCCATTCTACTCATCTCAGTACCCAACATAACAATGTTTTCCACCCCCATATGCCAGAGATGTAAAAGCCATGTAGGCAGATTAGGATGGCCTCTGCCTATAACAGATGCTCATACCCACCAGCTCATCCTGGCTATAGGGGCGGAGCATGGAGTGCTCCACAACCTGGGGAGGGGGATACTCCTCCCCCTGAGGAGCCTGCAGTTGTTTCATTTTTATTTTCTTAATTACTGCTCGGGGGGCCTTTAAAACAGGAGAAAATGGTACCTCCGGCAGTGGCCTGGGTAGCAGATCTGCCAATGGCCCCACCTCCTCCTCTTCTCCCTCGGGCTCCTCCACCAATGGCTCCTCCTCCATCATTTCTGGGAAAGAAGCCACCACTCCTTCCTCCCCCTCCCCACGGCCTCCTGCAACATGGCTTTTCCCTGCCATCTTCCCTCTCGCTAAGGAATCTTCTAGGAGCGTGAACTGCCTTTTCAGTAACTGTCTCTCTTCTTTAACAGCATCCCATAGGTTATGGCCCAGCTCCTCCAAGCGATGATGAAGTATCTCTCTCCCACCTAAGTCCCTCTCTCTCCTCACAAATCCTCTCAGTAATCCTTTCTCCTGTACAACATTTTCCACTATCTCAATGAAAAGAGATCCTACAATGCCAGCCACTACATGGCCCCCTAAGGTCTCCAAGCAGTCTTCCAACTCACAGAGGGCTAATTCTGCAGCTTCCAGTGTTTCCACCCTTCCCCAGTTCTGGGGAAGGCCCCATCCCTCTAGGAGGTACTTTACCCTAGACCAAGTCCCCACTAGAGGTTCCCAAGTTGGAAGCCCCACAGCTGGGGGATAATAACAGATGAAGTGGCACCCTCTGCCACTGCATTCACTGGGCCTCCCCACCATCCACAGAAGCAGCCCTCCCAAAGGTTGCACCTATTATGACAAATTTTGGGTTCAGAGGCATCCTGCCGAGTACACTAGATGTAAGCCCAGGGAGAGGACTTCTGGGGCAAAATACCTCTTAAAACCAAAATCAGTCAAAGGGAGAAATAAAGTTTAAAACCCATTATTGCTCACAAACTGCAGTCCCAAGCCGTCTTTCTCCTCTGCTCCAGAAGAAGCAAGCAAGCCCCTCCCTTTAAACTCTCAGGTTCAGACACACCCTTGGCTGCCCAGGTAATTACCCGTTGACATGGAGATGAACTTCTCTCCACTCCTGAGGATATGCAAATGCACAGGCAAGATATTCTGGAAATGTTACAATTTTACCCACACTTTGGAAGTAGCCACACTAGATTTTTAAAAAAATAGAAGCTTGTTAAGTTGAACCTACATCCAATCTAACAAAATGTGTAAAAAGTCAAAGGTAAATTAACAATTTCTACTACTAATTTAAATATTTGCTTTCCCTGCATTTTGTTCACTTTTAATTTCCTATTTATGGTATTAAAAAATATCCATTCTTACTTTCCTCAACATATGGGTGGGCAGGATTGGCAATGGTCTGATGGCTACTGGGACTGTACATGGGAGTTCAGTATACTGTACTACTTGACTGTATGTAAATTACCCTTAATTTTAAAAAACCCAAAACATTGTAATGACCAAACGATGGCATTATGGTGCACGAATTATTAAGTGAGCATTAAAACATTTTCCAAATAATGAAAAACCAAGGAGATTGGATTAAAGATGGTAGTGTGACAGGTGATACAGAGACC
Source organism: Manis javanica (assembly GCF_040802235.1). Taxonomy (NCBI): domain Eukaryota; kingdom Metazoa; phylum Chordata; class Mammalia; order Pholidota; family Manidae; genus Manis; species Manis javanica. The sequence goes on along the minus strand of NC_133158.1, from coordinate 44,973,380 downwards.
TCCTCCTAAAACTGCATAAAATATGAAGATATGATTAATACAACTAGTCCTGAAAGAGCAACAGGAAAGAGAGCTGCACTGGACTGCATACATCTGGAGAAAAGAGACCTCACAGAACACAGTAACGTACCAAAGCTGTGACCAGGCAGGGCCCAAGACCTTCCCCCACCCCAGCTCACCAGTGGGAGGAAGAGAAACAGAACGGGGAGGGAGTGGAGGCTTGGGACTGCTGAACACCTAGCCCTGGAGATCTGCTCTGGGAGCATGAATGTACACTGCATGGTCCTCTGATGATTAGTGGGGATGGATAGCTAGGACAGGTGTAATACCTGGAGAGAGAGAGATTTTAGCTGCTTGTGGAAAATAGGAATTCATATCTGGCGGAGCTGGTTGGGCAGTCTGACAGACTTCCTAACAGCGAGAGGGCTGCAAAATGGGCAAAGATTACACAGAGCTTACTGCTCAGAAGAAAGGACAGGTAGACAAAATTGTCCAGGTGCATTCTGCCCAGCAGGTGGGGAACTTAAATGATCTTCAGGCACTCCATCCCCCTGGCTGGCTACACAGCTCAAAGGCCCCCCAATCATGATACACAGCCGGCTGTCTTCCTCCTGGCAAGCCTTCACCTGGCTCGCAAACAGGCATCCCCTGCCCTGGTGTCAGGCCAGCCAGAGGGAAGCCCCACCTACAACAGCTATGGACACAAGCATAGAGGCTTACACCTGTGTGTTGGGCCCACTGGCTCAGGCAGTGGAGACAGGCATAACAGCTGGGAAAGAGGAAGCAGCTCTTTCCTCCCCCAAGGCACCAGCACCACTCCCCTGCAATGCCCGACATCACTCCAGAGCCTGAGCAGTGCCAGAGAGGAAAGCTTCTGGGCACTAGAGGGCGCCACATACAAATATGAAATGTCAAAGAAACCTGGTTCAAAGCAAAATCTCAACACCAGAGAAAGGACTGAGTGAGGCTAAATTAATAAATCTTCCTGAAAGAGATTTCAAACTAAAAATCATAAACATGCTCGTGGAGGTACAGAAAAATATTCAAGAACTCAGGAACGAATTTAGGATGGAGATCCACTCTCTGAAGAGCACAATGGAGGGTATTAACAGCAGATTAGAGATGGTGGAGAAGATGATAAATTAATAGAGTATTAAAAGCATATTAGATGGTAGAGAAGACGATAAACTAAATAGAAACTAGGGAAGAAGAATACAAAGAAGCTGAGGCACAGAGAGGATCTCTAGGAATGAAAGAATACTGAGAGAACTGTGTGACCAATCCAAATGGAACAATACTTGTATTATAGGGGTACCAGAAGAAGAAGGGAGAGAAAAAGGGATAGAAAGTGTCTTTGAGGAGGTAATTGCTGAAAACTTTCCCATTCTGGGGAAGGAGATAGTCTCTCAGGCCATGAAAGTGCACAGATCTCCCAACATAAGGGACCCAAGGAGAACAACACCAAGACATATAATAATTAAAACGGCAAAGATCAAGGATAAGGACAGATGATTAAAAGCAGCCAGAGAGAGAAATAAGATCACATACAAAGGAAAATCCATCAGGCTATCATCAGACTTCTCAGCAGAAACCTTACAGGCTAAAAGGGAGTGGCACAAAATATTTAATGCAATGAAGCAGAAGGGCCTGGAACCAGGAATACTTTATCCAGCAAGATTAGCTTTTACATTTGAAGGAGGGATTAAATAATTTCCAGATAAGCAAAAGCTGAGAGAATTTAGCTCCCACAAACCATCTCTACTGTGTATTTTGGAGGGACTGCTATAGATAGAAGTGTTCCTAAGGTTAAAGAGCTGTCACCAGAGGTAATAAAAAGGGATAGACAAAGAGTACAGAATATGATACCTAATATATACAGAATGGAGGAGGAAAAAGGGAGGGGGCAAAAAAAGAGAACCTTTAGATTAAGTTTGTAATAGCATACTAAGTGACTTAAGTTGGACTCTTAGATAGTAGGGAAGTTACCCTTGAACCTTTGGTAACCACGAATCTAAAGCCTGCCATGGCAATAAGTACATACCTATCCATAATCACCCCAAATGAAAAAGGTCTGAATGCACCAATAAAAAGACACAGAGTCACTGAATGGATAAAAAAATAAGACCCAACTGTATGCTGTGTACAAGACACACACTTCAAACCCAAAGACATACGCGGACTAAAGGTGAAGGGATGGAAAAATATATTTCATGCAACTAATAGGGAGAAAAAAGCAGGTGTTCCAGTCCTTATATCAGATAAAGCAGACTTTAAAACAAAGAAAGTCACAAGAGAGTAAGAAGGACATTACATAATGATAAAGGGTCAATCCAACAGAAGGATATAACCATTATAAATATCTATGCACCCAACACAGGAGCACCTACATATGTGAAACAAATACTAACAAAATTAAAAGAGGAAGTAGAATGCAATGCACTCATTCTAGGAGATTTCAACATTCCACTCACTCCAAAGGACAGATCAACCACACAGAAAATAATTAAGGAGACAGAGGCATTGAAGAACACATTAGAACAGATGTATCTAACAGACATCTACAGAACTCTCCACCTAAAAGCAGCAGGATACACATTCTTCTCAAGCACACATAGAACATTTCAAGAATAGATCACATACTAGGCCACAAATAGAGCCTCAGTAAATTCAGGATTGAAATTGTACCAACCAGCTTCTCAGAACACAAGGGTATGAAATGAGAAATAAATTACGCAAAGAAAATGAAAAGCCTATAAAAACATGGAGGCTTAACAACATGCTCCTAAATAATCAATGGATCAATGATCAAATAAAAACAGAGATCAAGCAATATACGGAGACAAATGACAATAATAATTCAACAATGCAAAATCTGTGGAACGCAGCGAAGGTGGTGCTAAGAGGGAAGTATACTGCAATACAGGCCTACCTCAGGAAAGAAAAACAATCCCTTATGAACAGTCTAAACTCACAATTAATAAAATTAGAAAAGAACAACAAATGAGGCCCAAAGCCAGTCAAAAGAGGGACATAATAAAGATTAGAGCAGAAATAAATAAAATTGAGAAGAATAAAACAATAGAAAGAATCAATGAAAGCAGGAGCTGGTTCTTCAAGAAAATAAACAAAATAGATAAACCCCAACCAGACTTATCAAGAAAAAAAGAGAACCTACACACATAAACAGAATCAGAAATGAGAGAGGAAAAATCACTATGGACACCACAGAAATACAAATTATTCTTAGAGAATACTATGAAAAATTATATGCTAACAAACTGGATAACCTAAAAGAAATGAACAACTTTCTAGAAAAATACAAACTTCCAAGGCTGACCCAGAAAGAAACAAAATCTGAACAGACCAATTACTAGCAATGAAATTGAATTGGTAATCAAAAAACTACCTAAGAACAAAATTCCTGGACCAGATGGCTTCATCACTGAATTTTATCAAACATTTAGTGAATATCTAACAGCCACTCTCCTTAAAGTTTTCCAAAAACTAGAAGAAGAAAGAATACTTCCAAACTCATTCTATGAGGCCAGCATCACCCTAATACCAAAACCAGGCAGACACCATAAAAAAAGAAAATTACACACCAATATCCCTGACAAACATAGATGCAAAGATACTCAACAAAATATTAGCAATCTGAATTAAAAAATGCATCAAAAAGATCATCCATCATGATCAAGTAGGATTTATTCCAGAGATGCTAGGATAGTACAATATTAGAAAATCGATCAACATCATCCACCACATCAACAAAAAGAAGGACAAAAACTACATGATCATCTGGATAAATGCTGAAAAAGCATTTGATAAAATTCAACATCCATTCATGATAAAAACTCTCAACAAAATGGGCATAGAGGGCAAGTACCTCAACATAATAAAGGCCATATATGACAAACCCACAGCCAACATCATACTTAATAGTGAGAAGCTGAAAGCTTTTCCTTTAACATTGGGAACAAGACAAGGATACCCACTCTCCCCACTTCTATTCAAAAGAGTTCTGGAGGTCCTAGCCATGGCAATCAGACAACACAAAGAAATAAAAGGCATCCAGATTGGTTAAAAAGAAGATAAACTATCACTCTTTGCAGATGATATGATATTGTACATAAAAAACCCTGAAGAATCCACTCCAAAACTACTAGATCTAATATCTGAATTCAGCAATGTTGAAGGATACAAAATTAATACACAGAAATCTGTTGGACTCCTATACACTAATGATGAACTAACAGAAAGAGAAACCAGGAAAATAATTCCATTCACAATTACATCAAAAGAATAAAATACCTAGGAATAAACCTAATGAAGGAAGTGAAAAACCTATACCCTGAAAACTACAAGACACTCTTGAGAGAAATTAAAGGAACCAATAAGTGGAAACAAACCCCATGCTCATGGATAGGAAGAATTAATATTGTCAAAATGGCCACCCTGCCTAAAGCAATCTACAGATTCAATGCAATCCCTATCAAATTACTGACAGGATTCTTCAATGAACAGGAACAAATAGTTCTAAAATTCATATGGAACCACAAAAGACCCCAAATAGCCAAAGCAATCCTGGGAAAGAAGAACAAAGCTGGGGGGATTATGCACCCTGAGTCCAAGCTCTACTACAAAGACACAGTAATCAAGACAATTTGGTACTGGCACAATAGACCCATAGACCAATGGAAGAGACTACAGAGCCCTGATATAAACCCAACCATACATGGTCAATTAATATACAATGAAGGAGCCATGGACATACAATGGGGAAGTGACAGCCTCATCAACAACTGGCATTGGCAAAACTGGACAGCTACAAGCAAGAGAGTGAAACTGGATTATGTCCAACCTCATACAGAAAAGTAAACTTGAAATCAATCAATGACCTGAATGTAAGTCATGAAACCATAAAACATAGATGCAAAGATACTCATAGAAGACCACATAGGCAAAAATCTCCTGAATATAAATAAAAATGAGCAACTTTTTCTGAATGCATCTCCTTGAGCAAGAGGAACAAAAGCAAAAATGAGCACATGGGACTACATCAAACTTAAAAGCTTATTTAAAGCAAAGGACACCATCAACAGAACAAAAACACATTCTACAGTATGGGAGAATATATTTGGAAATGACATATCCGACAAGGGGTTAACATCCAAAATATATAAAGAACTCACATGCCTCAACACCCAAAAAGCAAATAACATGACTAAAAAATGGGCAGAGGATATGAAGAGACACTTCTCCAAAGAAGAAATTCAGATGGCCAACAGACACATGAAAAGATGCCACATCATTAATCATCAGAGAAAAGCAAACTATAACCACGATGAGATATCACCTCACACTGTTAAGGATCGCCACCATCCAAAAGACAACAAATGTTGGTGAGAATGTGGAGAAAGGGGAACCCTCCTACACTGCTGGTGGGAATGTAAACTAGTTCAACCATTGGAAAGTGATATGGAGGTTCCTCAAAAAACTGAAAATAGAAATACCGACAGGAGCCAAGATGGCAGCGTGAGTAGAGCAACAGAAATTTCCTCCCAAAACCACATATATTTTTGAAAATACAACAAATACAACTATTCCTAAAAGAGAGACCAGAAGACACAGGACAACAGCCAGACTACATCCACACCTGCGAGAACCCAGCACCTCGCGAAGGGGGTAAGATACAAGCCCCGGCCCGGTGGGACCCGAGCTCCCCTCACCCCAGCTCCTGGCGGGAGGAGAGGAGTTGGAACAGGGACAGAGAGGGAGCCCAGGACTGCTGAACACCCACCCCTAGCCATCTGCACCAGAGCGCAGACACAGTGCATGCGTGGGGTGCTGGAAACTAGGGAAACAGGACAGTAAGACCTGTGAGCGGGTCCCCGCAGCTGGTGCCCCTGGGACAAAGAAAAGTGAGTGCTTTCTGAAAGTCTTAAAGGGACAGGGACCCCACAGCTGGATGGAAGCGTCCAGGACACTTAGCGCAGCAGCTGGAATCCCAGGGAACTCTGGGCACTCTAACCCCCTTGGCAGCAGGGGAGCTTGAAGGCCCTTCATGGAGATAAACAGCCTCCCAGCCATTTCCCCTCCGACATGGCTCCACCATATCGGAGCAGGAGCCCGAGGCAGGTCACACCCATAGCAAATGCGGAGCTAAACTCCATAGCAGCTGGGCAAGAATCAGAAGCCCCGGCTGCACGCAGCTGCCCAGCACAAGCCGCTAGAGGTCGCTGTTCTCCAAGGAGAGGAAGGCCACAAACCAACAAGAAGGGACGTTCTCCCAGCCATCACTTGCGCCAGCTCCGCAAACTATCTCTATCGTCAAGAAAAGGCATAAAAATTTGATACAGACCAAAATCACAACCCCTGAGAAGGAGATAGACCTAACCATCTTCCTGAAAAAGAATTCAAAATAAAAATCATAAACATGCTGACGGAACTGCAGAGAAATATACAAGAGCTAAGGGATGATGTCTGGAGGGAGATTATGGAAGTGAAACAATCTCTGGAAGGATTTAAAAGCAGAATGGATAAGATGCAAGAGGCCATTGATGGAACAGAAACCAGAGAACAGGAATGCATACAAGCAGACACAGAGAAAGATAAAAGGATCTCCAGGAATGAAACAATTAAGAGAACTGTGTGACCAATCCAAAAGGAACAATATCTGCATTATAGGGGTACCAGAAGAAGAAGAGAGAGAAAAAGGGATAGAAAGTGTCTTTGAAGAAATAATTGCTGAGAACTTCCGCAAACTGGGGGAGGAAATAGTTGCTCAGACTACGGAAGCACACAGAAATCCCAACAGAAGGGACCCGAAGAGGACAACACCAAGACACATAATAATTAAAATGGCAAAGATCAAGGACAAGGACAGAGTATTAAAGGCAGCCAGAGAGAGTAAAAAGGTCACCTACAAAGGAAAACCCATCAGGCTATCATCAGACTTCTCAACAGAAACCTTACAGGCCAGAAGAGAATGGCATGATATATTTAATGCAATGAAACAGAAGGGCCTTGAACCAAGGATACTGTATCCAACATGATTACCATTTAAATATGAAGGATGGATTAAACAATTCCCAGACAAGCAAAAGTTGAGGGAATTTGCCTCCCACAAACCACGTCTACAGTGTATTTTAGAGGGACTGCTCTACATGGGAGCACTCCTAAAAAGAGCACAGAACAGAACACTCAACATATGAAGAATGGAGGAGGAGGAATAAGAAGGGAGAGAAATAATCATCAGACTGTGTTTATAATAGCTCAAGAAGCAAGTTAAGTTAGACAGTAAGGTAGTAAAGAAGCTAACCTTGAACCTTTGGTAACCACGAATCTAAAGCCTGCAATGGCAATAAGTACAGATCTTTCAATAATCACCCTAAATGTAAATGGACTGAATGCACCAATCAAAAGACACAGAGTAACAGAATGGATAAAAAAGCAAGACCCATCTATATGCTGCTTACAAGAGACTCACCTCAAACCCAAAGACATGCACAGATTAAAAGTCAAGGGATGGAAAAAGATATTTCATGCAAACAACAGGGAGAAACAAGCAGGTGTTGCAATACTAGTATCAGACAAAATAGACATCAATATAAAGAAAGTAACAAGAGATAAAGAAGGACATTACATAATGATAAAGGGCTCAGTTCAACAAGAGGATATAACCATTATAAACATATATGCACCCAATACAGGAGCACCAATATATGTGAAACAAATACTAACAGAATTAAAGGAGGAAATAGAATGCAATGCATTCATTATGGGAGACTTTAACACACCACTCACTCCAAAGGACAGATCCATCAGACAGAAAATAAGTAAAGACACAGAGGCATTGAACAACACACTAGTACAGATGGACCTAATAGACATCTATAGAACTCTACATCCAAAAGCAACAGGATACAAATTCTTCTCAAGTCCACATGGAACATTCTCCAGAATAGACCACATACTAGGCCACAAAAAGAGCCTCAGTAAATTCCAAAAGATTGAAATTCTACCAAGCAACCTTTCAGATCACAAAGGTATAAAACTAGAAATAAATTGTACAAAGAAAGCAAAAAGGCTCACAAACACATAGAGGCTTAACAACATGCTCCTAAATAATCAATGGATCAACGAACAAATTAAAATGGAGCAATATACGGAAACAAATGACAACAACAACACAAAGCCCCAACTTCTGTGGGACGCAGTGAAAGCAGTCTTAAGAGGAAAGTATATAGCAATCCAGGCATATTTAAAGAAGGATGAACAATCCTAAATGAATAGTCTAATGTCACAATTATCGAAATTGGAAAAAGAAGAACAAATGAGGCCTAAGACCAGCAGATGGAGGGACATAATAAAGATCAGAGAAGAAATAAATAAAATTGAGAAGAATAATACAATAGAAAAAAAAATCAATGAAACCAAGAGCTGGTTCTTTGAGAAAATAAACAAAATAGATAAGCCTCTAGCCAGACTTATTAAGAGAAAAAGAGAGTCAATACACATCAACAGAATTAGAAACAAGAAAGGAAAAATCACAACGGACCCCACAGAAATACAAAGAATTATTAGAGAATACTATGAAAACCTATATACTAACAAGCTGGAAAATCTAGGAGAAATGGACAACTTCCTAGAAAAATACAACCTTTCAAGACTGACCCAGAAAGAAACAGAAAATCTAAACAGACCAATTATCAGCAACAAAATTGAAGCGGTAATCAAAAAACTACCCAAGAACAAAACCCCCAGACCAGATGGATTTACCTCAGAATTTTATCAGACATACAGAGAAGACATAATACCCATTCTCCTTAAAGTCTTCCAAAAAATAGAAGAGGAGGGAATACTCTCAAACTCATTCTACAAAGCCAACATCACCCTAATACCAAAACCAGGCAAAGACCCCACCAAAAAAGAAAACTACAGACCAATATCCCTGATGAATGTAGATGCAAAAATACTCAACAAAATATTAGCAAACCAAATTCAAAAATACATCAAAGGATCATACACCATGACCAAGTGGGATTCATCCCAGGGATGCAAGGATGGTACAACATTAAAAAATCCATCAACATCATCCACCACATAAACAAAAAGGACAAAAACCACATGACCATCTCCATAGATGCTGAAAAAGCACTCGACAAAATTCAACATCCATTCATGATAAAAACTCTCGACAAAATGGGCATAGAGGGCAAGTACCTCAACATAATAAAGGCCATATATGATAAACCCACAGCTAACATCATACTGAATAGTGAGAGGCTGAAAGCTTTTCCTCTTAGATTAGGAACAATACAGGGATGCCCACTCTCCTCACTGTTACTCAACATAGTACTGGAGGTCCTAGCCACGGCAATTAGACAAAACAGAGAAATACAAGGAATCCAGATTGGTAAAGAAGAAGTTAAACTGTCACTATTTGCAGATGACATGATATTGTACATAAAAAGCCCTAAAGACTCCACTCCAAAACTACTAGAACTAATATTGGAATTCAGCAAAGTTGCAGGATACAAAATTAACACAGAGAAATCTGTGGCTTTCCTCTACACTAACAATGAACTAATAGATAGAGAAATCAGGAAAAGAATTCCATTCACAATAGCATCAAAAAGAATAAAATACCTAGGAATAAACCTAACCAAGGAAGTGAAAGACCTATACCCTGAAAACTACAAGCCACTCTTAAGAGAAATTAAAGAGGACACTAACAAATGGAAACTCATTCCATGCTCCTGGCTAGGAAGAATTAATACCATCAAAATGGCCATCCTGCCCAAAGCAATATACAAATTTGATGCAATCCCTATCAAATTACCAACAGCATTCTTCAAAGAACTGGAACAAATAGTTCAGAAATTCATATGGAACCACCAAAGACACTGAATAGCCAAGGCAATCTTGAGAAGGAAGAATAAAGTGGGTGGGGATCTCACTCCCCAACCTTAAGCTCTACTACAAAGCCACAGTAATCAAGACAATTTGGTAATGGCACAAGAATAGAGCCACAGACCAGTGGAACAGAATAGAGACTGCAGACATTAACCCAAACATGTATGGCCAATTAATATACGATAAAGGAGCCATGGACATACAATGGGGAAATGACAGTCTCTTCAACAGCTGGTGTTGGCAAAACTGGACAGCTACATGTAAGAGAATGAAACTGGATCACTGTCTAACCCCATACACAAAAGTAAATTCGAAATGGATCAAAGACCTGAATGTAAGTCATGAAACCATAAATCTCTTAGAAGAAAACATAGGGAAAAATCTCATGGACATAAACATGAGTGACTTCTTCATGAACATATCTCCCCGGGCAAGGGAAACAAAAGCAAAAATGAACAAGTGGGACTATATCATGCTGAAAAGCTTCTGTACAGCAAAGGACACCATCAATAGAACAAAAAGGTACCCTACAGTATGGGAGAATATATTCATAAATGAGATCCAGTAAAGTGTTGACATCCAAAATATATAAAGAGCTCACGCACCTCAACAAACAAAAAGCAAATAATCCAATTAAAAAATGGGCAGAGAAGCTGAAAAGACACTTCTCCAAAGGAGAAATTCAGATGGCCAAGAGACACATGAAAAGATGCTCCATATTGCTAGTCATCAGAGAAATGCAAATTAAAACCACAATGAGATATCACCTCACACCGGTAAGGATCGCCACCATCCAAAAGACAAACAACAAGACATGTTGGTGATGTTGTGGAGAAAGGGGAACCCTCTTACACTGCTGGTGGGAATGTAAATTAGTTAAACCATTGTGGAAAGCAGTATGGAAGTTCCTCAAAAAGCTCAAGAGAGATATACCATTTGACCCAGGAATTCCACTTCTAGGAATTTACCCTAAGAATGCAGTAGCCCAGTTTGAAAAAGACTTGATGCACCCCTATGTTTATTGCAGCACTATTTACAATAGCCAAGAAATGGAAGCAACCCAAGTGTCCATCAGTAGATGAATGGATAAAGAACATGTGGTGCATATACACAATGGGATACTACTCAGCCATAAGAAACAAATTCTACGATTTCCAACATGGATGGAGGTGGAGGATATTGTGCTCTGTGAAATAAGCCAGGTGGAGAAAGACAAGTAGTAAATGATTTTTCTCTTTTGTGGAGTATAACAATGAAGCAAAACTGAAGGAACAGACTCACAGAATGTAAGAAGGGACTAGCAGTTACCAAAGGGGTGGGGCAGGGAAGGGCAGGTGGGGAGGGAGGGAGAAGGGGATTCAGTGGTAATATGATTGACCCACACGGTGTGGGGTGATCAGGGGGAAGACAGTGTAGCACAGAGAAGGCAAAAAGTGACTCTGTGCATCTTACTACACTGATGGGCTGTGATTGCAATGGGTATGGGGGGGACACGATAACAGGGGTGAATGTAGTAACCATTGTTTTTTCATGTGAAACCGTAAGAGTGTATATCAATAATACCTTAATAAAATAAATAAATTAAAAAAAAAAGAAAAACCCAAACATACATGAAGAAAATTAACCTCATCTGAAAGAATTGTTTTAGCTTTTGGGATTAAATGATTTTTACCTTTTTCAGGTTTTTTAAAAAACGTAATCCTAATCTTCCACAATCTGAAAACCAGTTTGTTGCTGATTTATTTCCCATCAAACAAGGTTCATTACCTACTTAAGCCTAATGTTTTGCAACTTTCAACTCTCTTGTAATTAAGCATTTTAACTACAAACTCATGGAACTGTGGATGGTGATAGGTGGATTATCTTTAGGATCTCTAAAGGGTACATAAATTACCCATCCTTTAGTTTCACAATGCATTTTAATGGGAAAAATGTCTAAATGACAAATTGCATTCTCTAAGTATTACGCAACACTTACAAATGCTATATAGTGACATAGGGGAAAATTCACAGTATGAAATTACAAAAGATAATGTATAATGGCCCGTTTTGTGTATTCTTGTCAGCAATGGACCTGAGAAAAGTGAGCCTTTAAGTAGCTGTCTAGTAAGTGAATCATGGGTGTTTTTAGCTTGTCTGCACATCCCAGGTTTCTTCCCAGTATGAATGGTTCTTGGACTTGCACAATACACATTTCTCCTCCGTGCACTTGCCCAATCCCCCTCATTTCTGCCCCACAAACCCACACTTGTGCACACTTTCCCAGCACTGCAACGAGTATTTATTCCCTGGGGCTTCCTTGAAATGATCAATCTCAGTACTAGGCAGGTCCAGTGCCTGAAGTCCCCATTAAGTCACCCTTGAAAGGTCCAATTCAACCTAACAAGCAGGGCTACTGTAGTTTTGTGTTTTACTTAACTAAAAGCTGTCTGATTTGTTTGCATTGTTAAAAAGTTGTCTTCCTTGTCCTTTTAGGATGTCTGAATTGATGTCCAGTCAACCACCTATCAATTATTGTTCAGAACTCATTGAAAGGGAGATTGAGTTTTTGTTAAGTAGTCATCCCAGAAAATATGCCACAGTGGTTTTTAAGAAATGTAATTGTTTTCCTTGGACAGTGATTAGTGGGTTCATTTTACCATAATACTCAAGGATGATCTACAAGTACTCCCAATCCATTTCCTAGAGATAGTTTCTTTTAGATATCAACTTGTACATCGAAAAACCGTTTTTTTAAAGAAAAAACCTCTTTAAATATATTATTAGCAATTAGAGTACAACTGAGAAAAGCTGTGACTTAAAAAAAAAAAACTCCTTTATCACCATTCCAATGGATAGGAGAGTTGGGTGGACAGATGCTATAGTTCTGGTACAAAAGCACTGCATGAACTGACATGCAATGAGAGGAAATGTTTCCCTTCGATGTATAAACTCTCATATTCAAAAACTAATCTATCTATATTAAGAAATTAAAGGCAAAATTTTCTTTCCAAGTTTTAGGCCCTCCATAGAATGACCACCATGGGGACCCTGGCTTCTAGTCCTTTCCATTCCCCAGGGATTGCCAAAGCCCTCCTTTGGGTGTTAGTGTGCCTTTTCATTACTTTTTCTGTTGTCTCACCCTTCTGTATATTATACCACCACACCTCACTGCTCCCTATGAACACATTCAAAATGGTCACTCATGGCGTATACGATGGTCCTTCCAGAGCTGTGACACTCGGGTGCCTGCCTTTAAAGCATTCTTGCCTCTTGCCAATCAATCCACAGAAAAAATGTCACATGTAGAGGTTTAAACTTTATTCCAAAGTCTCCCCTTTTAGCAGTAACCACAGCAAAATTTCTCCAGACCTGGTTTTCTATTTGGCAAATCAGTGCAGGTGTCCTATACCACTTTTAAAGGTTGTGTAGATCACAATAATGGAAGTATGATATACATGAAAGCAAATCTTGAAAATATGCACACGAACCAAACCAGATCTCACTCTAGTTTAGTCTGTACTTACAAGCTTACCACATGAGTGAATAATTACATATTTACTTTGCATCAGAGGACATGACTTGTTTTCTCATTACTAAACCACCTTTAGAGCACATTGTAGGTGTTCAAGTATTAAAAATCAAAGACTTAAGTTTTAAGAAACTCTGGAAGAACAAATGTGGAAATTCTTGACATAAAATTTAAGCCAGAACTTAATTCATGTGCTTCAAGAAATTCTTTTAGAATTGAGGTTTTATTTGAGGGTCAGTACACAGACATCTTAATCTGTACACAATTCTTAACGTACATACCAAATATCTAGAAAATCATGTAACTGTGATTTTTTTCTCAAGTTATTCCAGTGACTTTCCAGCTTAAACTTTCGAGGCAAGTTTTCCTTAATAGGATATCAAGTACCGTATCTTCAAATATTGATATGCTGTTACATCAGTTTCACTAATTCACAACTTATCATATACACTACATATGTAGATTTTTAATCTTTCACAGCACATTAACAAAGTTACTAGGAAAACTGGACTACCAAGACCAAAGATGTTACAGAGTGCACACAATTCTGACAGGAGAGCCAAGATCAAGGAGTGGTTTTCTTTAGGAAACCTACCAGAGACAACACAGGAGTAGAAGTAATTTAAAATGTTCAAGATATATTAAATGCACAACTGACTCCAAATTGCCATTTGGTTTATGTTTATATTACAGGATATAAAAACTACTCCCATTATGGAATGTTAAGCTGACACCCAAGACAATCAAAGCGTCCCATATTCAATACCCCACTATTTTCTGGTTGTACCAAAAAATAAACAACCAGCAAATGATTTCACCTCTTAAAAAAAAGCATTTACACTTAAAAAATGGGATGAGGTGGGATCCCCTCCTTCTTAAAAATGTTTCTAGAACTACTAAAAAACTTGCCATTTACAAAATAGTTGATAAAAATATTCCTCTGGATTGTACAAGAAGGGAGACAGGGACCACTGATAAGACATGGTATATGATATTAATCAGACTTGGCTTCTTTCTCTCCTGCTTCATCAGAGGCTGGACTCTGCAAATCAAAGGAAAAGTAATGACCAAAACAGAAAGGAAAATGATTCACATTACTGCTAAGATCATGGAGGTCTTCAGCATTTAACACATCTAAGTTTTACTATACGTAACTATTAGGTCTTAAAAACACAGCCAATCTTCATTATTTTTGGATTCTTTACCTGTAAATTCACCTATTCACTGAAATTTATAACACCAAAATCAACTCTTGCCACTTCCATGGTCACAGACACAGAGCAGCAACAAATCTGAGTTGCTCCAAGTACTTTCCCAGCGGATGCTATTCTGTCTCATTTCAGTTCTATTTCTATTTTTGTGTCTTTTCTCCAGTCTTTTTGGTGCAATATTTAACTTTTTTGGGACAAGCACAGTATTGTCTAGTATTGCTAAGTTTGAGATGAATATGATGTGCTTTGTGGAGAAATATACGCTGGGTAGCTTCAGTAGGCATTTAGGCATGAGTTACAGTGCTATTTCTGTTGGCTCTGAGTTTGATGTTAACGTAACAGTGGCATACATGCCACAGACAAAACATACAGTAAGGGTGTGCATTCATCAGCTAATGGAAATGCTGTGATCAGAGTATAAGAATCTAACCCAGTATTTCACCTATGTGCAGGTGGTTCAGAATTCACAGCAACCTTACAGGACACAAACCATGATGAATAATGAGAATCAACTGCAGCTTGGTAACATGTATTAGAAGTTCAAATAATTTAGAACAGCAGTATAATGTCATCTTAATATTGCATAATGTTTAAAGTGGGTTAAACAAGAAAATGTAAACTGTGATAGCAAGTCTTACAATTTAGGAATAAATACTTGATTACTTTAAAACTTCATCTATAAATATAAAAGTTAAAAATGATACTGTGGTTTATCTTTCCTAGTTTAACCAACCTAAAAAAAAAAGCGTGGCTTAGAAAAAGCTATTTATCAAAACCTTGAAGCACACTTATATTTTTAAGAAAAAGCCTCTGTTCCTCATAGCTTAAAATAAGTTTTTTGATTCGTTGAACTGGGAGTTATTATTCCCAGACAAGTGGCTACTTTTAAGAAAAAATTTTTATTAGAAATAAAATTGTAAAAAAATGTGCCCAATGAGGGGAACTTTTAAATTCTAAAGCAATATACAGAATGTAAAAACAAAACAATAGTAGTTCTACAGATGGCAATAGGAGACCAGGATTAGTTTAAACAAGCCCCAGGGTCATGTGAAATAAAGAGAAGTGAGTGTTATACCACCGAGTAAATTAAATCCTTTTAACAACCCACACCAGGAATTTTAACAATCAACACTAGTACAACACAAATGGGGGATGTTACTGGTAAAACAGCAAGTACAGGTGCCCCTTGAACAAAGTGATGGTTAAGGGTACTGAACCTCCCACCCCCTCAACACACACCGAAGAGTAAAAAATCCACACATATTTTGACTCCTCCCAAACTTAACTAATAGCTTGTTGATCAGAAGCCTTACCAGTAACAAAAAATCAATTAATGCATGTCTTGTGTATGTATTAAGGTACTGTATTCTCACAAAAGAAAAGGCAATGTTTTTTCAAATTGTCAGACTTCCAAATAATTTTCTAATATATTTATTGAAAACAATTCATATAAACAGACCCCTGCAGTTCAAACCTGTGATGTCCAAGGGCCAACTTATTTCTTGTTCACTCACTTAAAAAGAAGCAATTTACATATGTATTTTCAAATATGATCTAATTCATAAAACAATTACTCAGTTACAAAACTTTGCACAATTATAAAAAGTAAAGGCTACCCTATCTGCTACTGATAATACCCAATTGATTATCTACTGTTCTGAGTCAAAATCACAAGAGCACTTCTGACCTCATTTTTAGTTTCTCCGTTTTCTGCAGGTAAATCTTCTTTAGCTTCCTGGTTAGCCACTTCGGCCTGCTTTCCCTTTGCTCCCCTTTTCCCTTTTGTTTGCACTTTCTTGTCTGAAGATTTATCCTATGACAGAGTAAGAGTATATTAAGTATAAATGTACTCCTATTATTTTCTGACTTGCTATAGAGACAGTATTCACAGGTGGTGTGATGGTAATGCTGTGTCACATGTCAGCCTGCATTATTTAGCAGACGTTCTACACAAGACACCTTAAGGTCCATCCCCAGTCATCAGGACAAGGGATGCTAAGGAGAACTATCTAACAGTACTGACATACCAAGCATCCTTGGACTTGATCAAACCTAAATTCTGAGCTACACAACTTCACTTTCTCAGTCACCCACTACTTTCTGAAGTTCCACATGATCAAACAAATAAAGAGAATAGTTGCAGGAAACTTCATCCCACTGTAACCCTACCCACCCCCCAAACTTCCCTTGAGCATTAACAATAATCAGACTGTCAAATAACCACTGTCCTGTTCAGACATTTACCCTCACAATTAACTCTTCACCTGAAAAAAAAATACCACATTGTAACGGTCAGGGTATCCTGCTACAGTTATCCCTTGGTATCATTTACTAAATAGCTGAAAGTATCAATTTTGAGTCTATCATTTTCATTTAGGTGGGGAATCTGAAAAGCACAGGTATTAGTATGAGGATAAAAGAGGTTAAAAATTTAAACCACTTTAAAGCAATAGGAATCAGTATTTTTGGACACCATCCATCAATGTTCAGGTGAAGGGAAGCCTAACACTTGTTAGTATTCCCTGCAAATAAAGAATGCAGGAACAGCTAAATTAAATTAGATCATCGGTGAGTTGTATCAAAGACCCCTCTCAGTACTGACCCAATACTTGCCACAGACAGACAAGCAGAACTCCTGCTTGGACAAACAACTCCAATGTTAAAGAGGGGGAAAATATCAGTGCAATGTATTCTGTACCAAAGGTGACATTCCACATGTAAGCATCACAGCTACTAAATTTTCCATGTCTTTAGGATATTAAGTTATGTAAACATCATATTTGGGACAATACTGCTACATATATGGCTACCATGAACTGTCACAATAGCTTTTGTACTTAAAACTGTTCTTTTGTTTCTTCAGGTTTCTCATTAATTTCATTACTACTATTCTAATAACCAAAAAAAAATTTAAAACCTTAAATGTGAAAGATAACCTTGATTAAATAACCTGAGCTAAAACACCACTTTTAACATTACTAGTTAGAAAGCTTGATGGAAACAAAAATCAACATGCTTTCCTAATGTTTCAACCCTCAAAATACTTTTATTAAGAAAATTACACAAGTCAGATGCACACTGGAACACACATGCTTTGTTAACATTGTGTCCCAGTAGAATGATAATCAATACATAAAAGTTTTCCCTTCTGTTTAAGGCTTTAAATTGGATTATGATGACAAAGATGTATTATAAAAAATAAAGCAACCACCCCTCCCATTTTTCCTTTGTGAAAACTTAACTGACAAGTTTGTTCCTCAAGGAACAAAGACATAAAGGCTTACCTGTTGGCCTCTCAGAAAGAAATATGTTGAATGTATCTCACATCCCAAACCCAACTGGGGGTAAAATCTCAACTGTTTTCATTTTAAAAGAACTTTTAGGGCAGACCAAAATATAGGCAGAAGTAAATAAGGAAGAAAATTTTAAGAGGGAAATGGGCATAGTATTTCAGCTAATTAGATAAAAAAAAAAAAGACTCAAAGCAGGATAATACTACACTGTTCGTGCCAACAATCTGCAACATCTGCTATTCTTTCAGTTTTCCTGAAAAACTTGAGATACTCTTTGTGTACAGAGAATTACTGCATTATCTTCTGGTGTAAGAAATTCTAAGTTAAGGTACCATGCTTTATACCTTCTTCCCCTTAAGAAAAAAAAAAATCACAAAGCAGAACTTTGTATTGAAGAAAAGTAAACATTTTACAGTCAGCCCAACACCATGAATGTTTCAATAGAGAAATGGAGGAAGGAAACTGATCATGCAGTGCTAAGCTCTACCTGCACTTTTAGAAGAGGGATGATGATGGTGTTAAGGATTTTTTTTTTTGGCAGACTTCAAATTTAAACTCTGTTTTGAGTGAACAGAAATGAGTCACACCATGAATTTCCCCTGAAGAACATAGTAGTTTCCCAGAGGATCATTTCAATACTATACCCCAAATCGAAATTATAATGATTTACGTATATTTTGCTTTTCCAACTTGTTTTCAAGCATACACATACCAAAGGACAACTTCATTCCAAAGACCTGTAACGTGAATAATGCAATCATGAATCTATTCCAGAGCAACGACCATCACAATATTTATGATTAAGTCAGACACTGTTAGGATAAAATGACTTAACTCCTTCACACACAACTGCCCAATAAAATATTCTCGGAATACTGTTAGTTATGCTCTCAGAAAACACAACTCTTTATCTACCCATCCACCCCTGCATGTAGGATCCCCTACCTTGGCTTTTAAATGTTACTTACAAACACCTATGTATTCCCTTTTTCCAGGCCTCAGTCCTAACTTTGCTGTTCTTGCCGAAGGGAAACAACAAGCATGCAAAGAACGCACAAGTGCTAGCCACAAGGTACACAACGTAAAGAATGGATTTCCTCTATAACCTAAAATTATTAGTATCTTCAATTATTTTAAGTTTTTCAAATTCTTCGGCAGCATTAACACAACCCATTACACTCCCTAAACCAGAATGACTATATCCGTTGTATTAACCCAGGCTATAGACAAACTGTTTACCAAAATTATTATAATATAAAAATTAGGGAGGCAAACAGGATACATCGTCCACTTTTCAGGAAACTGTGACAGCTAACTACTGACTACAGTGAGACTTTCAAAGCCAAGATATTAGACACTAACAGTGTCACGACCTCAGAGTCGCTGGTCATGTCTTTTTATTAAGAGAAAGTCACGCCTCAAGGAGCGCTGCAGCATTTCGGAGACACCACGGTCCGGTCTGCTGGTCTAAGGTGGAAACCTACCTTTCCTGCCGCCTTTTTTGGCTTCGTTTCCACTTTTGCAGGAGCAGGTTTCTGAAAGGCAAAGGGAGCACTCAGTTTCCTCACCAGGGACGGTCCCACGGAAAAGAAACCGTCTGGGGTCGCGTTACTTACAGCTGACAACCTGGCCGACCTCCTCTTGGGCTTTGGGAGAGAAAAGAGAATGAGCGGGGAGGGAGGGATGCGCGCAGACAGACCCGCCCCAGGCGCAGGGCCGCCTCTTACCTCCTCCTTCGCCGCGCCCTCGGCGGAGTTGACCTGCGGGAGGAAGCACAGGGCGAGTGGGCGCCGCAGCTACGGGGCCCCGAGAACAATGCCGGCCGCGTGACGTCAGCGGCTTCCCACCGCCCGTTCGAATCTCCCATCCGGCCCCTAGCCGCCGAACGTTCCAGAACACCGCGCTCGGGCCGCCGTGCGCGCGGGCAGGCCCCGCGCCTCCCACGAGGCCCCGGCGCCGCAGTGGAAGCGGCGGGGCCCGGGCTTGCGGGGCGGCGCGTACGCCGGAGCGCGGAGGGGGCGTGTGCGGGCCGCGGACGGCGCTCACCTTCCTCTTGGGCATCGTGCAGGCGCGGCGGGCGCGTGCCGGTTGCCTGCGGGCCGCGGCGCGCCGAGAGCCTTCGCGAAGCTGGGCTGCCTGGCCGCTGCCGCTCCTCCCGCCGCCCGAGCTGCTGCGACCCGCCGCGGGGGCGGTGGGAGAACCGGATGGAACCGGATTGGGAGCCCGCCCCCTCCTCCCTCCCCCCCGCGTTTCCCGGCCTCGGGCTCCCCCTTCCCGCTGCCGGGCCGCCCCCCGCCCCATCCTATTGGCTGCGGGGCCCACCGCGCCGCAGCCCAAGCCCGGAATAGGCAAGGCAGGCTGTCACTCGACCACTGCACCCGCCCCCGCCCTCGCGCCCCCAACCCCCGCCCGCCGTCTCGCGGGGCCCCAGACCCAGGCGAGGGGGCGGGACCCCAGAGGCCGCTCTCACCTCACGGTAGTTTGTTTGAAGCCGAGCCGCAAAGTGCGGTCTGCGTGCCGATTGGCGGAGGCGCACCACGTGGCGGGTAGTCCCGCCCATGTTTTTCCTGGAGATCTGGGAGCCCGCCAGAACCCTAAAAGCCGCAGGGAACGAGTCCCTAGCTCCTGGGAGACTTACTGTTACTGGGAGGGGAGAGATCAAGTGCCAGGTAACTTCTTCCACCTCTGTCGGCAAGAAAGGCTATCTAGGGAGCCCAGCTTCGCATGCCTATGGGAAGCGGGTCCTACTGCGCAGGCGCCGGAGGGGAGGTCGTGGGAAGGAAAGCTGGCGTGGGCTAGGCGCCGGGCACTTCTGCGCAGGCGCGAGTCTTTGCGACTCTTCTGTGCCCACTGCTATTCTCCTCTTACGCTGAAGATCAGCAGGCCGGGGGCCGCCCACCTCCGGCCGTTCTTAACCTGTGGGGTCACCCGGCGACCACGTGCTGTTTTTCACCTAAGCACCTTTTAAAGTGGGAAAAGAACTTAAGGCTCTTTTTGAGCCTGAGCTGGAAACCCCGGAACCAGTGAGGTCGCATATTACCCTATTTCGTTAATGAAAAAATTACATTTAAAATAGGATGAATTGAGTTAATAGAAGTTTTGATGGCAGATTATCAGCTGGGATTCTTGGAAAGTGAGAGATGTGGGAGTATGTCTTGCCAATGGGTTTTAGCCCCCGGGCAAATTTGCTATGGATTCAGTGTGACCAAAAAAAATGACAGCAAAACATTCTTGGGGTGAAAGGTTTATACCCAACTTTATTTCCATGTGACAGGTCAGTCACTAAAAGCCCGTTCACTCAGAGCAGGTCTTCATGCAGCAAGCCAGTCTCTGCCTCTGGGCCCCTCTGTATGTACAGTCGTGCCTCTCTGCACAGTCGTTCCGCACAGCTGTCCTCTGGGCCTCTATGCACAGTCGTCCTGCGCAGCTGTCCTCTGGGTCTCTGTCCCAGGCGCTGCCACCACTCCAGCCTCTGCTCTGCTCTCCTGCAGCCTTGCAGCTCTGCCACCGTGTCATGCCCAGAGCACTGGGTGGAGCTCTTTTTATAGAGTCAACAGCCATGTATTGCCCACAGGTGTGCAGTGAGCTAGTCAACCACAGCCAGGTGAGAATCCTGGCCACAGGAACTCTCATTTTATCTACTGAGTACTTTTAGCCCAAAACATTGGACACAGACCAACTGTCCATCCTTAAAGATGCCGGGATAAATGGTGGCACCGTCACAGAACGGAGCTGAGCTGCCACAGAGAGGCAGTTTTTTATGGGGGAAGTGAAGTTTGAAAACCACTGGTTGGACCGTGTGGCTGCTAGTCAGTAACTCTAGTGACTTCCCTTCTTATTCGAGAAGGTCTGAAGCCCTTAGACTGGCTTGTAGAGCACTCTGCAGCTGGCCCACTTCACTGATTCCCAGAGCCTGTCACCTGCTGTTTCCTGGGCCTCACCTCCTTCGCCAAATTTCACCTTCTCAGCCCTTTTCCAGCCGTTCACTTTAAAAAGTGAAGCTCCCTATCTACGTTTTCTGCCCCATTTTCTCCGTAGCGTCTATGGAATATAGCTATACTGAATATAAAGTTATACACTCAATGAATTTCAGGAGGGATACACAAGAAAGTGGTGTCAGTGGTAGTCTCTGAGGAGAACAACTTGGGGAGGGGGTGGGGGGACTGGGTAGGTTAAAATGTATCCTTTCCTCTTTCCTCTCTACTACCTGAAAAAAAAAAAAAAGATTCACATCATGGAGTGTCTGAGTTTGGGGCATGGACATGTACAGAGCATCTGCCCTGTGCCAGGCATTATGATAGGCCCTGGAGTAGAGAGACTACACATTGGGCATGTATCCCAAGGACTGGGAGTGGTAGTTTAGTGGGGAGACAAAGTACACAGATTGGCCTAGTAAGGGAAAGGAAGCTACAGGCAAGGGGATTGCACATGCCAAGGCACGCAGACTTAGGAGGATGCAGTTACCCTCCGGAGCCTCCAGAGTAGCAGGATGGTGTAGAGAATGGACAGTGAAGAGTAGAGGAAAAATGAGAAAGGACACCTGCAGAAGGCATTTTGTGCCAGGCTAAGGAGTTTGGCCCTTATCCACTGCAAGGTCTTAAAGGGAATGGCATCCTGAGATCTGAACTTAACCTCATAAAGGTCTTTCTCCAATGAAAACTGAAGATGCACGAGCACAGAGGTGACAAGCTGGTAGCCTACAGACACTTGCTTTAGCACATAAAGTTGGCAATGCAAGCACAAAAAGTAACCAAAGAACTCAGTAGAAAGACTGTTTGGTAGTATCTTTTAAAACTAAGCAGACACTCTATGACTCAGTAATTCCACTCTTAGAAACATACCCCAAAAATGCTCACATCTGTTCACCAGAAGACTTGATTGAAGTAGAGTATTCACAGCTCAATTACTTTTATAGGCCCAAACTAGCAACAGGAGACTGGATGAATAAAGGGAAAACTGTTCAGCACTGAGAATGGACTGCGCAATTACACACAACAAATGTGGATGAATCTCACAAGCACAATGTTAAAAGATGCTGGACCCAAAAGAATACATAGAGTGATTTCATTCATAATTTACAAAGGCAGAAGAAAACAAATCTGTTTGTCAAGATAGGTTGGGGGTGACACTGGGGACTTGTAACTAGACTTTAGGGGGTTGGTTCTATTTCTTGATCTGGACGTTGGTTGCACTGATGCCTACACTTTGTGAAAATTGAGCTATGTGGGTATGTATACATTTATGGGTTTATATGAGGAGCGAAGTTTTAAACATTTTTTTTTTGGCCACAGTTCAAAATCACATGATTTCACACAGAAATTCAGCCCTTCACCTTCTTCTGGCCTCCTTTGTATGTGCATTCCACAGACTGCACTTGACCTCCTAACCTTTAAGGAGGCATCCTTTATCCAGCTGGCTAGGGTTCCAGCCCTGCTGATTTTTTAAAAAATTAAAGTACAATTGATACACAATCTTATGTTGGTTTCAAATAACTAAGCACAGTGGTTCAACATTCCCTCATATTATCAAGTCCTTACCCCCTCCGGGGTGGTTACTGTTCATCAAGTGTTAAGATGTTACAGCATCATTAATTGTAATCTCCGTGCTGTACTTCCGTCCCTGTGACCAACCTATATTGTGATTTCGAATTATTGTGCTCCTTAATCCCCTTCTCCCTCCACTCCCACCCTCCTCGACCTCTTTGGTAACCACTAGTCTTCATCTTGGTTTCTATGAGCCTACTGCTGTTCTGTTCCTCCTGTTTTGCTTTGTTTTATATTCCACAAATAAGTGAAATCATTTGGTATTTGTCTTTCTCCACTTGGCTTATTTCATAATAATACCCTCTAAATCCATCCATGTTGTTGCAAATGGCTGGATTTCTTTTCTTTTTATGGCTGAATAATATTACACTGTGTACATGTACTGTGGTACATATCATCTTTATCCATTCATCACACTTAGGTTGCTTTCATATCTTCACTGTTGTAAACAGTGCAGTGATAAACATAGGGGTGCATATGTCATTTTGAATCAGGGGTCTTGTTTTCTTCAGGTAAATTCCTAAGAGTAGAATTCCTGAGTCAAATGGTATTTCTATTTTTATTTTTTTGAGGAACCTCCAGATTGCTTTCCACAACAGCTGTATCAATTTACATTCCCACCAACAATGTAGGAGGGTTCCCATTTCTCCACATCCTCACCAGCATTTGTTATTTCTTGTCTTTTGGATAGTGACTGTTCTAACTGGTGTAAGGTGATAACTCATTGTGGTTTTCATTTGTATTTCTCTGATGATTAGCCATCTGAAGCATCTTTTTTTATGCTTGTTGGCCATCTGTATTTCTCCTTTGGAGAAATGTCTGTTCAGGTCCTCCACCCATTTATTAATTGGGTTGTTTGTTTTTTGGGTGTTGAGGTGTATGAGTTCTTTATTACTTTGGATGTTAACCAATTGTTAGATGAGTCATTTATGAATATATTCTCCCATACTGTAGGATGCCTTTTTGTTCTGTTCTTTGCTGTACAGAAGCTTTTTAGTTTGATGCAGTCCCACTTGTTCATTTTTTATTTTGTTTCCCTTGCCTGAGTTCAGGAAAAAGTTGTTCATGTTTATATTCAAGAGACTTTTACCTATGTTTTCTTCTAAGAGTTTTATGGTTTCATGACTTATATTCAATTTTGAGTTTACTTATGTGTATAGAGTTACACAATAATCCAGTTTCATTCTCTTACATGTTGTCCAGTTTTCTCAACACCAGTTGTTGAAGAGGCTGTCATTTCCCCATTGTATATCCATGGCTCCTTTATCATATATTAACTGACCATATATGCTTGGGTTTATATCTGGGCTGTCTATTCTGTTGCATTAATCTGTGGGTCTGTTCTTGTGCCAGTACCAAATTGTTTTGATTACTGTGGCTTTGTAGTAGAGCTTGGAGTCAGGGAGCGTAATCCCCCCAGCTTTGTTCTTCTTTCCCAGGATTGCTTTGGCTATTCGGTCTCTGTTGTGGTTCCATATGAATTTTAGAACTGTTTGTTCTAGTTCATTGAAGAATCCAGACCTGGTGATTTTTCTCACCTGTATTTTCTTCCTGGCCTCTGAAGGCATTTCAGTTTATGATGCCTATGTAGTAACTACAGACACTACCTTTTATATTTTCATTTATTTTTGGAAGAAAATACTTATATGTGGTTCAAACTTCCAAAGATACAAAGAAGGAGTCTCTGTTTCACTTCTGTGCCCTTACATAGCTAGTTCTCCAAAGGAGAAGCCAATGTGGCTGCTGCTCATATATCCATCCAGAAATACTTTACGCCTATATAAGCAAAGATACTTATATATGTGTGTGTGTGTGTGTGTGTGTGTATATATATATATATATTCTTATTTTCACACTATTTGGCACCTTGCATTTTTCATGATGGAATTTGTTTCTTATTAGTACTTACAAATTTCTTCCTCTTTTTTATTGTTGCATTGTATTCCATTGCATAGATAGATATACCAACCATTTTAAAACCCATTCTCTACTGAATGGACTTCCAAGTTGTGTCCAGTCTTTTGCTCCTACAAAGATTCTTCAAGGAATAACCACATACATATATGTCATTTGACACATTATTTAAAACAACAAAATGTTCTTGCAGACCCTGTTGCCAACTTAAAAAAAAAAGTTACAACATTTAATGCTTAGAGCTTTTAAACAACTACAAAGCCAAAATTAATTTTTGAATCCAAAATCTCTCTAAAACCAATGCAATTCAAATCAACAACATTAATATGAATAATGAGTTTGCTAAAAGCAAATCGCTTGAATGCATATGGCATGTGGCCCATATGATCTATGTAGACATTGTTCTGACACTATTTGTACAACTGACAAGCTTGAATACTTCAACTGAATAATGAATTGATTATTTGTTCAGACCTTTGTGATGTGAGTAGGTTTCTACATTAAAAGAACAGGTACAACTGTGGTCAGCTGGTCTTACTTGGTGCCAAACATAACTGCGCACCCAACACAGGTGCTACAAATAGGCAGTATTTGGTCAAAAATGGGAATCTGTGCTGAATGATCTGGAATGTTGATGATATGAAAACAAAAAAAATCCCAGGATGTTTGTATATAAGCCCAGAGGCGTCCTTGCCACCACTCCACCCTGGTGTCACATGCTCCACTTTGGAAAACTATGCATTGATTCAGGCTGGTTGGTTAGTGAGGAGGTTCTTGCAGAGATTCTAGACAGGAGAATTATGAGCTTAATGCAGGGCACAAATGGTGACAGACAGGGTTCTGAGGGAAATTGAGGAAGTAGAATTAAATACAGACAGCAGATTGCCTACCTGGTGCCAGGCACTGTCCGAGGCACTGGGGACATAGCAGTGACCACCAGAGTCATGCTGTCCTCGTGGGGCTTTTGTTCTAATGGGAATATGATAAAGCAGTAAACAAGATACTCTCATGTAGTGACAGTGCCTTGAAGGAAGAAAGTGTCACAATGTAGAGCATGCTGGAGGCCTGCTGACTGGGCTGCTGTGGATGGGATAGTCAGGGAGGGCCTCTGAGCAGCCAAGTGAAGGGTGAGATAATCTGAGGGTGAGGCCTTCTGGACAGAGGAAACAACTGGTTCAAAGGTCCTGAGGTAGGAGCAACTTTGGTGTATTTTAAGAAGGGAAATGTGCTTAGAGAAGAAGGCAATGGCCAGGATGCACAGGGCAGTGAGGAAGCAAGGAAGGGCAGTAGTGGGGAAGTGATACCACTGATCTGGACTGCAAGCAGAGGTCAGGACAGAGGGTGGGATGTGGAGTCATGTCATTGGGCACAGTCCCAGGAGACCAGTGACACAGTTTACAGTTGTTTAGGCAGTGAATGACGATGTTGGCAGTGGGGATGGAGACGAGTAGAGGGAGAGTTTGGGATATATTTTGGTGAGGAAATGGACAGTACTGTTGAGTGGATCATATACCGGGGAGAGGAGAGATGCTTTTGGCTCTGAGTAATAGAAACACAAATTAGCATAAGCAGTAAGAAAGTGGATTATCTATCACTACAGAATATTTCAGACTGGGGGATTCAGCAGCTTAATGTTTTATCACAGTCTCAGGTTCTATTCTCCCCGTTTTTTGTGCCTCTTCCCAAGTTGGCTTCATCCTCAGTCTGGAATTGGAATTCCAGATGTCATGTCCGGAATTACAGCATCCAGAGAAAGAAAGTCTCTCTTCCCAGAAGCCTCACTCATTGCCTTTAGTTATTAGTCAAAATTGGGTCATGTGTAAAGGAAATAGGATACCATTAGACCAAATCAGGCTCACCCCTGGAGTTGGGTATAGGAGCAGGAGAGGAGGGAGTGGAAGCCTGAACAAAAATAAGGGCTCCGTCAGAAAGGAAAAAGAGGAGATGGATTGATAATCATCTTTGTCCACTAGAATGTGGGGATGGGGAGCCATTTGTCCAGTTAGGGACAGGGGGTTTGAGGGCAAGCAGGTTTGGTGTTGACACATTGAGTTTGATGTGCCTGGGGAACATCCAGTGTCCAGCAGTTGGATCTACTGGCTGGAGCAGTGGAGAAGGAGAGAGCTGAAAGAGGTGTGTGGGTGATGGCTGAAACCACAGGTCAAGTAGGGATTGCCAAGTGCCTACTGCATTGACTGCTGTGGATGTTGCCAGATGTCCTGGTGGAGCCATTTCAGTGAGTGGTAGGGTGGGAATGAGACTGAAGTTCAGGAAAGGAAGGGAGGAAGTGGAAACAGTTCCAGACCCCACTGAACTGTGCTGTAGTGTACTGTTTCAAAATGCCCACTCTCTGGGCCAGTCTGTTCATGTGGTGAAGGTAGAAGATAAACTAGAGCAGGTGTGAGACAAGCCTGTGAGCAAGAGAAGGTAGGAGGGGAGGTGATGGTCAGAGCACTCTATTGGATATTCAAGCTCTTGGAGAAGCATGAGCTGCAAGGGAAGCAGACGAGGCCCTGGTACAGGAGCTCCCCATGATCATTGTGCTGAATTAGTTGAAAAGACCTGCCAGAACACAAAGAGCCTAAAATGACCAATGGATGCAGAACCCATGCAGTGAATGTTTCTAGCCTGCCTGCAAACTTTATGGAGACATGACTATATGATGAATTGTTATTAGGTAAGATCATTGGAATTATTACAAGCTTTCCCTTCCAGCAGTTCACAGCACTGGTTGTTATTTTACAGAGAATACTAAGTTAGAAATTTGTCACATTCTTTCCAGCTCACAAGTGAAGCCTGGTTTTCCAAATATGGAAATGAAGTATCTTACTCTGTTTAGGCTGCTCTAACAAAAAATACAGACTGGGTGGCTTATAAACAACAGAACTTAATTTCTCATGGTCATGGAATTTGGGAAGTCCAAGATCAAGGTGCCAGCAGATTCGATGTCTGGTGCGGCCCCACTTCCTGGTTCATAGAAGGCTGTCTTCTCTCTGTGTCCTCACATGATGGAAGGGGTGAGGGAGTTCTTGGGGGGGGGGGTTCTTTTATAAGGGCACTAATCTCATTCATGAGTGCCCCACCCCAATCACCTAGTCACCTCTCAAAGGCCCCACTCCAAATACCATCCTACTGGGGATTAGGTTTCAACTTAAAGTTTGGGGGAGACAAGCATTCAACCTATAGCAGGAACACTCCCTGCATCTCTTCTAGACCACTCAGCTTCTGTGGCTTCAAAAGAGAATAACCCCACAATTAGGCAGCCACTTTGTAATATTTGAGACTTGAGTAGAAACATTCTACTACTTGTTATGGGGCACTTGTTCTACCTGACTGTTGAAATCACGTGAAAGAGTTTAAGGTTTCCCTGGCTTGTGTGAGCCCTAAAATCAGGGGCAATGGTAGAGGCGTGTTCAGCTGGCCTGGTTTGCAGGATGCCCCATTCATAAACCTACAGGAGGAAACTCTTTCAAGTTTGCTTAGACCACCTTTGTGGTTTGGATTTCTGGCCAGAATAACATCTACAAACAGGAAAAAAAAAATATTCTCAATGCCACTTTTACATTTAAAGAAAGATTTCTTTCTGAATCTTTTCTCAGAAGCATTGTAGTCAATGAAGAATTCATGTATAATTTTCATTAAGGAAAAAATGGGAAGAGATGGAATATAACATGACATTTCATTATAGTTAATGATATAAGATGTTATTCTCATGTGATGACTTCTCATTGTCCTTTCTGTTCAGGGAAACCAGATACAGCATAATTAGCAAGAGTAGATGAGTCTTACATGTGTTTTCCTGCTTATTGAGCCTAAGAGTAATCTAGGCTCAATAAAAAATGAAAAATCTTTTATTTCATGACTTATGGTCTTTATTGTCACATCATTTTGCATCATCTTCCTGTTGCTTGTTTTGATCCTATTTGCATGTTGTGAAATGCTCTTTGCTCCTTTTAGGGGTACCAGGCTGGGTGATCAGCTCTCCCTACCACTCTGTGTGAAATACCATGCGTTCAGGTTTGATCTAAGGAGTGCTTTCTCATCATCAAAATGTACCTCTCCTGTTGGCCAGCAGGAGCCAGCAGGGCTATTGTTGCCATCAGTATCCCTAATGGGAACAAGGAAGCGCAGACTTGTAGACGAGTCTGTTTACTTGTATACTTGCCTTGTAATCTTGGTGAACCTGATGTGGACTCCAGTTCTCTCAACCGGGAGCTGGTGTCAGGGGAAAAGAGAATTGCCCCTTTTCAGTGCAATGCCAGTGAGCTCACGGCTGTGAGGGGAGGCAGGGGGATCAGAAGGTTGTATATTTCAGAAATTTCTAACCCAGACCCATTAATCTAGTGTACTTTTCTATGGGTGTGAGATGAAAAGATGAAGTACAATTGACTCTTGAACAACTTGGAGGTTAGGGGTGCCCACCCCCACATACAGTCGAAAATCTGCATAAAACTTTGACTCCTCCATAACTTAACTACTAATAGCCTACTGTTGACCAGAAGCCTTACCAATAACATAAAAAATTTAACACATATATTGTATGTTATGTATAAATTATATACTGTATTCTTACAATAAAGCAAGCTGAGAAAATAAAATTGTTGGATATCTCCACATTTTTTCCAGTATATTTGTTGAAAAAGACTGCATAGAAAGAAGTAGACCCAGGCAGCTCCACACTGAGTTGGTTCAAGGGTCAACAGTACATGAAATCCCTTGTTAATTCGTGCATGCTCAATCCCCCATTAAATAAGCCTCCTCTGTTTTTAATAGCATCCCATGCTACTTTTTTGAAAAAAGTTTTAAAGAATGCACACTACCACTATTTGATACATAACCCTCTTTTATTTTAAATTGTTTACTAACAATCTAATGAGCACCCATAAACCCATCATCCAACCTTGGAACTAGGGCACAGACAGTTACTCAGATAAGCCTATGTGTCCCTTCTAAATACTTTGTGTGATGTCAATTATTTATGGCACTTACTGTTATTTGTTTACATAAGCCCCACAAGAACAAGGACCGGGACATGTGGTTCACCATATTACACCCTGCAGTTAGTAAAGGTTCTGACACACAAAAGGCGTTAATACCTTACATTAAAAAATTTTTTTAGTTGTAAAAAAAACCCCATTGCATAAACCTCACTTGCTTTATGTGTAAAATTCAACAATTCTTAGTAAGTCTAGAGTTGTGCTATCATTACCATAATCCAATTTCAGAACATGTAAATCAGCATGAAAAGATCCCTTCTGTCCTTTTTCAGTCAACATTGGTCACACCCTCAACTTCAGGGTGATCTGCTTTCTGTTATATTTTAAAATCTTCTGCTCCTCAAAAGACACTTTTAAGAGAATGAAAAGACAAGCCACAGACTGATAAAATATTTGGGAAGAATATACTAGGTAAAGGACTTGTATCCAGAATAAACTCAAAACTATTCTATACTAAGAAAATAAACAACTCTAAAAAAGGGGCAAAAGATTTGAACAGATATTCATCAAGATATAAGAATGACAAATAAGCACATCGAAACCTGCTCAATATCAATATCATTACAGAAATGTGAATATAACAAAAAATGATAATGAGGTACTACGCACATCTATTAGAATGACTCCAATTTAAGATAAGATACTAAATACTGGCAAGGATGCAGAGTGTCCAGACTCAACACTGCTGGTAAGTGTGCAAAATGGTACAACGACTTTGGAAAATAGTTCATCAGTTTCTTAAAAAGCTTCTTTTAAGGCAAGGGAATTGTATTTTTTTTAAATGCCAGTGTAATAAAAGACTAAGGGTATAAAATGTTCCAGATTAAAGGAGTCCAAAGGAACGTGTCAGTGAGCGGCAATACCTCACCCTGGGCTGGCTCTTGTGCTGGAGGGGGAAATGTGACAAAGGACATTCTTCAGTCAACTGACAAAACTGGAACATGGAGGGCAGATTCAAGTGTGGTATCAACGCTAACTTTACTGAGTTACATGAGTGTATACACGTCATCATCAAGGTGTACACTCAGATTTGTGCATTTTATTATATGTACCTCAATAAAAAAATAACAAAAAAAGTTCACTGAATGTAGTAAATTATAGAGAAGAGTATTCTTCATGACATACTGAAAGAGAAAACATGATAAAGCCAATGGGCTCAAATGTTAAAGCAGGGGAATCTCAGAAAAGGATATTGGGTGTTTCGATACCATTTTATTTTTTGCAATTTTAAAAATAAGTTTTAAGTTATTTTAAAATAAAAAATTTTAATGCTAATGAAAGGTTCATTTAGCGATAAGTTTCTGGAGTTAGCACAAAGCCTGGGAAAACTTGAAGTTTAAGTGAAGTCTGCTGCACAAATAACAGTAAGAAAAATTTTAACCTGAATTTTGCACATTCAGAAGGGCTTAGTGTAACAATGACTCAAATAAGAACGTTTTAAAAGTTATTTGGTTCTAGCAATATTTTTCTTAAATTGAGGTGAAATTCACAGTAACATGCAGCTAACCATTTTAAAGTGTACAATGCAGTGGCAGTTAGTACATTCACAATGGTGTTTGACCACCATCTAGCAATATAAACTGTGCTGCCTGTAGTGAAATTTAGTATTTGCATTATGAAATTTTGCACAAATGCTTTTTTAAAACAAGTTAACAATACAGCAAAACAGCTCAAATTATAGCATTATATTTTTATTTCTGATTAGCTCCTCACACTCATATTCACACACACACAAGAATGCTGGAATATTCAGCTATACTAAAGTGCAGTTTTCCAAGAGATCCTAATACTTCAGTCATTCTTAGCTCTCTTGGATCCTAAAACAGGCTGCGAACATACAGAACAAGTCCAGGCCTCTCAGAGCTAATGAGCAATATGATGGCTATAAAATTTGTACATGGGAGGTAACTGCCAGCTCTTTGCTTGTGCCAGTCACTGAAAAAACACTGCAGATTTTACTTAATTCATTCTGATTATTGATGTACCCCTAGTTCTGGGAACAATAGTCTGCTTTTTAATGCAACCCTGTATATGATCATCACTATCATCATCAGTGTCAATAGTAGACCCAAGAGGACAAAGCTAAGGATAGGTAAATTCAGTGCCACTGAACTGTGTCTTCCTTTGGTCCCTCCTCATCTCACAGTTTTGGGAATGGTTGAGGCAGACTCATTTTCAGCTTGCCTTTCAGTACAGCCTTCTAGGTGTGCCGGTCTTGAGAGGGTCCATGACCGGCTCTGAGTCACTCAGTTCTGGGCACATCTCTGGTCACTGCTGACGTTCCATGGTGTCTCTGGCTTAGATATGGTCTCCATTAGAGAACTCATTTCTCCAATTCCAGTCATGATTGGCTGAAAACTGACATAAGAGCCACTGATACAGGGCCCGCTAAGCCTATTCTCTGAAGTCCTACAAAGAGTTGTCAGACGTTCTGTGGGGAAGTTGGGGTTCCTGTGGCCAGGATCCTCACTGAACTTAAGCCTAACTGTTGTGAGGAAGAAATGGTTTGATGAGGGCCGCCACTGCTGCTTTCAATGGTGTTTATACTTTCTGCCAGTCTTGTTCTCAACTGAGATCCATTTATAACATTATCCTGATCTCTATTTTCTATAGGTGAATGTTGTTTTGGCTTGACAATCTAATGTGATACGTGGGTGGCGGTGGCATCAGCTTGACTTGCTGAATTCTTTTTCTTCTTACAATGCTATACTTAAGCTGAAGAATGGGGGTACTTCTGTGTTCTCCATCTGCCTGAATAAAGACAGTTTTACTTCTCCTAATGGACCTTCTAAAGTTTTTGTAAATATTTACTTACTTTCTCTTTTTGAATTACATTCCTCATAATGAACAGGATTGTTCTCTTTGTGAACTGGTGAACAGCTTTCGATTATTGAGGATAGACCATAACCTTAATGGCTCTAGTCTTTGTACTGTATTTCTCACTGTAATATTAATTCTAGCACAGTTTTCCCAAACGTGCTACTCTAAATGGTTGTCCCTACTTTTTTTTCAGTATTGCCTTCCCCGTGCCTCCCCCCCCCGACATTAAGTGTGCTAATCATAATGCCACTTTTTCCCCTTATCCCTCCCTTCCCAGCTATCCTCCCCCGTCCCTTTCCCTTTGGTAACTGTTAGTCCATTTTTGGGTTCTGTGATTCTGCTACTGTTTTCTTCCTTGTTTCTTCTTTGTTCTTATACTGCACAGATAAGTGAAATCATTTGATACTTGTCTTTCTCCATCTGGCTTACTTCACTGAGCATAATACCCTCTAGCTCCATTCATGTTGTTGCAAATGGTAGGACTTGTTTTCTTCTTATGGCTGAATAATATTCCATTGTGTATATATATATACCACATCTTTTTTATCCATTCATGTACTGATGGACACTTAGGTTGCTTCCATTTCTTGGCTATTGTAAATAGTGCTGCAATAAACATAGGGGTGCATATATCTTTTTCAAACTGGGCTCCTGCATTCTTAGGGTAAATTCCTAGGAGTGGAATTCCTGGGTCAAATGGTATTTCTATTTTTTTGAGGAACCTGCATACTGCTTTCCACAAAGGTTGAACTAATTTACATTCCCACCAGCAGTGTAGGAGGGTTCCCCTTTCTCCACATCCTCACCAACATTTGCTGTTGTTTGTCTTTTGGATGTTGGCCATCCTAACTGGTGTGAGGTGATATCTCATTGTGGTTTTAATTTGCATTTCTCTGATGATTAGCAATGTGGAGTATCTTTTCATGTGCCTGTTGACCATCTGAATTTGTTCTTTTTTGTTTGATATAGTCCCACTTTTTCATTTTTGCTTTTGTTTCCCTTGCCCAGGGAGATATGTTCATGAGGAAGTTGCTCATCTTTATATTCAAGAGAATTTTGCCTATATTTCCTTCTAAGAGTTTCATGGTTTCATGACTTATATTCAGGTCTTTGATCCATTTCAAGTTTACTTTTGTGTATGGAGTTAGATAGTAATCCAGTTTCATTGTCTTACACGTAGCTGTCCAGTTTTGCCAACACCAGCTGTTGAAGAGGCTGGCATTTCCCCACTGTTTATCCATGTCTCCTTTATTGTATATTAATTGAACATATATGCTTGGGTTAATCTCTGAACTCTCCATTCTGTTCCACTGGTCTATGGGTCTGTTCTTGTGCCAGTACCAAATTGTCTTGATTACTGTGGTTTTGTAGTAGAGCTTAAGGTTGTGAAGCGATATCCCCCCTGCTTTTTCTTCCTTATCAGGATTGCTTTGGCTATTCAGGGTCTTTTGTTGTTCCATATGAATTTTAGAACTATTTGTTCCTGTTCGTTGAAGAATCTTGTCAGTATTTTGATAGGGATTGCATTGAATCTGTAAATTGATTTAGGCAGGATGGCCATTTTGACAATATTAATTTTTCCTACCCAAGAGCATGGGATGAATTTGTATTTATTAGTATCCTTTTTAATTTCTCTTTGGAATGTTTTGTAGTTTTCAGGGTATAGGTCTTTCACTTTCTTGGTTAGGTTTTTTCCTAGGTATTTTATTCTTTTTGATGCAATTGTGAATGTTGTTTTCCTGATTTCTCTTTCTGCTACTTCATCATTAGTGTATAGGAATGCAACAGATTTCTGTGTATTAATTTTGTATCCTGTAACTTTGCTGAATTCAGATATTAGTTCTAGTAGTTTTGGAGTGGAGTCTTTAGGGTTTTTTATGTACAATATCATGTCATTTGCAAACAGTGACAGTTTGACTTCTTATCAATCTGGATGCCTTTTATTTCTTTGTGTTGTTTGATTGCTGTGGCTAGAACCTCCAATACTATGTTGAATAAAAACGGGAAGAGTGGACATCCTTGTCTTGTTCCCGATCTTAGAGGAAAAGCTTTCAGCTTTTTGCTGTTAAGTATGATATTGGGTGTAGGTTTGTCATATATGGCCTTTATTATGTTGAGGTACTTGCCCTCTATACCCATTTTGTTGAGAGTTTTTATCATGAATGGATGTTGAATTTTCTCGAATGCTTTTTCAGCATCTATGGAGATGATCATGTGGTTTTTTTCCTTTTTGTTGATGTTGTGGATGATGTTGATTGATTTTCGACTGTTGTACCATCCTTGCATCCCTGAGATGAATCCCACTTGATCATGGTGTATGATCCTCTTGATGTATTTTTGAATTCAGTTTGCTAATATTTTGTCGACTATTTTGCATCTATATTCATCAGGGATATTGGTCTGTAGTTTTCTTCTTTTGTGGTATGTTTGCCTGATTTTGGTATTAGAGTGATGCTGGCTTCATAGTATGAGTTTGGGAGTATTCCCTCCTCTTCAGTTTTTGGAAAACTTTAAAGAGAATGGGTATTATGTCTTCTCTAAATTTCTGATAAAATTCAGTGGTGAATCCATCTGGTCCAGGAGTTTTGTTCTTGGGTAGTTGTTTGATTACCTCTTCAATTTTGTTGCTGGTAATTGGTCTGTTTAGATTTTCTGTTTCTTCCTGGGTCACTCTTGGAGGGTTGTATTTCTCTAGAAAGTTGTCCATTTCTTCTAGGTTATCCAGTTTGTTAGCATATAGATTTTCATAGTATTCTCTAATAATTCTTTGTGTTTCTGTGGGGTCTCTCATAATTTTTCCTTTCTCATTTCTAATCTGTTTGTGTGTGTAGATTTTCTTTTTTTCTTAATAAGTTTGCTAGGTGTTTATTTTCTCAAAGAACCAGCTTTTGGTTTCATTAATTTTTTCTATTGTTTTATTCTTCTCAATTTTATTTATTTCTTCTCTGATCTTTATTATGTCCTTCCTTCTGCTGACTTTGGGCCTCATTTGTTTTTCTTTTTCCAGTTTCAATAATTGTCAATTTAGACTATTCATTTGGGATTGTTCTTCCTTCTTTAAGTAGGCCAGGATTGCTATATACTTCCCTCTTAGAACTGCCTTTGCTGCATCCCACAGAAGTTGGGGCATTGTTCTGTTGTTTTCATTTGTCTCCATATATTGCTTGATCTCTGTTTTAATTTGATCATTGATCCATTGATTATTTAGGAGCATGTTGTTAGGCCTCCATGTGTTTGTGAGCCTTTTTGTTTACTTTGTACAATTTATTTCTAGTTTTATACCCTTTTGATCTGAGTAGTCGGTTGGTAGAATTTCAATCTTTTTAATTTACTGAGGCTTTTTTTGTGGCATAGTATGTGGTCTATTCTCGAAAATGTTCCATGTGCACTTGAAAAGAATGTGTATCCTCCTTCTTTTGGTTGGAGAGTTCTGTAGATGTCTGTTAGGTCCATCTGTTCTAGTGTGTTTTTCAGTTGCTTTGTTCCTTACTTATTTTCTGTCAGGTTGTTCTGTCCTTTGGAGTGAGTGGAGTGTTGAAGTCTCCTACAGTAAATTCATTACATTTTATTTCCTCTTTTAATTGTGTTAGTATTTGTTTCACATATGTAGATGCTCCTGTGTTGGGTGCATAGATATTTTTAATGGTTATATCCTCTTGTTGGATTGACCCCTTTATCATTATGTAATGTCCTTTATCTCTTGTGACTATCTTTGTTTTGAAATCTATTTTGTCTGATGCAAGTATTGCAACACCTGCTTTTTTTCTCCTTATTAGTTGTATGAAATATCTTTTTCCATCCTTTCACTTTTAGTCTGTGTATGTCTTTGGGTTTCCAGGAGTCTTTTGTAGGCAGCATATAGTTGGGTCTTGTTTTTTTATCCATTCAGTGACTCTATTTCTTTTTATTGGTGCATTCAGACCATTTAAATTTAAGGTGATTATTGGTAGGCATGTATTTATTGCCATTGCAGCCTTTCAATTTGTGGTTACCAAAGGTTCAAGGGCAACTTCCTTACTATCTAAGAGTCTAACTTAACTCACTTTGTATGCTATTACAAACACAATCTAAAGGTTCCTTTATTTTTTCCCTTCTTTTCTTCCTTCTCCATTTTTTATATATTAGGTATCATATTCTATAGTCTTTGTCTATCCCTTTTTATTACCTCTGGTGACAGCTCTTAACCTTACGAACACTTCCATCTATAGCAGTCCCTCCAAAATACACTGTGGAGATGGTTTGTTGGAGCTAAATTCTCTCTGCTTTTGTGTATCTGGAAATTGTTTAATCCCTCCTTCAAATATAAATGATAATCTTGCCAGATAAAGTATTCTTGGTTCCAGACCCTTCTGCTTCATTGCATTATATATATCATGCCACTCCATTCTCACCTGTAAGGTTTCTACTAAGAAGTCTGATGATAACCTGATGGGTTTCCTTTGTATGTG
This sequence comes from Manis javanica, assembly GCF_040802235.1. NCBI lineage: Eukaryota > Metazoa > Chordata > Mammalia > Pholidota > Manidae > Manis > Manis javanica. The sequence continues at coordinate 44,935,725 of NC_133158.1, read as the reverse complement.
ATCTTATCTCTCTCTCTGGCTGCTTTTAATAGTCTGTCCTTATCCTTGATCTTTGACATTTTAATTAATATGTGTCTTGGTGTTGTCTTCTTTGGGTCCTGTATATTGGGAGATCTGTGCACCTCCATGGTCTGAGAGACTAACTCCTTCCCTAGATTGGGGAAGTTTTTAGCAATTATTTCCTTAAAGACACTTTCTATCTCTTTTTCTCTCTCTTCTTCTCGTACCCCTATAGTACAAATATTGTTCCATTTGGATTGGTCGCACAGTTTTCTCAGTATTCTTTCATTCTTAGAGATCCTTTTTTCTCTCCATGTCTCAGCTTCTTTGTATTTTTCTTCCCTAATTTATATTTCATTTATCATCTCTTCCCCCATATTTAATGTGCTTTTAATATCTTCCATTGTGTCCTTCAATAATTGGATCTCCATCCTAAATTTTTTCCTGAGTTTTTGAATATTTTTCTGTACCTCCATGAGCATGTTAATGATTTTTTTTCTGAAATCTCTTTCAGAAAGATTCATGAGGTCAGTTTCATTTGAGTCTTTCTCTGGTGTATTTATAATTTTGCTTTGAAGCAGGTCCCTTTTATGTTTCATATTTGTATGTGGTGTCCTCTAGATCCCTGAAGGTCTACTCTCTGGAGCTGCTCAGCCCCTGGAACAATGTTGGGGGTTGCAGGGGAGTGGTGTTGGTGCTTGGGGCAAGGAAAGAGCTGTTTCCTGCTTCCTGGCTGCTATACCTTTCTCCACTACCAGAACCAGTGGGCTGAACATACAGGTTTAAGCCTGTATGCTTTGTGTTTGTACCTGCCATAGTCGGGGATTCCCTCTGGCTGGCCTGATGCCATGGTAGGTGTTGCTGGTTTGTGAGCCAGATCAAGGCTAGCTGGGAGGAAGACACAGCAGGCTGCATATCACAGTGGGGGGCCTTGGAGCTGTGTAGCCAGCCAGGGGGATGGAGCACCTACAGATTGTTTAAGCTCCCTAACTGCTGGGCAGTGCACCCAGACAGTTTTGTCTACCTGTACTTTCTCCTGATCAGTAAGCTCTGTGCAATCTTTGCCTCTTTAGCAGCCCTCTCACTTTTAGGAGGTCTCTTAGACTGCCCACCCAGATCAGCTGGATATGAATCCCAGTTTTCTACAAGCAGCTGGAATCTCTGTCTCTCCAGGTATTCTGCTTGTCTTAGCTTTCCAACCACACTAAATCACCAGAGCACCATGTAGTGTAGGTTCATGCTCCCAGAACAGATCTCCAGGGCTAGGTGTTCAGCATTCCCAGGCCTCCACTCCCTTCCCGCTCTGTTTCTCTTCCTCCCGCCGGTGAGGTTGGGTAGGGGAAGGGCTTGGGCCCCGCTGGGTCACAGCTTTGGTACGTTACCCTGTTCTGTGAGGTCTACTCTTTTCTCCAGGTGTATGCAGTCTGGTGCAGCCTTCTTTCCTCTTGCTCTTTCAGGATTAGTTGTATTAAATTATATTTTGTATTATATGTGGTTTTAGGAGGAGGTCTCTGTCTCACATGTCATGCCGTCATTAGTCTAATCTCCAGTTGTCCCTATTTTCACCTGAATTCACTACCACCTGATTGCTTTGTGTGACCACTCAAATGAGCATGTGGAGCAATAGATCTAGGAATGCCTACTGATCCACCTCTGATTCCATTTTTAAGCTTGCCAATGTTGGAAAAAGTTCTTCTACTGAATTTTTCCATTTTGAACCATCTTTAAATCTATGCTTTGGAATGTTGTAACTATTGCCATTGAAATTCTCAAAGGTTTGGTTTCTTGTTTGCCTAGCCACAGTACTATTTGATATTTGATGCCAATTTTTAGTATCATGTGTTGGTGTCTGAGAGTTGAATGCACAAATCACTACTAGTATTTCTAATCCAGTTGTTTTCATGATTTGTGTTGATTTCCTAAGGAAACCAACCCGCTTCACTGGATTTGTTCAACTCACAGATCTCAAAGTTTGCTTTCCACCCTGCCCATTAGGTTTTACACATTTTATTTAAAAAAATCTTCCTTTGAAGTTTCCTTAAGGACAGCTCAGTCTCTGGTGTGTGTCAATTTTTCCTATTTCTCAGGTCAGACTTTGATGCGGCATGTGTCTTGATGCATCTAACAACTATTGTAGTGCTTTTGATTATTTCTCCAATGGTGTATGGAGCTTATGGCCTCCCTCTGACATTTCAACTGCAAGTTCATGAACAAATGAATAGGCTTCTTCTCCATGGCATTGCTGTTGCTGTCATCTAGGTGCATCTTCACAGTGATTGTGGTCTTTACAGTAGGCAGAAAAATGGTTCCCCAGCCAAATGTCCTGTTTTTTTTTTTATGGTTCTATTTTTTTTTCACTTTTTATTTTACTCTTTATTATTGACATATTTCTCCATCACATTAAGTCTAGACAATCAGTGAAATAACAAAATAAGCTCTGATTTGCAGCATCTGCCAGTTTCTGTGGTGTAAGTTGTCCCACCATGATTGATTTCAAGCTTCCAATGTGACACCACAGATGGTAGTTGGGGGGAGACACGTGCAGGAGCTACTCCTGTACAGTATTTCCACTGCAGCTGCTCGCAATGTAAATAACGTTGAGAATGGAGATGATAGTAAATATGGTAAAATAATTAGGAATGGTTGAATTTTGGCATTTAGTCTTTTTTTTTTTCTTATCGAATGTACATCACAGTGATTCAACAGTCCTGCTCCCTGACCCACATCCCTCCCCCTTGGTACCGCACTAGTCACTTCTCACCATCTATGAGTCTAATGAGTTTTCTTCCTTCTGTTTTGCTTTGTTTTTATATTACACAAATAAGTGAAATCATATGGTATTTGTCTTTGTCCGCCTGGCTTATTTCACTGAGCATAATGCCCTCTAGATCCATCTATGATGTTTCAAATTTTCTTTTTATGGCTGAATAATATTCCATTGTGTATATGTACCACATCTTCTTTATCCATTCATCTCCTGATGGACACTTAGGTTGATTCCATATCTTGGCTATTGCAGACTGTGTGGTGATCAATATAGTGGTGCAGGTTCTATTTGTTTTTAATGCCCTTGCTTGTCAAAAATAAAAAGTTGACAGCATTGAACCTGTTTCTCCCCCATCCCCCCTTTTTTCAGGTCTATGGGCCTCACTGTGACTTTATGTCAGAGGCAGCTAATTCCTGAGCAAATGTCCATTTTCTACTTTATAGAACCTGTGACTATGTTACCTTTTGTGGCAAAAGGACTTTGCAGATGTGGTTAAGTTAAAGATTTTTAAATGAGGAGATTATCCTGGCTTATCTATATAGCAGTGTAACCATAAGAGTCCTTAGAGAGTGAAAGAGGGCCACAGGAGGGTCAGAGAAGATGTGGCAGTGGAAAAAGAGGTTGCAGTGGCTGGTTTTGAAGAAGGAAGAGGGCCACAAGCTAAGGGCTGCAGGCAGCCTCTACAGTCTGTAAGAGGCAAGGGAACAGACTCTCCCTTAGAGCCTACAGAAGGATCATAGCCCTGCTGACACTTTGTTTTTAGCCCAGTGTATCCCATTTTGGACTTTTGATCTGCAGAACTGTAGGACAATAAACTTGTTATTTAAGCCACCAAATTTGTGTGTGGTACATTGTTACAGCAATAAGAAACAAATACAGTCTTGATATGAGCTGTTTACCACTATAACCCGAACTAGATCTAGACTGATTCATGCTGAGATATCCCAGCTTTCACATTTTCTTTCCATATGTTAGTAGAATAATTCAGCTAGCAATTGTTAGTGCTCTTTTTGAGAGTTGCCCAATTGAAGCAATAGGGGAGAGCTGAGTTGTTCAAATTGGGCTGTCTCTGAAGGCCAGGTACTGTTGGTTCTCTCACTGTTGCTGCATAGTCCCGGACATTCTCTGTCGTTGTTGTCTTTTTTTTTTTTTTTTGTCAAATTCTCATCTCACTAGAAATTGGTGATCCTCCTCCTGGGGGCATGTGGTAGTGCTGGGAGTGTGGTAGGAATGGGGAAGGCCTGGCACTTCTCTCTTCTGCCTGAAAGGGAGACACTGGTGGCGGGAGAAGGGAGGCAGCAAGAGTTGCCATCACTTTCTGTGGGTGGTTTCTCCCTTTAACTTCTCCATCTACCTCTCCAATGAGTAGCTGGGCTTTGGCTTTGGAAGGTCCAGCTGGGGGAAAAGGCTATGCAAGACAGTTAGGCTCCAAACCTGACTTTTGTTCTTCCATGGAAAGAATGCACTTCACCACTCCTGAGTAGCTTCAAGTTTTCTTGAAACAGAAATTTGTAGAACCATTATCTCTTTCATCAATTTGATTAGGAATTAGTTTTCATAATCCAACCACAGCAGAAAGTTTAGCTAAACATCTTTACTTTACCTAAACGTGAATTGGAATTCTTTTGCTGGAAAACCAGTCTTCACGGAGATTTAGGTTATTCTATTACACGTTGATTGTAAACAGTACCTAATACTTATCTTTCAGGTATGCAACTTTGTAAATTGTTTATGCCAGTGTTTGGTTTTGAAATGTAAACAAGACATTTTACATAGACGTAACTATTTACAAAATATATTTCTTTTTTACATTTACCTGCTACTATAATTACGGCAGTTTTCTACTTATGGGAAGGTTTATTTAAAAGTAAACTTATTTAGGAATAAAAGTGAGGCAATGTAAACAAAGTATTACTACATAAAAACACAAGCGGTTTGCAGATTCAACAAAGCTAGACAGACCGTAGCAGCCAAACCATCAGTTTGGAAAACTGGTCCCATGGAGCTTGGCGGTGCGAGGGTGAAGGCAGGGTGAAGGGTTGGCAGGGTGATGGAGGTGGGTGGTTGGAGTGGGTGCGTAAGGCTACGGAAGCCCTGAAGGCCAAAGAGAAGGATGGAAGGTGTGGTGGAAGAGTAGGAAAAGACGGCTCCGCTTCCCCAGGTGCGGCGCAGTGCGCAGGCGCGGGCACCCGCCTGTGCCGGATGCGGGGTCTCACTGCGCAGGCGCCGTCGGGCGTCGGCGTGGTCCCCATCGCGGGTTCCTCCCGGAGCGCCGGAATGAGCGAGGCGGAGGCCGACCGTTGGGCGTGGCTGCTGGTGCTCAGTTTCGTGTTTGGGTGCAATGTCCTCAGGATCCTCCTCCCGTCATTCTCCTCCTTTGTAAGTGGTTGTGTGGTCTTCCAGGGTCCGGGGGGTCGCCGCCCCAGCGCCCGGAGACCCTGGCGTGGACACAGGGCTCTCAGAGTGGCCACGTGAAGGCCGGATTCCGCAGAGGCGTCTCGGTTGGACGATTCTGTGTTTTAAGATTCTTTTGAGTTAGTTGTTAGCGTGTAAAAGCTGCCAGGCTTAACCCCCAAATCCGGATATGTGGATTCTCCGGGAGAGGGAAATAAAACTGTTTGGCGGCCCTCGGCCACATTTTCACGCGGCAGCAGCACTCAGGCTGGGAGCATTCAGTGCTCCTCCGCCAGCCGGCTCATTTCCGTTGTCTTATGTTCCCCGCAGGCATGGAGCACGTCCGGCGGCTCCTGGGGGGGGAATGTCAGTGTCTGGCGCTGCACGGCGCCCAGGGTCTCCCCGAGGCCTCGGCCTTCCATGCATGCACTGCCAGCTGTGCCGGGAGCCGGAAGGACGGGTCTCGGGGTTCAGGAGCCCCCACTGTTGGGGTGGGAGACAGTGAAGTCAGAGAATCTCGGTGCTGTGTGATGCTTCCTGCATCCAAGGGAGCTTCGGGCACCGGGCGCAGCGCTCTGCAGGGCGTTTTGCCCAGGCATGAGTGCATTACCTCGTGTCCGGTTGTCCCGGCGGCTGTGAGAGGTGAATGCCCTCCGATCTTTTCTTCCCAGAGGAGAAGTCTGACTCAGAAAGTCTACTAGTTGCACTGAGTCATCTAGTTAGTGAGCGCTTGGGGTCACTTGATCCTTGCTTCGTGGTTCTAGTTTTACGCTTTTGCCAATTGGAGCGCGAATAGGGGTTTGCTGACAAATTTGGTGAGGTGTATATGTGTGGAAAACGGGGAGCTATTCCCCGGAAGGGAGCCCTCTGTATGCCCACAACGCGAGGGGGTGACTGACTCAGAGACTTCAAGACGGGGTGCCCTCGCTGTGACATTATCGTGGGACCCAGTTCTCCCTGCTCTTCTCTCTGGACATAAATTGGTGGTGGTAGTGGGGGTATTTAAGACTAGGCAGGCTTTCTGCTTCGTTGTTTTGTGCGGTAATCTGCCTGTTTTATGTAAACTCTGTTATAGGTCCTTATCACCCACATTGTCCTGGGGCATAGGGAATTCTCTCTTAACCGAATACCCTTTAGAATCTTTCCTGGTGCAGTCTAGTCTTTAAGATGATGTCCGAAGTATTTAGCAATGCATAGGTAACCCTTGAAGAGCTGGCTGTTGCCCATCTGTCTTTCTTATTTTAAAAAATTTGTAGTAAAATATATATAACCTAAAACCATTTTCACCATTTTAAGAGTGGCGGCGTTAAGTACATTCCCATAATTGTGCAACAATCACCACTATCCATCTCGAGAATTATTTCATCTTCCTAAACTGAAACTCTGTGCCCATCATACACTAACTCCCCAGCCCTTTTTCCTTCAGCCCCTGACAATCACCATTCTACTTTTTGTCTCTTGAATTTGACTGTTCTGGATACTGCATATAAATGACATCATACAATATTTGTCCCTTTATGTCTGGCTTATTTCACTTACCATAATGTCTTTTCAGTTCATCCCCGTTGTAGCATTTGTTAGGAACCATCCTTTTTCAAGGCTGACTAATATTTCATTGTATGTATATACCACATTTTGTTTATCCATTCATCCATTTTTCCAAACGGGCATTTGGGTTTCCACTTTTTGACAATTGTGAATAATGCTGCTAGAACATTGGCTTGCAAATATCTCTTCTGAGTCTGTGCTCTCAATTTTTTGGGGTAAATACCCAGAAGTGGAATTCTGTTTCATGTGGTAATTCTATTTTTAATATTTTAAGAAACTGCCATACTATTTTCCATAGCATTTGCACCATTTTACATTCTCACTAGCAGTACACCCAAGTTCCAATTTTTCCACATTCCCCAACACTGAAGTTTTTTGCTTGTTTTTGTTTTTGTTAATAGCTATTTTAATAGATGAGAAGTGGCATCTTATTGTGGTTATGATTTGCATTTTGCTAATGATTAGTTATGTTGAATGTCATTTCACATACTTAGTGACCATCTGTGTATCTTTGGAGAAATGTCTAAAGTCCTTTGCCCCCTTTTCAGTGGGGCATCAGGAGTTGACCCTAGGGGAAAGGTCCCTCAGAAAGGGTACAATCGGAGTGAGGGGTTGTTTTTTTGTTGTTGTTGAGTTAGTAGTTTTTTTAATATATTCTGGAAATTAACTCCTTTTCAGACATATGATTTGCAAATACTTTCTTCCGTTAAGTGGGTTGCCTGCCCATCTTGCATTGTTGCCTCAATCCTTTCTATGTACCCAATCCCATTTCATCTCATTTTGGAGCTGCATGAAACTAATCTCAGTTAGTCAAAGAGGCTGTGTTGGTTGGTTTTGTATTCCCCTATGAATTGTTTATAATTTTTCATCATACACTGTGTGTATTTGGGTATGGCAGTGTGTGTTTGGGTACGGCAGTAGCTATAGAGCAGACTTGTCAGCATCTCAGGCTCCTTAACTAACCAAGCTTACAACCAAACTCATGCTCTGCAGCTAGCGCACTTTCACAGGAGGTTATGTGCATTCTAGAAGGGTGGCTGTTCATCTTTTAGACGAAAGAACCCTAGGTTTGTCTTTGGACCTGTGTTTGTATCCTGTGCTGCTGCTTACAGGCTGTTTAACCTTTCTAACCTCAAACTAGCTAGCTTTCTTAAACCAGTTTCCCCTTGGTTGTAATACTGTTTGTCAAGGTTATTAGCCAGGTTCAGAGGGATAGCATACAAGTATACTAGCGGAGTACATCTCCCGGTCTTGGTGTTCAGAACAGGGAAAGTGGTAATGAGATCTGTCCCATTGCTCACTGGGTTTGTGGTGAGGCTCAGTGCACAGCTGTAAAGGAGTGTGTGCACTGGTTCTGCGTGAAGGGAAAATGCTGCTTCACAGACATTAGAGGCTGCCCCATTCAGGCCCTGATTTGAGGACGCAAGTGGGAAAGATTCCTGAGGAGAAACAGAAAGCTTGATTGGGAATGGACCACGCCCCTGCACTAAAGATTATAACCTTCCCTACAGTGTTCTTCACAAAGCTTTTGTCTAGCCAGAAGCAAAAGGGGTATAGGGTTGATGGGTGGGCACAATCCCTTAGAGGAAGGTTGGCTGAGGCCCTTGAATAAATCTTTTTTAAGTATCAAAAGCCCTTGGCCTAACAAAGTCTTGCAAGGTCCTGGGAAGGAATCTTAGCTGAATTCTGGGGGTGGGGGTGGGTACCCGGATGACGCCCAGCCTTGGTGATGATTTGTTTGGAATTTTCCTGTGAGTTCTCTCTCTCTTCCCTTCTAATTGATCATAGGACGCATAGGTGAAGGAGACTGGCTTAGTAGGCAATCCAGGACTATGTTAGACCACAGGTGGAAGAGGAGGGGCATACAGACACGCCCCTGTGGGATGCCAGCTCTGCACTGGGTGTGGGGAGGCGCACTGCGCAGGTGCCCCAGGAGTGAGGCAGCAGAGTGCGGTGAGGGCCCTGGTGAGCCTCATGCCCTGTGGGGGCGGCAGGGCGTGGCCTGAGGGTATGGGCGAGCTGCATGCACTGCGCAGGCACCCCAGGACTGGAGTGGCAGAGGGCGGGATGAGAGTTTGAACAAATCGTTTGTTCTGAGCAAGCGTCCCAGGACTGTCTTGGCCGAGGGCGGGGTGTCTCGGTGAGCCGCGTGCACTGCGCTGGAGCCAGCGGCCGGTCCCCCACACCTTGTGGCTTTGCAGACCTTGGGCATCGTGCAGGCCGCTGTCTGGGACTGAATTGTGGGTCTGATTGCCATTTTTATATTTTACGACTTAAAAATTACCTTTATTTTCTACTCTTACAAAATGGCCTCCTCTCTTTCCCTCTAGGGCCTCGGCCTCTAAAATGAGGGTTGGACACTGCAGGACTTGCCCCTGTGGGGTCTTCCTGAGATCTTCCTTCTTTTTGGGAGCACAGTCACCAATGAGTTGCTGCTGTACACCAGGCATGAAGATGGTCTCCAGTATTAGCCGAGGGGGCGAGGGGTTGAGGGTGCACACCCAGGTGGGGTCTTGTGAATGGGGGCATCCATGTGTGCGGGACCAATGCTGCGGGGAGGGGTCCTGACTTGGGGAGCCCTGTCCCATGCCAAGAGTAGCCCCTGGGGCTGCCCCAGGCTTTGTAGCTTCGCAGGGACCTCGGTCCGTAACAGGGATGTGGAGTTCTTTCTGGTGTTAGGGACAGACCTCAGCGGGTGTCCCGCGGTACTCCTAAGTTGCAGGAGGCAGGAGTCTTTGGGCTTTAAATGTCTTCACGTGGATTCATTTTCAGATGGGCCTGGTACATAGAGGACCAGCCAGTGAGTAATGGAGTAGGGGTTTTAATCTCCCCAGTGTGACCCCAAATTCAAGCCCTAGCTTTTTGTCTGTTGGCAAGGGAGTATTGAACCTGACAGGCTCTGAGGGTGAGTTTGGTAGGACACTGTGAGCTCATACAGGCCGGCATCTGGGGACAGGGGTGACAGGAAGGATTAGTTCTGTACTTGTTTTCTCCCCAGATTGTCCCACTGCTCCAGTCATGTTGATAATAATTTTTAAAAATTCATTTTTCTGTTTCAGAATTCTTTGTTGACCCATCTCCAGGTCTTTGAAAAGCTATCCCCACAAAGCTTATCTGTTTCTCTCAAGTGGGAGGTTTAATGTCCTGGAAGGTACTTTTCAGAGCCTAAAGACTTCAGAGGTTTATTTTTATTTTAAGAATTAATATTAAAAACATTTAAATTAATATCTGATTAACTCTTACAGTTCAATTCATAATTCTAGTACATATTAACAGTAACTTATAAGGAGGTCTTGGATTGGTTGATAACTATTTGCAAACTTAAACACTTCCAAACATTTTTATATTCTCATAGATGTAATGTATTTGTTTTTTTTTCCAAGCACTACACTTGGATTTACTCATTCAACTCTTGTGGTCTCCTCAGGTTCATTCTCCTGCCTTCACTCAGGTTACACTCCTGAGAAACCATTTTTGGCCTTTTCAGTTTTTAATTGTTTTGTGTATTCTCTGCACTAGTCAGTGATGTGCACCTCTCTTTCTTCTTTTTAAAATCTAGTTTTAGAAGTCTGGTTTATTGGTGTGTAAATTGCAGTCACTGAAATTCACTTGGTTTAGGTAAGTGGACAGTTTGATGAGTCTTGGGACACTTGTTCGGTAGGGTAACCGCAACCACAGTGAAGATAAAGAATATCATTGTCACCCCCAAAGAGTCCTTTCCCCAGCCCTCACCTATGTCTTGATTTATAAAGTTTAAGCAACATCTGTAAATTCTTTGCTTTTAAAGATGTTTCAGGATTTTAAGAGAATTTAGCCTATTCCTATTTCCTTCTCAAGGGTGGACCAAATAGTTGGTGTGTTGGGTAGTGGTCGGGCCAGGACAAAGGGGAGGAAGACAGAGCTGGTTTGAAGACCCCTACTCCTAGCAGGAGACTGCGCAGTAGCAAATACATCCGCTTCTGTGCAGGCGCCCTTAGGAGACTGCCAACGCAGCCCCCAGTGGAAGGGCCTCATTGAGTAGGTGCTCTGAGGTAGGGCAGGGAGTGTGTGTGTGGGTCCCCTGCTCCTCCAGGAACCTGCGGGAGGGGCACAGATCAGAGGCTGTAACTGAAGAGTTGCCCTACTGTGCGCCAGGCAGAGGGGACTGTGAGCTAGGAGAAACTCATTTATTCTGCACTTGCTATGTGTCACTTCACTTACATATGTTATCTTTTTTATTCAATCTGTTTCTAAAATTTCAAAACAAATGTGCAGAAAAGTTATGAGTATAATGTAAAAAAACTTACTTTGTTTCCCGAAACATTTGAAAATAAGTTGTCATCCTGAGCTGCGTCATTCCCCAATACTTGGTATATAAGAGGCGGCCTGGTCCACAGTACAGCCATCAGGTACATGCCTGCTGTCCCATTCAGGTTTTCCACATGTCCCAGCGGAGTCCTCTGTAGCAAAAGGGTCCTTTCAGCACCCCACGTTGCACATACTTGTCAAAGTCTCCAGTCTAGAAGAATCCTCAGGCTCTCCTTGACTTCTCCAGTTGACATTTCTGAATCTGGTCAGGTGGAATGGCCTTTGTAGGACATTTTCTCCCATTTTTTAGCGGGAACGTCACACAAAGGACGCTGTGTTCTCATTGCATTTGGCACCCTGGTCAACTTGGGGATGTTCACTCAGCACTCAGGCGGTTCCCTGGGATTTCTCTGTTCCTGGATCCTCATTGTTCAGCAGTGACCCAGCCCCGGCCCAGGAGGTCATCTCGCGCCACCTGGCGGCCACTGCCATCTTCTCCCCGGGCCACCGGCGAGTCTCCAGGCAGGTGTGAATCTGCTGGGCATCTGGGGCGGCGTGGCAGGGACCAAGAGGACCTTCCTAGCCGGGTGCTTGGGCCAGCCGCGTTCCAGGTGGGGCCGGGTGTCGGAAACTCATTACAAACATTTACGTCTATGTTTCTCTGTGTATCTGTGGAAAACCTTGAGTTCACACCCATGCCTCCAACTGTAATCCAGTACCACAGGATTCATTTAGTGTTCTCCCGATTCGTATTTCTAACTCTCTTCTCTGACAGTGAGAAAACTGGCTCCCACTGCCATGTCTACTTTATTTGACCAATCCTTGTAACTAATCTCCCATCTCTGGCCCTCTTCCCCCCATGTGGTTGCTCGCCTGCCCAACTTGGGCTCTGACACCACGTTTGCCTGGGTACCATCTTCTTGTCATGTACGCCCTCCTACCCTGCTCCAACTCTAACTCTGCCAGGCTGCTCGTCTTGGAGACCCCCATATCGCTATGCTTGGTTCTCGACCCCTCTTGCCAGGGTGCCCCTCTTGGGGACTGCCCTCCTTACTGTGCTTGGACTCTGAGGCCCTGTGCTGGGGCACCCCCTCATTACTGGCACCCTGCACCTGCACCTTGCTCTGCCCCCTTAGTTGAATTATTCAGGAAGGGAAGAGAATGAGTGGTCTTCGTCACCTGACTGACAGCACTGGGGATGGAGTTGGTTTTCATTTTATAATCACAATTTTACAGTTATTGCGAAAGATACATTTGTATTATAGCAATTGGTGGGCATGTGTGCAAAAGGAAAAATACAATTTGAATAGTGATGCACATCAGTTCACATGGGAGTTTTATTTTTGTGGCTATTTTGGGGAGCAGGAGCAGAAAAGCCAGCAGAGATTGGCTGTGTAGCAGAAGGGCAGCTTGCCCAGCTGAAAGAGGCAGCAGACAGGTGGTGGAGGAGGTGCGCCCATGTGGAAGGGCTCTGATCCCAGCTGTCCACTCCTCCAGATGTCCAGGGTCCTGCAGAAGGATGCAGAGCAGGAGTCACAGATGAGAGCAGAGATCCAGGATATGAAGCAAGAGCTCTCCACTGTCAACATGATGGACGAGTTCGCCCGGTATGCCAGGCTGGAGAGAAAGATCAACAAGATGACGGATAAGCTCAAAACGCATGGTATTGGTTTCAGTCATCACTTGGAAAGCTTCACAAGAGCTGATTAATGTAGAGGTTTTATGTAAAGATTTTGTAGGCTGCATGTTTTGATTCTTGGATGTTATAAATGTTGATAGAAACCTTCAAGTTGTCTAAAGAAACCCAATGATAGTGATTACTTTCTCCTTATTTGCTGGTGAACTTTGCTTTCTAAACAGAAACATCTAACAACCTCTTAGGTTTTCTTCATTTTTTTTGTAGGTTGATATTTTAAAATTCAACACTTTTCTTAGAGAAGCCTAGAAAAAATCTCATAGTGGATTCCCAGGGACTTTTATGAACACTCTAAAAAAGGCTCAGCACTGTCCTTACCTATGTGTAGTGTTGAAAGTAGGGATCGGGTCTCATTCATCTTTGCGTTTGTCATTGCACCTCACGGTTTCCTGTGACAACCATTTCCGCCTGTGCACTGAAAGTGTGCATAGTGAGAGTTGGGTGTGTGGCCAGGACATTGTACGGCGGGGCCCGCCTGGCCCGAGACAGACTAAGACGTCCATTTGGACATTTGTGTACTGTGTAGGTTGGGGAATCTGGGAAGAAAATTCAGTCCTGTTGGTAAGTGGTAAATGCATTGTGAAAAGAATCTCTGGTTTAGATGAATAGTTCTAAGGGTTTTCAGAATTTAAGCTTCAAATCTCACAATCTGTGATTCTATTTTAAATAATGCCATAGTGTGTGACTCTTAAATTCTGTTTTATATTTTCTAAGTATGTTGAGCAAATGTTATATACATAATTAGGAAATATAAGAACATTTCTGTGTATGTCAGCATTTTCCTCATTTTCAAGCTGATAGAATAATTTCATCTGTTTTCCTTTCAGTGAAGGCACGGACAGCTCAGTTGGCCAAGATAAAATGGGTTATGAGTGTGGCTTTCTACATATTGCAAGTAAGTGTCCTATTGTGTCACCTGGGGTCATTAAGTTAATAACATGTTGTCCTCCAGAACCATGTGAACCCCAAAATCCAGGTCTGGGACTTCAGGTACTTCCATTTGTCCTGCTGTGCGGTGGGGTCCTGCCAGCTGCACCAGAGCTCTCTGTGAACTTAGACTACAGGAAAGCCTTTCTCGTGATTAGAGTTGGTAAACCTTGGGCTTTTTTTAGAGGAATGAACTCTGAAGTAACTTCTCTGGAATTCCTTCATACCACCTTTATTCCAGTCCAGGCTTGGGGGCATGTGGGGAGAAGTGAGAGAAGACAATTTAGACATTGTATTTTCTGAGACCGTCAGTTTTGCCTGTTGCTTATTATGTGGTGTGGAGATGTGTAGTGATTGTCTGCTTTCCGGGTTCCGGGTAGGGAAGCCTTACTCTCATTAAAGTCTAGAACCATTGATTCCCAGCTCTCTTACCTGTGGGGATTTGTGCTTTGGTTCATTTTCTGTGGAACTCTTACTGTTTCTGCTTCTGCTTTACTCTGAGGTTCTGCATGTGCTGCATACACACTTCAGTGGCTGCTTTAAGTGATGTTCAGTGGTAAAGGAATTGAACCAACATCCCCAAAGCCCAGGTTGTTTGGATGTAGTTCAGCACATTGATCCTGGGGCAGTCACTTTGATAGGTAGGTTGCACAGGGACAGGAATTAGCCAGATGCCCTCTTTGAGGTCTGAGGAGTTTAAGTGGCAAATTCAGGGCCATGATGGGGACAGAAGACAGCTGAAGGAATGCTGCTAGGAAGAGGAGGAAAAGAAAGCAGCCCTTCTCTACCTACATCTTAAACTTGAGGAGGGCTCACCTCTGCACGCCGATGGCAGTGCTCCTGTGTGTGAGAGAAGTAGTTGGTCTTTCAAGGATCTGGAGGTGTAAGATTGCTTTTGTTACTAATAAGGTGTATTTAGCATCCTCTGAGTACTTAAAGGAGATAGTCAGTGAGACAATAACATCTATATTATGAGAGACCTTGGTCAGTTCTTCAGCTAATTTAATAGTGTGTATATATTACTCATATGTAAAACAGGAAAATGCTGGTTCACGGAGGAAGGCTCCCCTACTTCTGGGCAGCATGTCTAGGTGTCCTCGTGAACTAGTCTTTAATCAGACGCTCTATTTCAAGGTGCTGACAGTGGACATTGTTTCTGTGAGTGTTTCTGCTGCTTGCTGGGACAGGGTTGCTGGACTAGGGGCCATCGATTTGCAGTTCCTAAGCTGGTTTTCACGATTCCCAGCTTCCTGTGGTGATGGTTTGGGCGTCTGGTGGGTTGTTTGCTCTCACCAGTAGTGTCTTCGCAGGCTGCCCTGATGGTCTCACTGATTTGGAAATACTACTCCGTCCCTGTGGCTGTGGTGCCGAGTAAATGGATAACTCCACTAGACCGCCTGGTAGCATTCCCTACTAGAGTAGCAGGTAAGAGTTTTCTAGAAAACATAGTGGAAGAATATGTATAGGCTTATGTAGAGGCATGTGGGGGACGCATAAGCCAACCTGCTGTCGCCCTTTCCACTAGTGAGCAGTGCTCTGTGTCTCCACCTCGAACAGGCTTACAGTGATGAGCCCGAGGTCTAGGGTAGACACCTAACTTGTCCCTTGTCACCAGAACGTCAAGTAGCAGAGGCAGAATGCAGCCCATGTCTGCTTCTAGAATCCAAGCCCAATACCTGGAGTTTCATATCCCATTTACTGCAACAGCAGCCTCTAGTTCCCAGACTCTGTGACCTGTTTTCTGTTCTTGTTCGGCTTTCTGCAGCATTTACTGCTGTTGGCTGTTCTTTTATTTTTGAAAGATAATTTAATTTGGTTGTTGAAAGTAGTGCATGTCATTGTAGAATGGTTAGAAATATATACAAACAATTAAAAAAAATCTCATTAGCTATAGATAACCCCTCTTAACATTGTGGCATATTTTTCCAGTCTTTTTTTCTATTTATTTTTTTACAGTTAAGGGAATCTGGCACATAAAATTTTATACCCCTTTCTACTTTATATTGTAAAACCTTTCCCATGTCACTTAACTCTTTTATTAAGGAATTTTGAATAGCTGTTTTTCATTTGGATATGTCATAATTTACTGATTTCTCTGTTAAAAGACTTAGGTCCTAATATTTTATGATCAAGAGTAATGTGGCAGCACACATCCTTGTCAGTCAGTCTTAAGTTGTGATTTGTTCTACTGCTTGAGTTGAATCACTATGTCCAACATAAGAACGCTTTCCAAGATTTCCAGTTTAGCTACTGTTCCACCTGGTGTGGCGCTGCTGGTGGGCTGTCAGCTGCTGAGCAGAGGAGCAGGAGGCTCCCCCTTCCAGGCACCTGGTGACCCCCTTACAGCCTGTCTTCCTGTCTTCTCTATTCAGTTGGGCAAGAAAGGCATGCGTAAGCATTGTTTGGTTATTATGTTTTTCTGAGAAGGGAAAACAAATAGTCTCACAGGATTACTTTACAATAATGCACCTCTCTCTGGCAGGAAAGAGAAATCCAAACCAGCACCTGTTGTTCTCTGTAATTCTTGTTTAAAAAGGCAGCCCTGTGAATCCATGGAAAGTCTGGTGAATTTCCCACAAAACACAAATTTAGAACTTCTTATCCTAGCACTGCTCAGAATTGAAATACTCTTATTTCCTGTAACTGAAAGGTCACAGAGGCAGGAAATATGGCATGCTTTTGGCATGCTCTCTTATGTTGAATTTCTTCATTTTTAGGTGGTATTGGAATTACCTGTTGGATTTTGGTCTGCAACAAAGTTGTGGCTATAGTGCTTCACCCTTTCAGTTGAAAAAGAAGATGGAGACAGCCATGACATTTTTACTTGGTTAAAAGTCCTATTTACACTCGTTCATTGGTGTTTTTTTTTTAAGAAATGAAAGTCCACAGGTTAGTTTTTTTGTTGAATGTATTTGTTCTTGGGCTTTATATGAGAATCTTGTAAGAATCATGATTTTGTACACTTCTCATTGAGCCAGAAAGATGAGTCTGTCACATGTACATATTGGCCAGCATGATACCAGATTTATAATAAGAAATGTGTGATATTATGAACATCTATGTGTTGTTACCCTTGATTTACACTTTTGCCATATATTAAAGGTTACAATGCCAATGGGAAAGTCAAAATTTCCTATTAAGTTAATTGCTTTAAAGACTTTACTGTTTTTAATCCAGATTAGAAAGCAATTTTATTTTACTACCAATACTAGAATTTGAAAATTTGTTTTTTAATCTCATGTAGCACTTCTAAAAGAGTTACACTAATTGCCATTGCTTGTGCTTTTTCTTCCTCTGTCTCAGTGTCATTTTGGGGGGAAGCCTTTGTATAGTGCTATCTACTTATTTGAAGCTGTTAATTTTTCATTACTGTGTTTTAGAAATGTGTTCATGAGGCCATAATGTATTGTTTGTGCTTGAATTGTGTGTGTTGTATTTAAAGCATTTCAAGTGAAGTGTATTTTATAAGCATTTAATATTTATGCTGTGTAGAATGGAACAAGGTTAAAAATCAATCTAAGAAGCCTGATTAAATTAATTTGAATGGATGCATGTTTGGCTCATAAAGTATAATTTTGCTAAAATTTTTAAAGCACTTAAAAAAATTGTTGTGTTGCTCTTTTGTTTTTAATTGAGGGTAATTGACATATAACATTAGTTTCAGGTGTACAAAATAATGATATTTGTATATCCTGAGAAATCATCACAGTAAGTCTAGTTTCCCTCTATAAAACACTTTATAATTAAAATGCTTGCAAGGACATGTGTAACTTTCTTTCGTACAGCTACTTACTTGCTGTGATCAGCCTGTAACTGCAAAAAGTGGCAGAGGGATTTTACTTTAAATTAACTCAGTCACAGAACGATAAAGCTAAATTCTGTCACTGGTTTTTAAAAGATCATATTTGTATCTAGTGTTCCCTCCTGGTCTAATAAGTAGCTCATTATTATTGCTGCTAATTGTACTATGAAAAGACCAAGTTCTGTCCTATTTTCATTAATCGTCACCAGAGTGGGGTTGAAGTTTCCCTTACCATTCAGACTTACCATGTACCAAGTTGACTTGGCTTTGAGAAAAGATACAGAACATGGGGTACAGCAGTGTTTATAGCAGACAGTATCATGGAGGACTTGGACACCAGCTTCCAGCATCTCAGTCACATGAAGTATATTTTGACCACAAAGAATAAGAAGGTGCCCTGAGGAAGAGAGAGCAGCCCAAGGAAGCTGCAGGATTTAACTTCCCTTGGAGTCCGTATGCCTAGTGCCCATTTTTAGTGAGCTGCCGGTGTAAATGGCAGGATATACAGTAAACAATTGGGTGGCCAAGTCCAGCATGCCTAGGGACATCCTTGGATCACTAATTGGAATAAAGTCTGCCTGTATTTATCTCCTAAGATAAGACCCTTATTTCTCTCAGAATATATTCTTTCAGTTAATACTGCAAGAATTTTGACAAATGTCACTGAGGCTAGAGTAATAAAAGATTTATAGTTCCTAGCTGTTAACTTTTTCTATGTACATTAACAATTTGTGAAGATTAATTAGAATTTTTAATATCCTTTGTGTTTCAAATCATTGTGGTTTTTCAGAAATTATATGTTTTAAACTAGATAATAAACATGGTAATGAATTCAAAAGATACAGAGACCTTTGTATACAGAAAGAATATCTTCTTACCCTCTACTGTCATGTCCCCCAGTTTTCCAAGGTTTTCCACTATTACCAGTTTCTTAGGATTCTTCCGAAATACTCCATACATATATATAAATGTCATTATGTATGCTTTTAAACTAAAATTGTTTTAAATTCTAAAAGTAATACCTAAAAATAAGTAACTGCTGCTTTAAAAAGAAAATCCCACTTGAAAAGTACAGAAAAGGAGCCAGGAAGCAGTCTCCCATGATTCCACAGAACTGGGATTACTGGGGTTGACACTGTGCTTTTCCTTTTTTCTATATATTTATGGATGGCTATAGGTTTTGTGTCTGTTAAAAAATAGTGGATATAGTTTATAACTTTACATGAAAATAGACATCTATTTGATTTAAAATCCATCTAAAGCTCTCTTCATGCCAATTTTTGCTTTTTATTTATGGTAAATCAAGCAGGGAAATCTTTTTACATACAAACCCTCAATCATTTCTGTGTGGGGTTAATACACTCTTGTTGCTGGCACAAGTGGCTGGAATGCTAATCAAACTAGTTTGCTGGACTCTGGCCTCCGATGGTTTTTGTTACACAGGCACAGCTCTCTGTGGGGACACTTCATGTGTATATATGTGTGTGTATGCCGACCCTTCTCTCCAATCTATATTTTACCAGACCTTTGAGATTGTTTATGAAGCCTTCTCTGACCACCTTAGAAGATAGTGATTTTTTAAATTTCCACCCTCATCTGAACATCTTAAGTAATATCTATATGACTAATAATGTCAATTAATTTTGTACTGACTTCTGATGTCTGCTCTTTTGTGGTTTCATTCCTAATGTGTTAGATGCTTATTTTGTGATTAAGGCTTTTCTTTCCAGTGATGCTACAAGTGCGTTTATGGCCAGAGACTGTTGCTTAGACTTTTTTATACCCCTCCCAACATGTCTTAAGTCCGTACATAGGAATATTTAACCTAAAAAAAAAAAAAATCACATAATGGTTTTCCATCAGGGCCATGTATGCCTTTTACAGGGAGCAAATTTTTTTATAGTAAGGTGTTAACCAGTTTGTAGTTATTAGAATTTTCTAGGATGCTGTTGTTTTCCAAGTCCTTCAGGACAGAGCTCTTTGGTGGTGTCACCAGATTCAAAGCTACTTGTATGGCTAGTTTGCACAGTTTGTAGATCTTTAGGCAGGTGGATCATACTCTCTCTGGGCTCACTGTTCTTGTTTGTGTGGGCCAGTTTTCTGCTTGCATATTCGGAGTTTAATACTCAGAGTATTGACTCTTGGGAGTGAGTTCAATCTTAAATTGTGAATAAATATTGTGTAGCTTTTGCCAATATTTTTGTTGTCGCTTGTGCTTTTGGTGTCATAGCTAAAAATCCATTGACAAACTCAAGGTCACAAAGATTTATGCCTATGTTTTCTTCTAAGAGTTTTACAGTTTCAGCCTTTACATTTAGGTCTTTGATCTGTTTTGAACTAGTATTTGTATACAGAGTGAGGTAAGTCTTCAACTTCATTCTTTTGTATATGGGTCTCCCCTTGCCTAAGCACCATTTGTTGAAGAGACTGTTCCCTATTGAGTGATGTCAACCTTGTCAAAAATCAATTGACTGTCCATCCATCTACATGTCTTCCTTTACACCAGTGTTTTAATTACTGTTGTTTTGCAGTAAGTTTTCAAATTGGGAAGTGTGAACCCTTCAGTTTTTTTCTTTCTGAAGGTCGTTTTGGCTATTCTAGGTCCCTTGTAATTCCAAATGAATTTTAGAATCCGCTTGTCAGTGTCTACAGAGGAGTTAGCTGGGATTCTGATAGGGATTTTGTTGAATTTGTCAGTTTAGGGAGTTTTGCCATCTTAACCATATTAAGTCTTCCAATCCATGAATATAGGATGTCTTTCCATTTATTTAGATCTTTAATTTCTTTCAACAATGTTCTCTAGTTTTCAGATGGTAAGTTTTGTACATCTTTTGTTAAATTTATTTATAAAGCATTTTATTTTTTGATGTTATAAATGGAATTGTTTTTTAAAATTTCATTTTAGATTATGTAATACAAGTGTATAGAAATTGATTTTTGGACACTGATCTTGTATTCTGCAACTTTGCAGAACTTAACAGTTCCAATAGCTTTTTAGTGGATTCCTTAGGATTTTCTATATTCAAGATCATGTATCTGCATAGAGATAATTTTACTTCTTCCTTTTTAGTTAGTGATTTTTGTTTTTACCTAATGCTCTGGCTAGAACACCATCTGGGTTTCCAATAGTTTAACTCAATTCTGACACTGTCTATCTGGAGATAGCATCAGATGCCACAAGACTGCTCCCACCCAACTTCAGACACCAACTGCAAGTCCACATTGTCACCCGGGCTTCTGACTGTAAACCAGAAATCCCCATGGCGCCCCTCATGCTTGATCAATTTGCTAACGCAACTCACAGAGCTCAGGAAAACAGTTCACTCGCTATTTACCAGTTTACTCTAAAAGGGCATGCTCAGGGATGCAGATGAGTGTCGGGATGGAGGAGATGCCTGGGGCAGGTATGCGGGAGGGGGCTCAGAGCTTTCTTGCCCTTTCCAGATGTACCGCCTCCCTGCCCCTACCCATGCAGACCGAGCCAGAAGTTCTGTGAGCCCCGTGCTATGGGGATTTCATGGAGGCTTTATCACGTAGTCCGTTTTCAGCCCCTCTCCTCTCAAGAGAATGTTGGGTGGGGCTGAAAACGTCAAGCTAATCATGGCTTATTCTTTCTGGTGACTGGCCCCCATCCAGGAGCCACCCAGTCACCACATTAGAAAAGACACACCTGTCACCCAGGAAATTACAAGAGTTTCAGAAGCCCTGTGCCAGGGGCACACACCAATAAAATTTTCTATTATCTAAATTGCCTTATTTTGTTTTTTCATGCTCCTCTGCTGCTGCTGTTTCAAAGTTCCTAAGTGCTCAAAGTTAATGTTTGTTTTTATCAGCTTAAGCCTCATAACACCTTAACTTCAGGCTTTCCAATGTATGTGCTGCTGTTGTCATGTACTTATTTGATATATATATGGTACTTTAGCCGTATCTTCTGTACTTATCTGTAATTCCGTTAAGAGATCGATTGTATAAAAGTAACGTCTGTTCAGAATTACACATTTACCACTTTCGTGTATATGAAACCTCTTATCTCAAATCACGTTCTTTCTACCTAAAGTTTATCAGTTAGAAGAGCGGTTAACAAATCACTACAGACAGTCCCTGACCTTGGGTGGCTTGATGTAACTTTTTTGTCTTTATGATGGTGTGAAGCAATGTGCATTCAGTAGAAACCCTACTTTGAATTTTGAATTTGGATCTTTTCCTGGGTTAGCAATACATGGTCTGATCCTTTCCTGTGATGCTGGGCAGCGAGGTGCACGTGATTACAAGGGTAAACAACCCATGGGCTGCTGACAACCATTCTGTTTTTCACTTACAGTAAAGTATGCAGTGAATTACATGAGGTAGTCAACACTTTATTATAAAGTAGACTTTGTGTTAGATGATTTTGCTGAACCAGAGGCTTATGTAAGTGTTCTGAGCGTGTTTCAGGTAGGCTAGGCTAAGCTATGTTTGGTGGGTTAGATGCATTAAATGGGTTTTCAACCTAGGGTATGCATGGGTTTATTGGGACGTAACTCCATCATAAATTGAGGAAGATTTCTATTTGCAAAAGCAGGTAGCACACTGGACTTGTCCTATAAACCAGGCATTTATGTCATTTGACATACATGTGCATATCTCCTCCTATAATGAGTGGGATTCCGACCCTTCACTCTATCCCCTCCCTCTCCTTCTTTTATCCCCACTGTGGTTTTCATAAAGATCAAAGCTTATGCCAATTGTAGTATTTATCTCAACTTTGGTTTTAAATACAGCTCTTTTCCCACAATTACTTTCCCTTTTAAAAGTTTATTTGACCATTCTTAATTTTTAAAAGTGTGTTAATATTTGACCATTCTTAATTTTTAAAAGTGTGTAATACACACCAACCTGTAAACATCTTTGGAATTAGTATGGTCTAAATTATAAATAAGTTGCCCTTTGAAATACTGAGTGAAGGTAACTAACATTGGGAGTACAGCCCCTATTTGGATAGTCCTAATATAAAGTATTCTGAGGGGAATGATTATGTTGATTAGGATTGAGCAACTACCTTGAATGGACACTATACTGATACACTTTTTTTTAAAGAATAAAGTTAACAGAAAAAAGGTTAAGGTATAGGTGTGCAACAGCTGTAAATTTAAAAAATGCTGCATGTTACATAAATACAAGGGAAGTGTAACCTCCTAAGGCAGGATAGTAGCTGAACAACATTCATATTATTTAATTTTCATAAAGCCAAGCTTGGTAATCACTATGCTTTTGCTTTTTTTTTTTTTTTTTTTTTTTTTTTTTTTTTGAGAGGGCATCTCTCATATTTATTGATCAAATGGTTGTTAACAACAATAAAATTCAGTATAGGGGGGTCAATGCTCAATGTACAATCATTAATCCATCTCAAGCCTAATTCTCGTCAGTCTCCAATCTTCTGAAGCATAACGAACAAGTTCTTACATGGTGAACGAATTCTTACAGAGTGAATAAATTCTTACATGGTGAACAGTACAAGGGCATTCATCACAGAAACTTTCGGTTTTGATCATGCAATATGACCTATAAACCATCAGGTCAAATATGAATATTCATTTGATTTTTGTACTTGATTTATATGTTGATCCCACATTTCTCCTATTATTATTATTATTTTTATTTTTAATAAAATGCTGAAGTGGTAGGTAGATGCAAGATAAAGGTAGAAAACATAGTTTAGTGCTGTAAGAAGGCAAATGTAGATGATCAGATGATCAGGTGTGTGCCTATGGACTAAGTATTAATCCAGGCTAGACAAGGGTGCTTTTGCTTTTTAAAGAGAGTCTTTTGATCATATTGTTCCCTTTCAAAGCTGCTTCCATGTTAAGTTACAGTGCATTTTGATTGCTTATATGTATGAAATGTCTCTTGGGTTGACTAACCCATAGAATACTAAAGTTATAAATCAGTCTTCTGGAAGATAATGGAAATGTTTCAGTTGCAGGGAAAAAAGATGTAATTTTGTATTTGAAAGTCATCATTGACTAATATACAATAGATTTTTTTGCACTTGATTAGCAGTATATAACAAAACTAATTATTCAAAGTCAGCCTAAGTACTGCAGAAACACACACATACACACATAAATTACAAAGCTAAAGTTACATAAGAACCAGACTACCAAACCAGAATGTATTAGGATATTGATTATATTTAAATAAATATTTTTCTTTTTCCTTCTGTAGGGGTAGATGACTTAATAGAATTTACCACAGTTACTTTAGCATCTCCAAAAGCATTGCTGGCGGAGGCCTGAGTAGGAGGTAGACGACGCACCTCACCTTCCAAAGTTCCCTCAGCCCCTTTATTAACAGTGGTACTTGTTTGGTCATGTTTTAAGATACAACCAGATCCAAAGAGTTCTTCCATTACACAGCTCTTTCTGTTCCTGAAAGCTGTATCATTTGCTTTTGTATTGGGAAACTTAGCAAAAGAAGGCTCATATTCACTAAGGGACTGTTCTAGCTTCAGCCCTCGGATGTGATTGTGATGCTTGCTGGTGCTGTGGCTGCATCTCATGGCGCCTGTGTTGGCGGCCCTGCCAGACGCAGGGAGCCCTTGGTGCAGGTTTTCAGTGGCTTCTGTGAATGAATAATGCTTTCTTTGTCTGAAGGGTATTTTGGTAATTAGAGCAGCATTTTTATCAGGTATGTCATCCACGTCATTTATGTGTGGACTTATTTTAAACTTTTCTTTCACTGTATCAGCTTCCTGATTGCCTTCTTTCTCAGAACAAATCACTTGAGTTCTTTTTGGTGGCAGTTCTTGTTCTTCTTTCACTGGAGTACTTTTCTTCTCTTGGTCCTCTTTTCTCTCTGTTTGCTTTCCAGTATTCTCCGGAGGTGGCTGTACTTCCAAATGTTCCTCTTCTTTTGATACATCTATTATTAGAAAAACAGCCAATTTAGTGTTCTTGAAAATTGATGTATAGTCCAAGGTAGAGTGTTTAGCACACTTATGTCTCCCAACAAACACTTTAAAATGACAAAAACGGTAAGAAAATAAATTCATACAACACTACAGGGAAGGGTGCTATTAACAAGCTTGAAATGTCATACTTTCCTAGAACATACCAAATGAGAATTTTGAAACTAAAAGAAAAATGATATTCATGAAAGAACAACTAAAATTTGCGGATAAACTGTCAGTATATGTTCACATCACTAGCTGGACCTAGTGTCAATTAAAACAGTATTTTTTACCCACCCAATTGGCAAATAGTTTCCAGAGTTGGTGAGACTGTGGAGAAATGGGAACTTCTGTTCTCCACTGGTGGATGTGTAAATTGGTACAGCTTTTTTTTGGATGGCAATTTAGCAGTATCTTTATTAAAAGTTTTAAATTAAAAAAAAACAACTTTGGCCCAGGAGCTTCACTTCTAAGACCTGCAAAAATATATACAAGGATGTGTATAAGGATGTCGGTGCGGTTTGGTAACAGCGAATCACCCTCCCTGTGTGTCAGGAGCCACAGTTTATGCACTGGTGTGTGTGCAGTCCCCGGCAGGCTGTGCAGCCACGAGGAATGGGGTGGCTGACCACCGCCTGACAGGAAAAGGTGTTCACAGTACATCCTCAAATGAAAGGCCATTTGAAGGTAAGCTTGCCTTTCCTGTGCCTTCCCCAGGCACTGGGGAAGCCCTGCATTCAGCCTTCCCCTCCACAGGAGAGGCCTTTGCAGGCAGAAAGGCCCAAGTTCAGAGAAAACCTGCACATTCTCCCAGCAGCCTGTTCAGCCTGGGCTGTCCTTTGCAAAGCTGAATGGCTGGCATCGGTGAGAGAAGAGGGGAGAATGTCAGACGGGTGGGGGTTGGAAAATTTTCTCATGTGTGCACATTCTGAAATAAAATTATTCATTATACTGCAAGAAAATAAATAGGCAATTCTAGCAAGAGAAAGAAATGGTTCCAGAGTTGGTGGGGAGCAAAGAGGCCAGCAAACTGTAGTTAGAATTCTAAGTACCTGCCCATGCCAGGCCCTGTGACACTCCATGCGAGTGTTAAAACGTAACTTGGTTGGCGCTGCAATTTCCCGCCAGCTCCCGGCCTCAGGCCCGTGGCCGTTGGCAGCAGGCAGTGCACACTGCCGCGCCCCCTGCGCCCCTTGGGTCACCCCCCGCGGTGCTCCCAAGCTGGCCCGCGGTGCCCTCCCGCCCTCGCTGGGGAGCGCCTCCCCGGCGTCACCTCGTCCTCCGCCCGCCCTCTCGTCTGGCTTATGTTGCTCTCCAGTGCTCCTCACCCTCCGACGCCACAGCCCTCCCTTCTCATCAGCGTGTGTCTTCTGGAA